>NC_092725.1:30109125-30409125 GCF_047496885.1 Scyliorhinus torazame | reverse complement strand
AGACAGGAGACAGGGATAGAGTGAGGGCAGAGACAGGACAGAGGGATAGCGAGAGGGCAGAGACAGGAGGAGAGAGGGAGAGAGAGAGGGCAGAGACAGGAGAGAGGGATAGAGAGAGGGCAGAGACAGGAGAGAGGGGTAGAGAAAGGGGAGAGGCAGAAGGAGAGAGGGATAGAGAGAGGGCAGAGACAGGAGAGAGGGATAGAGAGAGGGCACAGACAGAAGAGCAGGATAGAGAGAGGGGCGAGACAGGAGAGAGGGATAGAGAGAGGGCAGAGACAGGAGAGAGGGATAGAGAGAGGGCAGAGGCAGAAGGAGAGAGGGATAGAGAGAGGGCAGAGACAGGAGAGAGGATAGAGAGAGGGCAGAAACATGAGAGAGGGATAGAGAGAGGGCAGAGACAGGAGAGAGGGATAGAGAGAGGGCGGAGACAGGAGAGAGGGATAGCGAGGGCAGAGACAGGAGAGAGTGAGAGAGAGAGTTCAGAGACAGGAGAGAGGGATTGAATGAGGGCAGAGACAGGAGAGAGGGATAGAGAGAGGGCAGTGACAGGAGAGAGGGATAGAGAGACGGCAGAGTCAGGAGAGAGGGATAGAGGGAGGGCAGAGACAGGAGAGAGGGATAGAGAGAGGCCAGAGACAGGAGAGAGGGATAGAGAAGGGGAGAGACAGGAGAGAGTGATAGAGAGAGGGCAGAGGCAGGAGAGAGGGATAGAGGGCAGAGACAGCAGAGAGGGATAGAGAGAGGGCAGAGACAGGAGAGAGGGATAGAGAGAAGGCAGAGACAGGAGAGAGGGATAGAGAGAGGGCAGAGACAGGAGAGAGGGATAGAGAGAGGGCAGAGACGGGAGAGAGGGATAGAGAGAGGGCAGAGACAGGAGAGTGGGATAGGGAGAGGGCAGAGACATGAGGGACAGATAGAGAGAGGGCAGAGATAGGAGAGAGGGATAGAGAGAGGGCAGAGACAGGAGAGAGGGATAGAGAGAGGGCAGAGACAGGAGAGAGGGATAAAGAGAGGGCAGAGACAGTTGAGAGGGAGAGAGAGAGGGCAAAGAAGGAGAGAGGGATAGAGAGAGGCCAGAGACAGGAGCGAGGGCAGAGACAGGAAAGAGGGATAGAGAGAGGGCAGAGACAGGACGATAGAGGGAGAGAGATAGGGCAGAGAACTGAGA
Organism: Scyliorhinus torazame; assembly: GCF_047496885.1. Taxonomy (NCBI): domain Eukaryota; kingdom Metazoa; phylum Chordata; class Chondrichthyes; order Carcharhiniformes; family Scyliorhinidae; genus Scyliorhinus; species Scyliorhinus torazame. Next base: position 30,407,954 of record NC_092725.1, on the reverse strand, counting down.
GAGGGATACAGAGAGGGCAGAGACAGGAGAGAGGGATAGAGAGAGGGAAGAGAAAGGAGAGAGGGATAGAGAGAGGGCAGAGACAGGAGAGAGGGATAGAGAGAGGGCAGAGACAGGAGAGAGGGATAGAGAGAGGGCAGAGACAGGAGAGAGGGATAGAGAGAGGGCAGAGACAGGAGAGAGGGATAGAGAGAGGGCAGAGACAGGAGAGAGGGATAGAGAGAGGGCAGAGACAGGAGAGAGGGATAGAGAGAGGGCAGAGACATGAGAGAGGGAGAGAGAGAGGGCAGAGACAGGAGAGAGGGATAGAGAGAGGGCAGAGACAGGAGTGAGGGATAGAGAGAGGGCAGAGACAGGAGAGAGGGATAGAGAGGGCAGAGAGAGGAGAGAGGGATAGAGAGAGGGCAGAGAGAGGAGAGAGGGATAGAGAGAGGGCAGAGACAGGAGAGAGGGATAGAGAGAGGGCTTGGACAGGAGAGAGGGATAGAGAGTGGGCAGAGACAGGAGAGAGGGATAGAGAGAGGGCAGAGACAGGAGAGAGGGATAGAGAGAGGGCAGAGACAGGAGAGAGGGATAGAGAGATGGCAGAGACAGGAGAGAGGGATAGAGAGATGGCAGAGACAGGAGAGAGGGATAGAGAGAGGGCAGAGACAGGAGAGAGGGATAGAGCGAGGGCAGAGAGCGGAGAGAGGGATAGAGAGTGCACAGACAGGAGAGAGGGATAGAGAGAGTGCAGAGACAGGAGAGAGGTCTAGAGAGAGGGCAGAGACAGGAGAGAGGGATAGAGAGAGGGGAGAGACAGGAGAGAGGGATAGAGAGAGTGCTGAGACAGGAGAGAGGGAAAGAGAGAGGGCAGAGACAGGAGAGTGGGAGAGAGAGAGGGGAGAGACAGGAGAGAGGGATAGAGAGAGGACAGACACAGGAGAGAGGGATAAAGAGAGGGGAGAGACAGCAGAGAGGGATAGAGAGAGGGCAGAGACAGGAGAGAGGGATAGAGAGAGGGCAGAGACAGGAGAGAGGGCAGAGACAGGAGAGAGGGATAGCGAGAGGGCAGAGACAGCAGAGAGGGACAGAGGGAGGGGAGAGACAGGAGAGAGGGATAGCGAGAGGGCAGAGACAGGAGGAGAGAGGGAGAGAGAGAGGGCAGTGACAGGAGAGAGGGATAGAGAGAGGGCAGAGACAGGAGAAAGGGATAGAGAGAGGGCAGAGTCAGGAGAGAGGGATAGAGAGATGGCAGAGACAGGAGAGAGGGATAGAGAGAGAGGGCAGAGACAGGAGAGAGGGGTAGAGAGAGGGCAGAGACAGGAGAGAGGGATAGAGAGAGGGCAGAGGCAGAAGGAGAGAGGGATAGAGAGAGGGCAGAGACAGGAGAGAGGGATAGAGAGAGGGCAGAAACATGAGAGAGGGATAGAGAGAGGGCAGAGACAGGAGAGAGGGATAGAGAGAGGGCGGAGACAGGAGAGAGGGATAGCGAGGGCAGAGACAGGAGAGAGGGATAGAGAGAGGTCAGAGACAGGAGAGAGGGATTGAGTGAGGGCAGAGACAGGAGAGAGGGATAGAGAGAGGGCAGTGACAGGAGAGAGGGATAGAGAGACGGCAGAGTCAGGAGAGAGGGATAGAGGGAGGGCAGACACAGGAGAGAGGGACAGAGAGAGGGCAGAGACAGGAGAGAAGGATAGAGAGAGGCCAGAGACAGGAGAGAGGGATAGCGGGCAGAGACAGCAGAGAGGGATAGAGAGAGGGCAGAGACAGGAGAGAGGGATAGAGAGAAGGCAGAGACAGGAGAGAGGGATGGAGAGAGGGCAGAGACAGGAGAGAGGGATAGAGAGAGGGCAGAGACAGGAAAGAAGAATAGAGAGAGGGCAGAGACAGGAGAGAGGGATAGAGAAGGGGAGAGACAGGAGAGAGTGATAGAGAGAGGGCAGAGGCAGGAGAGAGGGATAGAGGGCAGAGACAGCAGAGAGGGATAGAGAGAGGGCAGAGACAGGAGAGAGGGATAGAGAGAAGGCAGAGACAGGAGAGAGGGATAGAGAGAGGGCAGAGACAGGAGAGAGGGATAGAGAGAGGGCAGAGACAGGAGAGAGGGATAGGGAGAGGGCAGAGACATGAGGGACAGATAGAGAGAGGGCAAAGATAGGAGAGAGGGATAGAGAGAGGGCAGAGACAGGAGAGAGGGGTAGAGAGTGGGCAGAGACAGGACAGAGGGATAGAGAGAGGGCAGAGACATGAGAGAGTGATAGAGAGAGGGCAGAGACAGGAGAGAGGGATAAAGAGAGGGCAGAGACAGTTGAGAGGGAGAGAGAGAGGGCAAAGAAGGAGAGAGGGATAGAGAGAGGCCAGAGACAGGAGCGAGGGCAGAGACAGGAATGAGGGATAGAGAGAGGGCAGAGGGCGGAGAGAGGGATAGAGAGGGCAGAGACAGGAGAGAGGGATAGAGAGAGGGAAGAGAAAGGAGAGAGGGATAGAGAGAGGGCAGAGACAGGAGAGAGGGATAGAGAGAGGGCAGAGACAGGAGAGAGGGATAGAGAGAGGGCAGAGACAGGAGAGAGGGATAGAGAGAGTGCAGAGACAGGAGAGAGGGATAGAGAGAGGGGAGAGACAGCAGAGAGGGACAGAGAGAGGGAAGAGAAAGGAGAGAGGGATAGAGAGAGGGCAGAGACAGGAGAGAGGGATAGAGAGAGGGCAGAGACAGGAGAGAGGGATAGAGAGAGGGCAGAGACAGGAGAGAGGGATAGAGAGAGGGCAGAGACAGGAGAGAGGGATAGAGAGAGTGCAGAGACAGGAGAGAGGGATAGAGAGAGGGCATAGACAGGAGAGAGGGATAGAGAGAGGGCAGATACAGGAGAGAGTGATAGAAAGAGAGCAGAGACAGGAGAGAGGGATAGAGAGAGGGCAAAGACAGGAGAGAGGGATAGAGAGAGGGCAGAGACAGGAGAGAGGGATAGAGAGAGGGCAGAGACAGGAGAGAGGGATAGAGAGAGGGCAGAGACAGGAGAGAGGGATAGCGAGAGGGCAGAGATAGCAGAGAGGGACAGAGGGAGGGGAGAGACAGGAGAGAGGGATAGCGAGAGGGCAGAGACAGGAGGAGAGAGGGAGAGAGAGAGGGCAGTGACAGGAGAGAGGGATAGAGAGAGGGCAAAGACAGGAGAAAGGGATAGAGAGAGGGCAGAGTCAGGAGAGAGGGATAGAGAGCTGGCAGAGACAGGAGAGTGGGATAGAGAGAGAGGGCAGAGACAGGAGAGAGGGGTAGAGAGAGGGCAGAGACAGGAGACAGGGATAGAGTGAGGGCAGAGACAGGACAGAGGGATAGCGAGAGGGCAGAGACAGGAGGAGAGAGGGAGAGAGAGAGGGCAGAGACAGGAGAGAGGGATAGAGAGAGGGCAGAGACAGGAGAGAGGGGTAGAGAAAGGGGAGAGGCAGAAGGAGAGAGGGATAGAGAGAGGGCAGAGACAGGAGAGAGGGATAGAGAGAGGGCACAGACAGAAGAGCAGGATAGAGAGAGGGGCGAGACAGGAGAGAGGGATAGAGAGAGGGCAGAGACAGGAGAGAGGGATAGAGAGAGGGCAGAGGCAGAAGGAGAGAGGGATAGAGAGAGGGCAGAGACAGGAGAGAGGATAGAGAGAGGGCAGAAACATGAGAGAGGGATAGAGAGAGGGCAGAGACAGGAGAGAGGGATAGAGAGAGGGCGGAGACAGGAGAGAGGGATAGCGAGGGCAGAGACAGGAGAGAGTGAGAGAGAGAGTTCAGAGACAGGAGAGAGGGATTGAATGAGGGCAGAGACAGGAGAGAGGGATAGAGAGAGGGCAGTGACAGGAGAGAGGGATAGAGAGACGGCAGAGTCAGGAGAGAGGGATAGAGGGAGGGCAGAGACAGGAGAGAGGGATAGAGAGAGGCCAGAGACAGGAGAGAGGGATAGAGAAGGGGAGAGACAGGAGAGAGTGATAGAGAGAGGGCAGAGGCAGGAGAGAGGGATAGAGGGCAGAGACAGCAGAGAGGGATAGAGAGAGGGCAGAGACAGGAGAGAGGGATAGAGAGAAGGCAGAGACAGGAGAGAGGGATAGAGAGAGGGCAGAGACAGGAGAGAGGGATAGAGAGAGGGCAGAGACGGGAGAGAGGGATAGAGAGAGGGCAGAGACAGGAGAGTGGGATAGGGAGAGGGCAGAGACATGAGGGACAGATAGAGAGAGGGCAGAGATAGGAGAGAGGGATAGAGAGAGGGCAGAGACAGGAGAGAGGGATAGAGAGAGGGCAGAGACAGGAGAGAGGGATAAAGAGAGGGCAGAGACAGTTGAGAGGGAGAGAGAGAGGGCAAAGAAGGAGAGAGGGATAGAGAGAGGCCAGAGACAGGAGCGAGGGCAGAGACAGGAAAGAGGGATAGAGAGAGGGCAGAGACAGGACGATAGAGGGAGAGAGATAGGGCAGAGAACTGAGAGAGGGATACAGAGAGGGCAGAGACAGGAGAGAGGGATAGAGAGAGGGAAGAGAAAGGAGAGAGGGATAGAGAGAGGGCAGAGACAGGAGAGAGGGATAGAGAGAGGGCAGAGACAGGAGAGAGGGATAGAGAGAGGGCAGAGACAGGAGAGAGGGATAGAGAGAGGGCAGAGACAGGAGAGAGGGATAGAGAGAGGGCAGAGACAGGAGAGAGGGATAGAGAGAGGGCAGAGACAGGAGAGAGGGATAGAGAGAGGGCAGAGACATGAGAGAGGGAGAGAGAGAGGGCAGAGACAGGAGAGAGGGATAGAGAGAGGGCAGAGACAGGAGTGAGGGATAGAGAGAGGGCAGAGACAGGAGAGAGGGATAGAGAGGGCAGAGAGAGGAGAGAGGGATAGAGAGAGGGCAGAGAGAGGAGAGAGGGATAGAGAGAGGGCAGAGACAGGAGAGAGGGATAGAGAGAGGGCTTGGACAGGAGAGAGGGATAGAGAGTGGGCAGAGACAGGAGAGAGGGATAGAGAGAGGGCAGAGACAGGAGAGAGGGATAGAGAGAGGGCAGAGACAGGAGAGAGGGATAGAGAGATGGCAGAGACAGGAGAGAGGGATAGAGAGATGGCAGAGACAGGAGAGAGGGATAGAGAGAGGGCAGAGACAGGAGAGAGGGATAGAGCGAGGGCAGAGAGCGGAGAGAGGGATAGAGAGTGCACAGACAGGAGAGAGGGATAGAGAGAGTGCAGAGACAGGAGAGAGGTCTAGAGAGAGGGCAGAGACAGGAGAGAGGGATAGAGAGAGGGGAGAGACAGGAGAGAGGGATAGAGAGAGTGCTGAGACAGGAGAGAGGGAAAGAGAGAGGGCAGAGACAGGAGAGTGGGAGAGAGAGAGGGGAGAGACAGGAGAGAGGGATAGAGAGAGGACAGACACAGGAGAGAGGGATAAAGAGAGGGGAGAGACAGCAGAGAGGGATAGAGAGAGGGCAGAGACAGGAGAGAGGGATAGAGAGAGGGCAGAGACAGGAGAGAGGGCAGAGACAGGAGAGAGGGATAGCGAGAGGGCAGAGACAGCAGAGAGGGACAGAGGGAGGGGAGAGACAGGAGAGAGGGATAGCGAGAGGGCAGAGACAGGAGGAGAGAGGGAGAGAGAGAGGGCAGTGACAGGAGAGAGGGATAGAGAGAGGGCAGAGACAGGAGAAAGGGATAGAGAGAGGGCAGAGTCAGGAGAGAGGGATAGAGAGATGGCAGAGACAGGAGAGAGGGATAGAGAGAGAGGGCAGAGACAGGAGAGAGGGGTAGAGAGAGGGCAGAGACAGGAGAGAGGGATAGAGAGAGGGCAGAGGCAGAAGGAGAGAGGGATAGAGAGAGGGCAGAGACAGGAGAGAGGGATAGAGAGAGGGCAGAAACATGAGAGAGGGATAGAGAGAGGGCAGAGACAGGAGAGAGGGATAGAGAGAGGGCGGAGACAGGAGAGAGGGATAGCGAGGGCAGAGACAGGAGAGAGGGATAGAGAGAGGTCAGAGACAGGAGAGAGGGATTGAGTGAGGGCAGAGACAGGAGAGAGGGATAGAGAGAGGGCAGTGACAGGAGAGAGGGATAGAGAGACGGCAGAGTCAGGAGAGAGGGATAGAGGGAGGGCAGACACAGGAGAGAGGGACAGAGAGAGGGCAGAGACAGGAGAGAAGGATAGAGAGAGGCCAGAGACAGGAGAGAGGGATAGCGGGCAGAGACAGCAGAGAGGGATAGAGAGAGGGCAGAGACAGGAGAGAGGGATAGAGAGAAGGCAGAGACAGGAGAGAGGGATGGAGAGAGGGCAGAGACAGGAGAGAGGGATAGAGAGAGGGCAGAGACAGGAAAGAAGAATAGAGAGAGGGCAGAGACAGGAGAGAGGGATAGAGAAGGGGAGAGACAGGAGAGAGTGATAGAGAGAGGGCAGAGGCAGGAGAGAGGGATAGAGGGCAGAGACAGCAGAGAGGGATAGAGAGAGGGCAGAGACAGGAGAGAGGGATAGAGAGAAGGCAGAGACAGGAGAGAGGGATAGAGAGAGGGCAGAGACAGGAGAGAGGGATAGAGAGAGGGCAGAGACAGGAGAGAGGGATAGGGAGAGGGCAGAGACATGAGGGACAGATAGAGAGAGGGCAAAGATAGGAGAGAGGGATAGAGAGAGGGCAGAGACAGGAGAGAGGGGTAGAGAGTGGGCAGAGACAGGACAGAGGGATAGAGAGAGGGCAGAGACATGAGAGAGGGATAGAGAGAGGGCAGAGACAGGAGAGAGGGATAAAGAGAGGGCAGAGACAGTTGAGAGGGAGAGAGAGAGGGCAAAGAAGGAGAGAGGGATAGAGAGAGGCCAGAGACAGGAGCGAGGGCAGAGACAGGAATGAGGGATAGAGAGAGGGCAGAGGGCGGAGAGAGGGATAGAGAGGGCAGAGACAGGAGAGAGGGATAGAGAGAGGGAAGAGAAAGGAGAGAGGGATAGAGAGAGGGCAGAGACAGGAGAGAGGGATAGAGAGAGGGCAGAGACAGGAGAGAGGGATAGAGAGAGGGCAGAGACAGGAGAGAGGGATAGAGAGAGTGCAGAGACAGGAGAGAGGGATAGAGAGAGGGGAGAGACAGCAGAGAGGGACAGAGAGAGGGAAGAGAAAGGAGAGAGGGATAGAGAGAGGGCAGAGACAGGAGAGAGGGATAGAGAGAGGGCAGAGACAGGAGAGAGGGATAGAGAGAGGGCAGAGACAGGAGAGAGGGATAGAGAGAGGGCAGAGACAGGAGAGAGGGATAGAGAGAGTGCAGAGACAGGAGAGAGGGATAGAGAGAGGGCATAGACAGGAGAGAGGGATAGAGAGAGGGCAGAGACAGGAGAGAGTGATCGAAAGAGAGCAGAGACAGGAGAGAGGGATAGAGAGAGGGCAAATACAGGAGAGAGGGATAGAGAGAGGGGAGAGACAGGAGAAAGGGATAGAGAGAGGGGAGAGACAGGAGAGAGGGATAGCGAGAGGGCAGAGACAGGACGATAGAGGGAGAGAGATAGGGCAGAGACAGGAGAGAGGGATAGAGAGAGGGCAGAGACAGGAGAGAGGGATAGAGAGAGGGCAGAGACAGGAGAGAGGGATAGAGAGAGGGCAGAGACAGGAGAGAGGGATAGAGAGAGGGCAGAGACAGGAGAGAGGGATAGAGAGAGGTCAGAGACAGGAGAGAGGGATAGAGAGAGGGCAGAGACATGAGAGAGGGAGAGAGAGAGGGCAGAGACAGGAGAGAGGGATAGAGAGAGGGCAGAGACAGGAGTGAGGGATAGAGAGAGGGCAGAGACAGGAGAGAGGGATAGAGAGGCCAGAGAGAGGAGAGAGGGATAGAGAGAGGGCAGAGAGAGGAGAGAGGGATAGAGAGAGGGCAGAGACAGGAGAGAGGGATAGAGAGAGGGCTTGGACAGGAGAGAGGGATAGAGAGTGGGCAGAGACAGGAGAGAGGGATAGAGAGAGGGCAGAGACAGGAGAGAGGGATAGAGAGAGGGCAGAGACAGGAGAGAGGGATAGAGAGATGGCAGAGACAGGAGAGAGGGATAGAGAGATGGCAGAGACAGGAGAGAGGGATAGAGAGAGGGCAGAGACAGGAGAGAGGGATAGAGCGAGGGCAGAGAGCGGAGAGAGGGATAGAGAGGGCACAGACAGGAGAGAGGGATAGAGAGAGTGCAGAGATAGGAGAGAGGTCTAGAGAGAGGGCAGAGACAGGAGAGAGGGATAGAGAGAGGGGAGAGACAGGGGAGAGGGATAGAGAGAGTGCTGAGACAGGAGAGAGGGAAAGAGAGAGGGCAGAGACAGGAGAGTGGGAGAGAGAGAGGGGAGAGACAGGAGAGAGGGATAGAGAGAGGACAGACACAGGAGAGAGGGATAGAGAGTGGGGAGAGACAGCAGAGAGGGATAGAGAGAGGGCAGAGACAGGAGAGAGGGATAGAGAGACGGCAGAGACAGGAGAGAGGGCAGAGACAGGAGAGAGGGATAGCGAGAGGGCAGAGACAGCAGAGAGGGACAGAGGGAGGGGAGAGACAGGAGAGAGGGATAGCGAGAGGGCAGAGACAGGAGGAGAGAGGGAGAGAGAGAGGGCAGTGACAGGAGAGAGGGATAGAGAGAGGGCAGAGACAGGAGAAAGGGATAGAGAGAGGGCAGAGTCAGGAGAGAGGGATAGAGAGATGGCAGAGACAGGAGAGAGGGATAGAGAGAGAGGGCAGAGACAGGAGAGAGGGGTAGAGAGAGGGCAGAGACAGGAGACAGGGATAGAGTGAGGGCAGAGACAGGACAGAGGGATAGCGAGAGGGCAGAGACAGGAGGAGAGAGGGAGAGAGAGAGGGCAGAGACAGGAGAGAGGGATAGAGAGAGGGCAGAGACAGGAGAGAGGGGTAGAGAGAGGGGAGAGACAGAAGAGAGGGATAGAGAGAGGGCAGAGACAGGAAAGAAGAATAGAGAGAGGGCAGAGACAGGAGAGAGGGATAGAGAAGGGGAGAGACAGGAGAGAGTGATAGAGAGAGGGCAGAGGCAGGAGAGAGGGATAGAGGGCAGAGATAGCAGAGAGGGATAGAGAGAGGGCAGAGACAGGAGAGAGGGATAGAGAGAAGGCAGAGACAGGAGAGAGGGATAGAGAGAGGGCAGAGACAGGAGAGAGGGATAGAGAGAGGGCAGAGACAGGAGTGAGGGATAGGGAGAGGGCAGAGACATGAGGGACAGATAGAGAGAGGGCAAAGATAGGAGAGAGGGATAGAGAGAGGGCAGAGACAGGAGAGAGGGGTAGAGAGTGGGCAGAGACAGGACAGAGGGATAGAGAGAGGGCAGAGACATGAGAGAGGGATAGAGAGAGGGCAGAGACAGGAGAGAGGGATAAAGAGAGGGCAGAGACAGTTGAGAGGGAGAGAGAGAGGGCAAAGAAGGAGAGAGGGATAGAGAGAGGCCAGAGACAGGAGCGAGGGCAGAGACAGGAATGAGGGATAGAGAGAGGGCAGAGGGCGGAGAGAGGGATAGAGAGGGCAGAGACAGGAGAGAGGGATAGAGAGAGGGAAGAGAAAGGAGAGAGGGATAGAGAGAGGGCAGAGACAGGAGAGAGGGATAGAGAGAGGGCAGAGACAGGAGAGAGGGATAGAGAGAGGGCAGAGACAGGAGAGAGGGATAGAGAGAGTGCAGAGACAGGAGAGAGGGATAGAGAGAGGGGAGAGACAGCAGAGAGGGACAGAGAGAGGGAAGAGAAAGGAGAGAGGGATAGAGAGAGGGCAGAGACAGGAGAGAGGGATAGAGAGAGGGCAGAGACAGGAGAGAGGGATAGAGAGAGGGCAGAGACAGGAGAGAGGGATAGAGAGAGGGCAGAGACAGGAGATAGGGATAGAGAGAGTGCAGAGACAGGAGAGAGGGATAGAGAGAGGGCATAGACAGGAGAGAGGGATAGAGAGAGGGCAGAGACAGGAGAGAGTGATAGAAAGAGAGCAGAGACAGGAGAGAGGGATAGAGAGAGGGCAAAGACAGGAGAGAGGGATAGAGAGAGGGGAGAGACAGGAGAAAGGGATAGAGAGAGGGGAGAGACAGGAGAGAGGGATAGCGAGAGGGCAGAGACAGGACGATAGAGGGAGAGAGATAGGGCAGAGACAGGAGAGAGGGATAGAGAGAGGGCAGAGACAGGAGAGAGGGATAGAGAGAGGGCAGAGACAGGAGAGAGGGATAGAGAGAGGGCAGAGACAGGAGAGAGGGATAGAGAGAGGGCAGAGACAGGAGAGAGGGATAGAGAGAGGTCAGAGACAGGAGAGAGGGATAGAGAGAGGGCAGAGACATGAGAGAGGGAGAGAGAGAGGGCAGAGACAGGAGAGAGGGATAGAGAGAGGGCAGAGACAGGAGTGAGGGATAGAGAGAGGGCAGAGACAGGAGAGAGGGATAGAGAGGCCAGAGAGAGGAGAGAGGGATAGAGAGAGGGCAGAGAGAGGAGAGAGGGATAGAGAGAGGGCAGAGACAGGAGAGAGGGATAGAGAGAGGGCTTGGACAGGAGAGAGGGATAGAGAGTGGGCAGAGACAGGAGAGAGGGATAGAGAGAGGGCAGAGACAGGAGAGAGGGATAGAGAGAGGGCAGAGACAGGAGAGAGGGATAGAGAGATGGCAGAGACAGGAGAGAGGGATAGAGAGATGGCAGAGACAGGAGAGAGGGATAGAGAGAGGGCAGAGACAGGAGAGAGGGATAGAGCGAGGGCAGAGAGCGGAGAGAGGGATAGAGAGGGCACAGACAGGAGAAAGGGATAGAGAGAGTGCAGAGATAGGAGAGAGGTCTAGAGAGAGGGCAGAGACAGGAGAGAGGGATAGAGAGAGGGGAGAGACAGGGGAGAGGGATAGAGAGAGTGCTGAGACAGGAGAGAGGGAAAGAGAGAGGGCAGAGACAGGAGAGTGGGAGAGAGAGAGGGGAGAGACAGGAGAGAGGGATAGAGAGAGGACAGACACAGGAGAGAGGGATAGAGAGTGGGGAGAGACAGCAGAGAGGGATAGAGAGAGGGCAGAGACAGGAGAGAGGGATAGAGAGAGGGCAGAGACAGGAGAGAGGGCAGAGACAGGAGAGAGGGATAGCGAGAGGGCAGAGACAGCAGAGAGGGACAGAGGGAGGGGAGAGACAGGAGAGAGGGATAGCGAGAGGGCAGAGACAGGAGGAGAGAGGGAGAGAGAGAGGGCAGTGACAGGAGAGAGGGATAGAGAGAGGGCAGAGACAGGAGAAAGGGATAGAGAGAGGGCAGAGTCAGGAGAGAGGGATAGAGAGATGGCAGAGACAGGAGAGAGGGATAGAGAGAGAGGGCAGAGACAGGAGAGAGGGGTAGAGAGAGGGCAGAGACAGGAGACAGGGATAGAGTGAGGGCAGAGACAGGACAGAGGGATAGCGAGAGGGCAGAGACAGGAGGAGAGAGGGAGAGAGAGAGGGCAGAGACATGAGGGACAGATAGAGAGAGGGCAAAGATAGGAGAGAGGGATAGAGAGAGGGCAGAGACAGGAGAGAGGGGTAGAGAGTGGGCAGAGACAGGACAGAGGGATAGAGAGAGGGCAGAGACATGAGAGAGGGATAGAGAGAGGGCAGAGACAGGAGAGAGGGATAAAGAGAGGGCAGAGACAGTTGAGAGGGAGAGAGAGAGGGCAAAGAAGGAGAGAGGGATAGAGAGAGGCCAGAGACAGGAGCGAGGGCAGAGACAGGAATGAGGGATAGAGAGAGGGCAGAGGGCGGAGAGAGGGATAGAGAGGGCAGAGACAGGAGAGAGGGATAGAGAGAGGGAAGAGAAAGGAGAGAGGGATAGAGAGAGGGCAGAGACAGGAGAGAGGGATAGAGAGAGGGCAGAGACAGGAGAGAGGGATAGAGAGAGGGCAGAGACAGGAGAGAGGGATAGAGAGAGTGCAGAGACAGGAGAGAGGGATAGAGAGAGGGGAGAGACAGCAGAGAGGGACAGAGAGAGGGAAGAGAAAGGAGAGAGGGATAGAGAGAGGGCAGAGACAGGAGAGAGGGATAGAGAGAGGGCAGAGACAGGAGAGAGGGATAGAGAGAGGGCAGAGACAGGAGAGAGGGATAGAGAGAGGGCAGAGACAGGAGAGAGGGATAGAGAGAGTGCAGAGACAGGAGAGAGGGATAGAGAGAGGGCATAGACAGGAGAGAGGGATAGAGAGAGGGCAGAGACAGGAGAGAGTGATAGAAAGAGAGCAGAGACAGGAGAGAGGGATAGAGAGAGGGCAAAGACAGGAGAGAGGGATAGAGAGAGGGGAGAGACAGGAGAAAGGGATAGAGAGAGGGGAGAGACAGGAGAGAGGGATAGCGAGAGGGCAGAGGCAGGACGATAGAGGGAGAGAGATAGGGCAGAGACAGGAGAGAGGGATAGAGAGAGGGCAGAGACAGGAGAGAGGGATAGAGAGAGGGCAGAGACAGGAGAGAGGGATAGAGAGAGGGCAGAGACAGGAGAGAGGGATAGAGAGAGGGCAGAGACAGGAGAGAGGGATAGAGAGAGGTCAGAGACAGGAGAGAGGGATAGAGAGAGGGCAGAGACATGAGAGAGGGAGAGAGAGAGGGCAGAGACAGGAGAGAGGGATAGAGAGAGGGCAGAGACAGGAGTGAGGGATAGAGAGAGGGCAGAGACAGGAGAGAGGGATAGAGAGGCCAGAGAGAGGAGAGAGGGATAGAGAGAGGGCAGAGAGAGGAGAGAGGGATAGAGAGAGGGCAGAGACAGGAGAGAGGGATAGAGAGAGGGCTTGGACAGGAGAGAGGGATAGAGAGTGGGCAGAGACAGGAGAGAGGGATAGAGAGAGGGCAGAGACAGGAGAGAGGGATAGAGAGAGGGCAGAGACAGGAGAGAGGGATAGAGAGATGGCAGAGACAGGAGAGAGGGATAGAGAGATGGCAGAGACAGGAGAGAGGGATAGAGAGAGGGCAGAGACAGGAGAGAGGGATAGAGCGAGGGCAGAGAGCGAAGAGAGGGATAGAGAGGGCACAGACAGGAGAGAGGGATAGAGAGAGTGCAGAGATAGGAGAGAGGTCTAGAGAGAGGGCAGAGACAGGAGAGAGGGATAGAGAGAGGGGAGAGACAGGGGAGAGGGATAGAGAGAGTGCTGAGACAGGAGAGAGGGAAAGAGAGAGGGCAGAGACAGGAGAGTGGGAGAGAGAGAGGGGAGAGACAGGAGAGAGGGATAGAGAGAGGACAGACACAGGAGAGAGGGATAGAGAGTGGGGAGAGACAGCAGAGAGGGATAGAGAGAGGGCAGAGACAGGAGAGAGGGATAGAGAGAGGGCAGAGACAGGAGAGAGGGCAGAGACAGGAGAGAGGGATAGCGAGAGGGCAGAGACAGCAGAGAGGGACAGAGGGAGGGGAGAGACAGGAGAGAGGGATAGCGAGAGGGCAGAGACAGGAGGAGAGAGGGAGAGAGAGAGGGCAGTGACAGGAGAGAGGGATAGAGAGAGGGCAGAGACAGGAGAAAGGGATAGAGAGAGGGCAGAGTCAGGAGAGAGGGATAGAGAGATGGCAGAGACAGGAGAGAGGGATAGAGAGAGAGGGCAGAGACAGGAGAGAGGGGTAGAGAGAGGGCAGAGACAGGAGACAGGGATAGAGTGAGGGCAGAGACAGGACAGAGGGATAGCGAGAGGGCAGAGACAGGAGGAGAGAGGGAGAGAGAGAGGGCAGAGACAGGAGAGAGGGATAGAGAGAGGGCAGAGACAGGAGAGAGGGGTAGAGAGAGGGGAGAGACAGAAGAGAGGGATAGAGAGAGGGCAGAGACAGGAGAGAGGGATAGAGAGAGGGGAGAAACAGGATAGAGTGATAGAGAGATGGAAGAGACAGGAGAGAGGGATAGAGAGAGGGCAGAGACAGTTGAGAGGGATAGAGAGAGGCCAGAGACAGGAGTGAGGGATAGAGAGAGGGCAGAGACAGGAGAGAGGGATAGAGAGGCCAGAGAGAGGAGAGAGGGATAGAGATAGGGCAGAGAGAGGAGAGAGGGATAGAGAGAGGGCAGAGACAGGAGAGAGGGATAGAGAGAGGGCTTGGACAGGAGAGAGGGATAGAGAGTGGGCAGAGACAGGAGAGAGGGATAGAGAGAGGGCAGAGACAGGAGAGAGGGATAGAGAGAGGGCAGAGACAGGAGAGAGGGATAGAGAGATGGCAGAGACAGGAGAGAGGGATAGAGAGATGGCAGAGACAGGAGAGAGGGATAGAGAGAGGGCAGAGACAGGAGAGAGGGATAAAGAGAGGGCAGAGACAGGAGCGAGGGCAGAGACAGGAAAGAGGGATAGAGAGAGGGCCGAGATCGGAGAGAGGGATAGAGAGGGCAGAGACAGGAGAGAGGGATAGAGAGAGGGCAGAGACAGGACAGAGGGATAGAGAGAGGGCAGAGACAGGAGAGAGGGATAGAGAGAGGGCTAAGACAGAAGAGCAGGATAGAGAGAGGGGCGAGACAGGAGAGAGGGATAGAGAGAGGGCAGAGACAGGAGAGAGGGATAGAGAGAGGGCAGAGACAGGAAAGAGGGATAGAGAGAGGGCAGAGAGCGGAGAGAGGGATAGAGAGGGCAGAGACAGGAGAGAGGGATAGAGAGAGGGCAGAGACAGGACAGAGGGATAGAGAGAGTGCTGAGACAGGAGAGAGGGATAGAGAGAGGGCAGAGACAGGAGAGAGGGATAGAGAGAGGGCAGAAACAGGAGATAGTGATAGAAAGAGAGCAGAGACAGGAGAGAGGGATAGAAAGAGAGCAGAGACAGGAGAGAGGGATAGAGAGAGGGCAAAGACAGGAGAGAGGGATAGAGAGAGGGGAGAGACAGGAGAGAGGGATAGCGAGAGGGCAGAGACAGGAGGAGAGAGGGAGAGAGCGAGGGCAGAGACAGGAGAGAGGGATAGAGAGAGGGCCGAGACAGGAGAGAGGGATAGAGAGAGGGCAGAGACAGGAGAGAGGGATAGAGAGAGGGCAGAGACAGGAGAGAGGGACAGAGAGAGGGCAGAGACAGGAGAGAGGGATAGAGAGAGGGCAGAGACAGGAACGTGGGATAGGGAGAGGGCTGAGACATGAGAGACGGATAGAGAGAGGGCAGAGATAGGAGAGAGGGATAGAGAGAGGGCAGAGACAGGAGAGAGGGATGGAGAGATGGCAGAGACAGGAGAGAGGGATAAAGAGAGGGCAGAGACAGTTGCGAGGGAGAGAGGGAGGGCAAAGCAGGAGAGAGGGATAGAGAGAGGCCAGAGACAGGAGAGAGTGCAGAGACAAGAGAGAGGGATAGAGAGAGGGCAGAGACAGTTGAGAGGGAGAGAGCGAGGGCAAAGAAGGAGAGAGGGATAGAGAGAGGCCAGAGACAGGAGCGAGGGCAGAGACAGGAAAGAGGGATAGAGAGAGGGCAGAGATCGGAGAGAGTGATAGAGAAGGCAGAGACAGGAGAGAGGGATAGAGAGAGGGCAGAGACAGGACAGAGGGATAGAGAGAGGGCAGAGTCAGGAGAGAGGGATAGAGAGAGGGCACAGACAGAAGAGCAGGATAGAGAGAGGTGCGAGACAGGAGAGAGGGGTAGAGAGAGGGCACAGACAGGAGAGAGGGAGAGAGAGAGGGCAGAGGCAGGAGAGAGGAATAGAGAGAGGGCAGAGACAGGAGAGAGGGATAGAGAGAGGGCAGAAACATGAGAGAGGGATAGAGAGAGGGCAGAGACAGGAGAGAGGGATAGAGAGAGGGCAGAGACAGGAGAGAGGGAAAGCGAGGGCAGAGACAGGAGAGAGGGATAGAGAGAGGTCAGAGACAGGAGAGAGGGATAGAGTGAGGGCAGAGACAGGAGAGAGGGATAGAGAGAGGGCAGAGACAGGAGAGAGGGATAGGGAGACGGCAGAGTCAGGACAGAGGGATAGAGAGAGGGCAGACACAGGAGAGCGGGATAGAGAGAGGGCAGAGACAGGAGAGAGGGATAGAGAGAGGCCAGAGACAGGAGAGAGGGATAGAGAAGGGGAGAGACAGGTGAGAGTGATAGAGAGAGGGCAGAGGCAGGAGAGAGGGGTAGAGGGCAGAGACAGCAGAGAGGGATAGAGAGAGGGCAGCGACAGGAGAGAGGGATAGAGAGAAGGCAGAGACAGGAGAGAGGGATAGAGAGAGGGCAGAGACAGGACAGAGGGATAGAGAGAGGGCAGAGACAGGAGAGAGGGATAGAGAGAGGGTAGAGACAGGAGAGTGGGATAGGGAGAGGGCAGAGACATGAGAGGCAGATAGAGAGAGGGCAGAGTTAGGAGAGAGGGATAGAGAGAGGCCAGAGACAGGAGAGAGGGCAGAGACAGGAGAGAGGGATAGAGAGAGGGCAGAGGCAGTTGAGAGGGAGGGAGAGAGGGCAAAGAAGGAGAGAGGGATAGAGAGAGGCCAGAGACAGGAGCGAGGGCAGAGACAGGAAAGAGGGATAGAGAGAGGGCAGAGAGCGGAGAGAGGGATAGAGAGGGCAGAGACAGGAGAGAGGGATAGAGAGAGGGCAGAGACAGGACAGAGGGATAGAGAGAGTGCAGAGACAGGAGAGTGGGATAGAGGGAGGGCAGAGACAGGAGAGAGGGATAGAGAGAGGGCAGAGACAGGAGAGAGTGATAGAAAGAGAGCAGAGACAGGAAAGAGGGATAGAGCGAGGGCAAAGACAGGAGAGAGGGATAGAGAGAGGGGAGAGACAGGAGAGTGGGATAGGGAGAGGGCAGAGACATGAGAGACAGATAGAGAGAGGGCAGAGTTAGGAGAGAGGGATAGAGAGAGGCCAGAGACAGGAGAGAGGGCAGAGACAGGAGAGAGGGATAGAGAGAGGGCAGAGGCAGTTGAGAGGGAGAGAGAGAGGGCAAAGAAGGAGAGAGGGATAGAGAGAGGCCAGAGACAGGAGCGAGGGCAGAGACAGGAAAGAGGGATAGAGAGAGGGCAGAGAGCGGAGAGAGGGATAGAGAGGGCAGAGACAGGAGAGAGGGATAGAGAGAGGGCAGAGACAGGACAGAGGGATAGAGAGAGTGCAGAGACAGGAGAGAGGGATAGAGGGAGGGCAGAGACAGGAGAGAGGGATAGAGAGAGGGCAGAGACAGGAGAGAGTGATAGAAAGAGAGCAGAGACAGGAAAGAGGGATAGAGAGAGGGAAAAGACAGGAGAGAGGGATAGAGAGAGGGGAGAGACAGAAGAAAGGGATAGAGAGAGGGGAGAGACAGGAGAGAGGGATAGCGAGAGGGCAGAGACAGGAGGAGATAGGGAAAGAGAGAGGGCAGAGACAGGAGAGAGGGATAGAGAGAGGGCAGAGACAGGAGAGAGGGATAGAGAGAGGGCCGAGAAAGGAGAGAGGGATAGAGAGAGGGCAGAGACAGGAGAGAGGGATAGAGAGAGGGCAGAGACAGGAGAGAGGGATAGAGAGAGGGCAGAGACAGGAGAGAGGGAGAGAGAGAGGGCAGAGACAGGAGAGAGGGATAGAGAGAGGGCAGAGACAGGAGTGAGGGATATAGAGAGGGCAGAGACAGGAGAGAGGGATAGAGAGAGGGCAGAGAGAGGAGAGAGGGATAGACAGAGGGCAGAGAGAGGAGAGAGGGATAGAGAGAGGGCAGAGACAGGAGAGAGGGATAGAGAGAGGGCAGAGACAGGAGAGAGGGATAGAGAGTGGGCAGAGACAGGAGAGAGGGATAGGGAGAGGGCAGAGACAGGAGAGAGGGATAGAGAGAGGGCAGAGACAGGAGAGAGGGAAAGAGAGATGGCAGAGACAGGACAGAGGGATAGAGAGATGGCAGAGACAGGAGAGAGGGATAGAGAGAGGGCAGAGACAGGAGAGAGGGATAGAGCGAAGGCAGAGAGCGGAGAGAGGGATAGAGAGGGCAGAGACAGGAGAGAGGGATAGAGAGAGTGCAGAGACAGGAGAGAGGTCTAGAGAGAGGGCAGAGACATGAGAGAGGGATAGAGAGAGGGGAGAGACGGGAGAGAGGGATAGAGAGAGTGCTGAGACAGGAGAGAGGGAAAGAGAGAGGGCTGAGACAGGAGAGTGGGAGAGAGAGAGGGGAGAGACAGGAGAGAGGGATAGAGAGAGGACAGACACAGGAGAGAGGGGTAGAGAGGGGAGAGACAGCAGAGAGGGATAGAGAGAGGGCAGAGACAGGAGAGAGGGATAGAGAGAGGGCAGAGACAGGAGAGAGGGATAGAGAGAGGGCAGAGACAGGAGAGAGGGATAGCGAGAGGGCAGAGACAGCAGAGAGGGACAGAGAGAGGGCAGAGACAGGAGAGAGGGATAGCGAGAGGGCAGAGACAGGAGGAGAGAGGGAGAGAGAGAGGGCAGTGACAGGAGAGAGGGATAGAGAGAGGGCAGAGACAGGAGAAAGGGATAGAGAGAGGGCAGAGTCAGGAGAGAGGGATAGAGAGAGGGCAGAGACAGGAGAGAGGGATAGAGAGAGGGCAGAGACAGGAGAGAGGGGTAGAGAGAGGGCAGAGACAGGAGACAGGGATAGAGTGAGGGCAGAGACAGGACAGAGGGATAGCGAGAGGGCAGAGACAGGAGGAGAGAGGGAGAGAGAGAGGGCAGAGACAGGAGAGAGGGATAGAGAGAGGGCCGAGACAGGAGAGAGGGATAGAGAGAGGGCAGAGACAGGAGAGAGGGACAGAGAGAGGGCAGAGACAGGAGCGTGGGATAGGGAGAGGGCAGAGACATGAGAGACGGATAGAGTGAGGGCAGAGATAGGAGAGAGGGATAGAGAGAGGGCAGAGACAGGAGAGAGGGATGGAGAGAGGGCAGAGACAGGAGAGAGGGATAAAGAGAGGGCAGAGACAGTTGCGAGGGAGAGAGGGAGGGCAAAGCAGGAGAGAGGGATAGAGAGAGGCCAGAGACAGGAGAGAGGGCAGAGACAAGAGAGAGGGATAGAGAGAGGGCAGAGACAGTTGAGAGGGAGAGAGAGAGGGCAAAGAAGGAGAGAGAGATAGAGAGAGGCCAGAGACAGGAGCGAGGGCAGAGACAAGAGAGAGAGATAGAGAGAGGGCAGAGACAGTTGAGAGGGAGAGAGAGAGGGCAAAGAAGGAGAGAGGGATAGAGAGGGCAGAGACAGGAGAGAGGGATAGAGAGAGGGCAGAGACAGGACAGAGGGATAGAGAGAGGGCAGAGACAGGAGAGAGGGATAGAGAGAGGGCACAGACAGAAGAGCAGGATAGAGAGAGGGGCGAGACAGGAGAGAGGGATAGAGAGAGGGCACAGACAGGAGAGAGGGATAGAGAGAGGGCAGAGGCAGAAGGAGAGAGGGATAGAGAGAGGGCAGAGACAGGAGAGAGGGATAGAGAGAGGGCAGAGACAGGAAAGAGGGATAGAGAGAGGGCAGAGAGCGGAGAGAGGGATAGAGAGGGCAGAGACAGGAGAGAGGGATAGAGAGAGGGCAGAGACAGGACAGAGGGATAGAGAGAGTGCTGAGACAGGAGAGAGGGATAGAGAGAGGGCAGAGACAGGAGAGAGGGATAGAGAGAGGGCAGAAACAGGAGAGAGTGATAGAAAGAGAGCAGAGACAGGAGAGAGGGATAGAAAGAGAGCAGAGACAGGAGAGAGGGATAGAGAGAGGGCAAAGACAGGAGAGAGGGATAGAGAGAGGGGAGAGACAGGAGAGAGGGATAGCGAGAGGGCAGAGACAGGAGGAGAGAGGGAGAGAGAGAGGGCAGAGACAGGAGAGAGGGATAGAGAGAGGGCCGAGACAGGAGAGAGGGATAGAGAGAGGGCAGAGACAGGAGAGAGGGATAGAGAGAGGGCAGAGACAGGAGAGAGGGACAGAGAGAGGGCAGAGACAGGAGAGAGGGATAGAGAGAGGGCAGAGACAGGAACGTGGGATAGGGAGAGGGCTGAGACATGAGAGACGGATAGAGAGAGGGCAGAGATAGGAGAGAGGGATAGAGAGAGGGCAGAGACAGGAGAGAGGAATGGAGAGAGGGCAGAGACAGGAGAGAGGGATAAAGAGAGGGCAGAGACAGTTGCGAGGGAGAGAGGGAGGGCAAAGCAGGAGAGAGGGATAGAGAGAGGCCAGAGACAGGAGAGAGGGCAGAGACAAGAGAGAGGGATAGAGAGAGGGCAGAGACAGTTAAGAGGGAGAGAGAGAGGGCAAAGAAGGAGAGAGGGATAGAGAGAGGCCAGAGACAGGAGCGAGGGCAGAGACAGGAAAGAGGGATAGAGAGAGGGCAGTGATCGGAGAGAGGGATAGAGAGGGCAGAGACAGGAGAGAGGGATAGAGAGAGGGCAGAGACAGGACAGAGGGATAGAGAGAGGGCAGAGACAGGAGAGAGGGATAGAGAGAGGGCACAGACAGAAGAGCAGGATAGAGAGAGGGGCGAGACAGGAGAGAGGGATAGAGAGAGGGCACAGACAGGAGAGAGGGATAGAGAGAGGGCAGTGGCAGAAGGAGAGAGGGATAGAGAGAGGGCAGAGACAGGAGAGAGGGATAGAGAGAGGGCTGAAACATGAGAGAGGGATAGAGAGAGGGCAGAGACAGGAGAGAGGGATAGAGAGAGGGCAGAGACAGGAGAGAGGGATAGCGAGGGCAGAGACAGGAGAGAGGGATAGAGAGAGGTCAGAGACAGGAGAGAGGGATAGAGTGAGGGCAGAGACAGGAGAGAGGGATAGAGCGAGGGCAGAGACAGGAGAGAGGGATAGAGAGACGGCAGAGTCAGGAGAGAGGGATAGAGAGAGGGCAGACACAGGAGAGCGGGATAGAGAGAGGGCAGAGACAGGAGAGAGGGATAGAGAGAGGCCAGAGACAGGAGAGAGGGATAGAGAAGGGGAGAGACAGGAGAGAGTGATAGAGAGAGGGCAGAGGCAGGAGAGAGGGGTAGAGGGCAGAGACAGCAGAGAGGGATAGAGAGAGGGCAGCGACAGGAGAGAGGGATAGAGAGAAGGCAGAGACAGGAGAGAGGGATAGAGAGAGGGCAGAGACAGGACAGAGGGATAGAGAGAGGGCAGAGACAGGAGAGAGGGATAGAGAGAGGGCAGAGACAGGAGAGTGGGATAGGGAGAGGGCAGAGACATGAGAGACAGATAGAGAGAGGGCAGAGTTAGGAGAGAGGGATAGAGAGAGGCCAGAGACAGGAGAGAGGGCAGAGACAGGAGAGAGGGATAGAGAGAGGGCAGAGGCAGTTGAGAGGGAGAGAGAGGGCAAAGTAGGAGAGAGGGATAGAGAGAGGCCAGAGACAGGAGCGAGGGCAGAGACAGGAAAGAGGGATAGAGAGAGGGCAGAGAGCGGAGAGAGGGATAGAGAGGGCAGAGACAGGAGAGATGGATCGAGAGAGGGCAGGGACAGGACAGAGGGATAGAGAGAGTGCAGAGACAGGAGAGAGGGATAGAGAGAGGGCAGAGACAGGAGAGAGGGATAGAGAGAGGGCAGAGACAGGAGAGAGTGATAGAAAGAGAGCAGAGACAGGAGAAAGGGATAGAGAGAGGGGAGAGACAGGAGAGAGGGATAGCGAGAGGGCAGAGACAGGAGGAGATAGGGAGAGAGAGAGGGCAGAGACAGGAGAGAGGGATAGAGAGAGGGCAGAGACAGGAGAGAGGGATAGAGAGAGGGCCGAGAAAGGAGAGAGGGATAGAGAGAGGGCAGAGAAAGGAGAGAAGGATAGAGAGAGGGCAAAGACAGGAGAGAGGGATAGAGAGAGGGCAGAGACAGGAGAGAGGGATAGAGAGAGGGCAGAGACAGGAGAGAGGGATAGAGAGAGGGCAGAGACAGGAGAGAGGGATAGAGAGAGGGCAGAGACAGGAGAGAGGGATAGAGAGAGGGCAGAGACAGGAGAGAGGGATGGAGAGATGGCAGAGACAGGAGAGAGGGATAGAGAGGGCAGAGACAGGAGAGAGGGATAGAGAGAGTGCAGAGACTGGAGAGAGGTCTAGAGAGAGGGCAGAGACAGGAGAGAGGGATAGAGAGAGGGGAGAGACGGGAGAGAGGGATAGAGAGAGTGCTGAGACAGGAGAGAGGGAAAGAGAGAGGGCTGAGACAGGAGAGTGGGAGAGAGAGAGGGGAGAGACAGGAGAGAGGGATAGAGAGAGGACAGACACAGGAGAGAGGGGTAGAGAGGGGAGAGACAGCAGAGAGGGATAGAGAGAGGGCAGAGACAGGAGAGAGGGATAGAGAGAGGGCAGAGACAGGAGAGAGGGATAGAGAGAGGGCAGAGACAGGAGAGAGGGATAGCGAGAGGGCAGAGACAGCAGAGAGGGACAGAGAGAGCGCAGAGACAGGAGAGAGGGATAGCGAGAGGGCAGAGACAGGAGGAGAGAGGGAGAGAGAGAGGGCAGTGACAGGAGAGAGGGATAGAGAGAGGGCAGAGACAGGAGAAAGGGATAGAGAGAGGGCAGAGTCAGGAGAGAGGGATAGAGAGAGGGCAGAGACAGGAGAGAGGGATAGAGAGAGGGCAGAGACAGGAGAGAGGGGTAGAGAGAGGGCAGAGACAGGAGACAGGGATAGAGTGAGGGCAGAGACAGGACAGAGGGATAGCGAGAGGGCAGAGACAGGAGGAGAGAGGGAGAGAGAGAGGGCAGAGACAGGAGAGAGGGATAGAGAGAGGGCCGAGACAGGAGAGAGGGATAGAGAGAGGGCAGAGACAGGAGAGAGGGATAGAGAGAGGGCAGAGACAGGAGAGAGGGACAGAGAGAGGGCAGAGACAGGAGCGTGGGATAGGGAGAGGGCAGAGACAGGAGAGAGGGATGGAGAGAGGGCAGAGACAGGAGAGAGGGATAAAGAGAGGGCAGAGACAGTTGCGAGGGAGAGAGGGAGGGCAAAGCAGGAGAGAGGGATAGAGAGAGGCCAGAGACAGGAGAGAGGGCAGAGACAAGAGAGAGGGATAGAGAGAGGGCAGAGACAGTTGAGAGGGAGAGAGAGAGGGCAAAGAAGGAGAGAGGGATAGAGAGAGGCCAGAGACAGGAGCGAGGGCAGAGACAAGAGAGAGGGATAGAGAGAGGGCAGAGACAGTTGAGAGGGAGAGAGAGAGGGCAAAGAAGGAGAGAGGGATAGAGAGGGCAGAGACAGGAGAGAGGGATAGAGAGAGGGCAGAGACAGGACAGAGGGATAGAGAGAGGGCAGAGACAGGAGAGAGGGATAGAGAGAGGGCACAGACAGAAGAGCAGGATAGAGAGAGGGGCGAGACAGGAGAGAGGGATAGAGAGAGGGCACAGGCAGGAGAGAGGGATAGAGAGAGGGCAGAGGCAGAAGGAGAGAGGGATAGAGAGAGAGCAGAGACAGGAGAGAGGGATAGAGAGAGGGCAGAAACATGAGAGAGGGATAGAGAGAGGGCAGAGACAGGAGAGAGGGATAGAGAGAGGGCAGAGACAGGAGAGAGGGATAGCGAGGGCAGAGACAGGAGAGTAGGATAGAGAGAGGTCAGAGACAGGAGAGAGGGATAGAGTGAGGGCAGAGACAGGAGAGAGGGATAGAGAGAGGGCAGAGACAGGAGAGAGGGATAGAGAGACGGCAGAGTCAGGAGAGAGTGATAGAGAGAGGGCAGACACAGGAGAGCGGGATAGAGAGAGGGCAGAGACAGGAGAGAGGGATAGAGAGAGGCCAGAGACAGGAGAGAGGGATAGAGAAGGGGAGAGACAGGAGAGAGCGATAGAGAGAGGGCAGAGGCAGGAGAGAGGGGTAGAGGGCAGAGACAGCAGAGAGGGATAGAGAGAGGGCAGCGACAGGAGAGAGGGATAGAGAGAAGGCAGAGACAGGAGAGAGGGATAGAGAGAGGGCAGAGACAGGACAGAGGGATAGAGAGAGGGCAGAGACAGGAGAGAGGGATAGAGAGAGGGCAGAGACAGGAGAGTGGGATAGGGAGAGGGCAGAGACATGAGTGACAGATAGAGAGAGGGCAGAGTTAGGAGAGAGGGATAGAGAGAGGGCAGAGACAGGAGAGAGGGATAGAGAGGGGGCAGAGACAGGAGAGAGGAATAAAGCGAGGGCAGAGACAGTTGCGAGGGAGAGAGAGAGGGCAAAGAAGGAGAGAGGGATAGAGAGAGGCCAGAGACAGGAGAGAGGGCAGAGACAGGAGAGAGGGATAGAGAGAGGGCAGAGGCAGTTGAGAGGGAGAGAGAGAGGGCAAAGAAGGAGAGAGGGATAGAGGGAGGCCAGAGGCAGGAGCGAGGGCAGAGACAGGAAAGAGGGATAGAGAGAGGGCAGAGAGCGGAGAGAGGGATAGAGAGGGCAGAGACAGGAGAGAGGGATAGAGAGAGGGCAGAGACAGGACAGAGGGATAGAGAGAGTGCAGAGACAGGAGAGAGGGATAGAGAGAGGGCAGAGACAGGAGAGAGGGATAGAGAGAGGGCAGAGACAGGAGAGAGTGATAGAAAGAGAGCAGAGACAGGAGAGAGGGATAGAGAGAGGGCAAAGACAGGAGAGAGGGATAGAGAGAGGGGAGAGACAGAAGAAAGGGATAGAGAGAGGGGAGAGACAGGAGAGAGGGATAGCGAGAGGGCAGAGACAGGAGGAGATAGGGAGAGAGAGAGGGCAGAGATAGGAGAGAGGGATAGAGAGAGGGCAGAGACAGGAGAGAGGGATAGAGAGAGGGCAGAGAAAGGAGAGAGGGATAGAGAGAGGGCAGAGACAGGAGAGAGGGATAGAGAGAGGGCAGAGGCAGAAGGAGAGAGGGATAAAGAGAGGGCAGAGACAGGAGAGAGGGATAGAGAGAGGGCAGAAACATGAGAGAGGGATAGAGAGAGGGCAGAGACAGGAGAGAGGGATAGAGAGAGGGCAGAGACAGGAGAGAGGGATAGCGAGGGCAGAGACAGGAGAGAGGAATGGAGAGAGGGCAGAGACAGGAGAGAGGGATAAAGAGAGGGCAGAGACAGTTGCGAGGGAGAGAGGGAGGGCAAAGCAGGAGAGAGGGATAGAGAGAGGCCAGAGACAGGAGAGAGGGCAGAGACAAGAGAGAGGGATAGAGAGAGGGCAGAGACAGTTAAGAGGGAGAGAGAGAGGGCAAAGAAGGAGAGAGGGATAGAGAGAGGCCAGAGACAGGAGCGAGGGCAGAGACAGGAAAGAGGGATAGAGAGAGGGCAGTGATCGGAGAGAGGGATAGAGAGGGCAGAGACAGGAGAGAGGGATAGAGAGAGGGCAGAGACAGGACAGAGGGATAGAGAGAGGGCAGAGACAGGAGAGAGGGATAGAGAGAGGGCACAGACAGAAGAGCAGGATAGAGAGAGGGGCGAGACAGGAGAGAGGGATAGAGAGAGGGCACAGACAGGAGAGAGGGATAGAGAGAGGGCAGAGGCAGAAGGAGAGAGGGATAGAGAGAGGGCAGAGACAGGAGAGAGGGATAGAGAGAGGGCTGAAACATGAGAGAGGGATAGAGAGAGGGCAGAGACAGGAGAGAGGGATAGAGAGAGGGCAGAGACAGGAGAGAGGGATAGCGAGGGCAGAGACAGGAGAGAGGGATAGAGAGAGGTCAGAGACAGGAGAGAGGGATAGAGTGAGGGCAGAGACAGGAGAGAGGGATAGAGCGAGGGCAGAGACAGGAGAGAGGGATAGAGAGACGGCAGAGTCAGGAGAGAGGGATAGAGAGAGGGCAGACACAGGAGAGCGGGATAGAGAGAGGGCAGAGACAGGAGAGAGGGATAGAGAGAGGCCAGAGACAGGAGAGAGGGATAGAGAAGGGGAGAGACAGGAGAGAGTGATAGAGAGAGGGCAGAGGCAGGAGAGAGGGGTAGAGGGCAGAGACAGCAGAGAGGGATAGAGAGAGGGCAGCGACAGGAGAGAGGGATAGAGAGACAGGCAGAGACAGGAGAGAGGGATAGAGAGAGGGCAGAGACAGGACAGAGGGATAGAGAGAGGGCAGAGACAGGAGAGAGGGATAGAGAGAGGGCAGAGACAGGAGAGTGGGATAGGGAGAGGGCAGAGACATGAGAGACAGATAGAGAGAGGGCAGAGTTAGGAGAGAGGGATAGAGAGAGGCCAGAGACAGGAGAGAGGGCAGAGACAGGAGAGAGGGATAGAGAGAGGGCAGAGGCAGTTGAGAGGGAGAGAGAGGGCAAAGTAGGAGAGAGGGATAGAGAGAGGCCAGAGACAGGAGCGAGGGCAGAGACAGGAAAGAGGGATAGAGAGAGGGCAGAGAGCGGAGAGAGGGATAGAGAGGGCAGAGACAGGAGAGATGGATCGAGAGAGGGCAGGGACAGGACAGAGGGATAGAGAGAGTGCAGAGACAGGAGAGAGGGATAGAGAGAGGGCAGAGACAGGAGAGAGGGATAGAGAGAGGGCAGAGACAGGAGAGAGTGATAGAAAGAGAGCAGAGACAGGAGAAAGGGATAGAGAGAGGGGAGAGACAGGAGAGAGGGATAGCGAGAGGGCAGAGACAGGAGGAGATAGGGAGAGAGAGAGGGCAGAGACAGGAGAGAGGGATAGAGAGAGGGCAGAGACAGGAGAGAGGGATAGAGAGAGGGCCGAGAAAGGAGAGAGGGATAGAGAGAGGGCAGAGAAAGGAGAGAAGGATAGAGAGAGGGCAAAGACAGGAGAGAGGGATAGAGAGAGGGCAGAGACAGGAGAGAGGGATAGAGAGAGGGCAGAGACAGGAGAGAGGGATAGAGAGAGGGCAGAGACAGGAGAGAGGGATAGAGAGAGGGCAGAGACAGGAGAGAGGGATAGAGAGAGGGCAGAGACAGGAGAGAGGGATGGAGAGATGGCAGAGACAGGAGAGAGGGATAGAGAGGGCAGAGACAGGAGAGAGGGATAGAGAGAGTGCAGAGACTGGAGAGAGGTCTAGAGAGAGGGCAGAGACAGGAGAGAGGGATAGAGAGAGGGGAGAGACGGGAGAGAGGGATAGAGAGAGTGCTGAGACAGGAGAGAGGGAAAGAGAGAGGGCTGAGACAGGAGAGTGGGAGAGAGAGAGGGGAGAGACAGGAGAGAGGGATAGAGAGAGGACAGACACAGGAGAGAGGGGTAGAGAGGGGAGAGACAGCAGAGAGGGATAGAGAGAGGGCAGAGACAGGAGAGAGGGATAGAGAGAGGGCAGAGACAGGAGAGAGGGATAGAGAGAGGGCAGAGACAGGAGAGAGGGATAGCGAGAGGGCAGAGACAGCAGAGAGGGACAGAGAGAGGGCAGAGACAGGAGAGAGGGATAGCGAGAGGGCAGAGACAGGAGGAGAGAGGGAGAGAGAGAGGGCAGTGACAGGAGAGAGGGATAGAGAGAGGGCAGAGACAGGAGAAAGGGATAGAGAGAGGGCAGAGTCAGGAGAGAGGGATAGAGAGAGGGCAGAGACAGGAGAGAGGGATAGAGAGAGGGCAGAGACAGGAGAGAGGGGTAGAGAGAGGGCAGAGACAGGAGACAGGGATAGAGTGAGGGCAGAGACAGGACAGAGGGATAGCGAGAGGGCAGAGACAGGAGGAGAGAGGGAGAGAGAGAGTGCAGAGACAGGAGAGAGGGATAGAGAGAGGGCCGAGACAGGAGAGAGGGATAGAGAGAGGGCAGAGACAGGAGAGAGGGATAGAGAGAGGGCAGAGACAGGAGAGAGGGACAGAGAGAGGGCAGAGACAGGAGCGTGGGATAGGGAGAGGGCAGAGACAGGAGAGAGGGATGGAGAGAGGGCAGAGACAGGAGAGAGGGATAAAGAGAGGGCAGAGACAGTTGCGAGGGAGAGAGGGAGGGCAAAGCAGGAGAGAGGGATAGAGAGAGGCCAGAGACAGGAGAGAGGGCAGAGACAAGAGAGAGGGATAGAGAGAGGGCAGAGACAGTTGAGAGGGAGAGAGAGAGGGCAAAGAAGGAGAGAGGGATAGAGAGAGGCCAGAGACAGGAGCGAGGGCAGAGACAAGAGAGAGGGATAGAGAGAGGGCAGAGACAGTTGAGAGGGAGAGAGAGAGGGCAAAGAAGGAGAGAGGGATAGAGAGGGCAGAGACAGGAGAGAGGGATAGAGAGAGGGCAGAGACAGGACAGAGGGATAGAGAGAGGGCAGAGACAGGAGAGAGGGATAGAGAGAGGGCACAGACAGAAGAGCAGGATAGAGAGAGGGGCGAGACAGGAGAGAGGGATAGAGAGAGGGCACAGGCAGGAGAGAGGGATAGAGAGAGGGCAGAGGCAGAAGGAGAGAGGGATAGAGAGAGAGCAGAGACAGGAGAGAGGGATAGAGAGAGGGCAGAAACATGAGAGAGGGATAGAGAGAGGGCAGAGACAGGAGAGAGGGATAGAGAGAGGGCAGAGACAGGAGAGAGGGATAGCGAGGGCAGAGACAGGAGAGTAGGATAGAGAGAGGTCAGAGACAGGAGAGAGGGATAGAGTGAGGGCAGAGACAGGAGAGAGGGATAGAGAGAGGGCAGAGACAGGAGAGAGGGATAGAGAGACGGCAGAGTCAGGAGAGAGTGATAGAGAGAGGGCAGACACAGGAGAGCGGGATAGAGAGAGGGCAGAGACAGGAGAGAGGGATAGAGAGAGGCCAGAGACAGGAGAGAGGGATAGAGAAGGGGAGAGACAGGAGAGAGCGATAGAGAGAGGGCAGAGGCAGGAGAGAGGGGTAGAGGGCAGAGACAGCAGAGAGGGATAGAGAGAGGGCAGCGACAGGAGAGAGGGATAGAGAGAAGGCAGAGACAGGAGAGAGGGATAGAGAGAGGGCAGAGACAGGACAGAGGGATAGAGAGAGGGCAGAGACAGGAGAGAGGGATAGAGAGAGGGCAGAGACAGGAGAGTGGGATAGGGAGAGGGCAGAGACATGAGTGACAGATAGAGAGAGGGCAGAGTTAGGAGAGAGGGATAGAGAGAGGGCAGAGACAGGAGAGAGGGATAGAGAGGGGGCAGAGACAGGAGAGAGGAATAAAGCGAGGGCAGAGACAGTTGCGAGGGAGAGAGAGAGGGCAAAGAAGGAGAGAGGGATAGAGAGAGGCCAGAGACAGGAGAGAGGGCAGAGACAGGAGAGAGGGATAGAGAGAAGGCAGAGGCAGTTGAGAGGGAGAGAGAGAGGGCAAAGAAGGAGAGAGGGATAGAGGGAGGCCAGAGGCAGGAGCGAGGGCAGAGACAGGAAAGAGGGATAGAGAGAGGGCAGAGAGCGGAGAGAGGGATAGAGAGGGCAGAGACAGGAGAGAGGGATAGAGAGAGGGCAGAGACAGGACAGAGGGATAGAGAGAGTGCAGAGACAGGAGAGAGGGATAGAGAGAGGGCAGAGACAGGAGAGAGGGATAGAGAGAGGGCAGAGACAGGAGAGAGTGATAGAAAGAGAGCAGAGACAGGAGAGAGGGATAGAGAGAGGGCAAAGACAGGAGAGAGGGATAGAGAGAGGGGAGAGACAGAAGAAAGGGATAGAGAGAGGGGAGAGACAGGAGAGAGGGATAGCGAGAGGGCAGAGACAGGAGGAGATAGGGAGAGAGAGAGGGCAGAGATAGGAGAGAGGGATAGAGAGAGGGCAGAGACAGGAGAGAGGGATAGAGAGAGGGCAGAGAAAGGAGAGAGGGATAGAGAGAGGGCAGAGACAGGAGAGAGGGATAGAGAGAGGGCAGAGGCAGAAGGAGAGAGGGATAAAGAGAGGGCAGAGACAGGAGAGAGGGATAGAGAGAGGGCAGAAACATGAGAGAGGGATAGAGAGAGGGCAGAGACAGGAGAGAGGGATAGAGAGAGGGCAGAGACAGGAGAGAGGGATAGCGAGGGCAGAGACAGGAGAGAGGGATATAGAGAGGTCAGAGACAGGAGAGAGGATAGAGTGAGGGCAGAGACAGGAGAGAGGGATAGAGAGAGGGCAGAGACAGGAGAGAGGGATAGAGAGACGGCAGAGTCAGGAGAGAGGGATAGAGAGAGGGCAGACACAGGAGAGCGGGATAGAGAGAGGGCAGAGACAGGAGAGAGGGATAGAGAGAGGCCAGAGACAGGAGAGAGGGATAGAGAAGGGGAGAGACAGGAGAGAGTGATAGAGAGAGGGCAGAGGCAGGAGAGAGGGGTAGAGGGCAGAGACAGCAGAGAGGGATAGAGAGAGGGCAGCGACAGGAGAGAGGGATAGAGAGAAGGCAGAGACAGGATAGAGGGATAGAGAGAGGGCAGAGACAGGACAGAGGGATAGAGAGAGGGCAGAGACAGGAGAGAGGGATAGAGAGAGGGCAGAGACAGGAGAGTGGGATAGGGAGAGGGCAGAGACATGAGAGACAGATAGAGAGAGGGCAGAGTTAGGAGAGAGGGATAGAGAGAGGCCAGAGACAGGAGAGAGGGCAGAGACAGGAGAGAGGGATAGAGAGAGGGCAGAGGCAGTTGAGAGGGAGAGAGAGGGCAAAGTAGGAGAGAGGGATAGAGAGAGGCCAGAGACAGGAGCGAGGGCAGAGACAGGAAAGAGGGATAGAGAGAGGGCAGAGAGCGGAGAGAGGGATAGAGAGGGCAGAGACAGGAGAGATGGATCGAGAGAGGGCAGAGACAGGACAGAGGGATAGAGAGAGTGCAGAGACAGGAGAGAGGGATAGAGAGAGGGCAGAGACAGGAGAGAGGGATAGAGAGAGGGCAGAGACAGGAGAGAGTGATAGAAAGAGAGCAGAGACAGGAGAAAGGGATAGAGAGAGGGGAGAGACAGGAGAGAGGGATAGCGAGAGGGCAGAGACAGGAGGAGATAGGGAGAGAGAGAGGGCAGAGACAGGAGAGAGGGATAGAGAGAGGGCAGAGACAGGAGAGAGGGATAGAGAGAGGGCCGAGAAAGGAGAGAGGGATAGAGAGAGGGCAGAGAAAGGAGAGAAGGATAGAGAGAGGGCAGAGACAGGAGAGAGGGATAGAGAGAGGGCAGAGACAGGAGAGAGGGATAGAGAGAGGGCAGAGACAGGAGAGAGGGATAGAGAGAGGGCAGAGACAGGAGAGAGGGATAGAGAGAGGGCAGAGACAGGAGAGAGGGATAGAGAGAGGGCAGAGACAGGAGAGAGGGATGGAGAGATGGCAGAGACAGGAGAGAGGGATAGAGAGGGCAGAGACAGGAGAGAGGGATAGAGAGAGTGCAGAGACAGGAGAGAGGTCTAGAGAGAGGGCAGAGACAGGAGAGAGGGATAGAGAGAGGGGAGAGACGGGAGAGAGGGATAGAGAGAGTGCTGAGACAGGAGAGAGGGAAAGAGAGAGGGCTGAGACAGGAGAGTGGGAGAGAGAGAGGGGAGAGACAGGAGAGAGGGATAGAGAGAGGACAGACACAGGAGAGAGGGGTAGAGAGGGGAGAGACAGCAGAGAGGGATAGAGAGAGGGCAGAGACAGGAGAGAGGGATAGAGAGAGGGCAGAGACAGGAGAGAGGGATAGAGAGAGGGCAGAGACAGGAGAGAGGGATAGCGAGAGGGCAGAGACAGCAGAGAGGGACAGAGAGAGGGCAGAGACAGGAGAGAGGGATAGCGAGAGGGCAGAGACAGGAGGAGAGAGGGAGAGAGAGAGGGCAGTGACAGGAGAGAGGGATAGAGAGAGGGCAGAGACAGGAGAAAGGGATAGAGAGAGGGCAGAGTCAGGAGAGAGGGATAGAGAGAGGGCAGAGACAGGAGAGAGGGATAGAGAGAGGGCAGAGACAGGAGAGAGGGGTAGAGAGAGGGCAGAGACAGGAGACAGGGATAGAGTGAGGGCAGAGACAGGACAGAGGGATAGCGAGAGGGCAGAGACAGGAGGAGAGAGGGAGAGAGAGAGGGCAGAGACAGGAGAGAGGGATAGAGAGAGGGCCGAGACAGGAGAGAGGGATAGAGAGAGGGCAGAGACAGGAGAGAGGGATAGAGAGAGGGCAGAGACAGGAGAGAGGGACAGAGAGAGGGCAGAGACAGGAGCGTGGGATAGGGAGAGGGCAGAGACAGGAGAGAGGGATGGAGAGAGGGCAGAGACAGGAGAGAGGGATGGAGAGATGGCAGAGACAGGAGAGAGGGATAGAGAGGGCAGAGACAGGAGAGAGGGATAGAGAGAGTGCAGAGACTGGAGAGAGGTCTAGAGAGAGGGCAGAGACAGGAGAGAGGGATAGAGAGAGGGGAGAGACGGGAGAGAGGGATAGAGAGAGTGCTGAGACAGGAGAGAGGGAAAGAGAGAGGGCTGAGACAGGAGAGTGGGAGAGAGAGAGGGGAGAGACAGGAGAGAGGGATAGAGAGAGGACAGACACAGGAGAGAGGGGTAGAGAGGGGAGAGACAGCAGAGAGGGATAGAGAGAGGGCAGAGACAGGAGAGAGGGATAGAGAGAGGGCAGAGACAGGAGAGAGGGATAGAGAGAGGGCAGAGACAGGAGAGAGGGATAGCGAGAGGGCAGAGACAGCAGAGAGGGACAGAGAGAGGGCAGAGACAGGAGAGAGGGATAGCGAGAGGGCAGAGACAGGAGGAGAGAGGGAGAGAGAGAGGGCAGTGACAGGAGAGAGGGATAGAGAGAGGGCAGAGACAGGAGAAAGGGATAGAGAGAGGGCAGAGTCAGGAGAGAGGGATAGAGAGAGGGCAGAGACAGGAGAGAGGGATAGAGAGAGGGCAGAGACAGGAGAGAGGGGTAGAGAGAGGGCAGAGACAGGAGACAGGGATAGAGTGAGGGCAGAGACAGGACAGAGGGATAGCGAGAGGGCAGAGACAGGAGGAGAGAGGGAGAGAGAGAGTGCAGAGACAGGAGAGAGGGATAGAGAGAGGGCCGAGACAGGAGAGAGGGATAGAGAGAGGGCAGAGACAGGAGAGAGGGATAGAGAGAGGGCAGAGACAGGAGAGAGGGACAGAGAGAGGGCAGAGACAGGAGCGTGGGATAGGGAGAGGGCAGAGACAGGAGAGAGGGATGGAGAGAGGGCAGAGACAGGAGAGAGGGATAAAGAGAGGGCAGAGACAGTTGCGAGGGAGAGAGGGAGGGCAAAGCAGGAGAGAGGGATAGAGAGAGGCCAGAGACAGGAGAGAGGGCAGAGACAAGAGAGAGGGATAGAGAGAGGGCAGAGACAGTTGAGAGGGAGAGAGAGAGGGCAAAGAAGGAGAGAGGGATAGAGAGAGGCCAGAGACAGGAGCGAGGGCAGAGACAAGAGAGAGGGATAGAGAGAGGGCAGAGACAGTTGAGAGGGAGAGAGAGAGGGCAAAGAAGGAGAGAGGGATAGAGAGGGCAGAGACAGGAGAGAGGGATAGAGAGAGGGCAGAGACAGGACAGAGGGATAGAGAGAGGGCAGAGACAGGAGAGAGGGATAGAGAGAGGGCACAGACAGAAGAGCAGGATAGAGAGAGGGGCGAGACAGGAGAGAGGGATAGAGAGAGGGCACAGGCAGGAGAGAGGGATAGAGAGAGGGCAGAGGCAGAAGGAGAGAGGGATAGAGAGAGAGCAGAGACAGGAGAGAGGGATAGAGAGAGGGCAGAAACATGAGAGAGGGATAGAGAGAGGGCAGAGACAGGAGAGAGGGATAGAGAGAGGGCAGAGACAGGAGAGAGGGATAGCGAGGGCAGAGACAGGAGAGTAGGATAGAGAGAGGTCAGAGACAGGAGAGAGGGATAGAGTGAGGGCAGAGACAGGAGAGAGGGATAGAGAGAGGGCAGAGACAGGAGAGAGGGATAGAGAGACGGCAGAGTCAGGAGAGAGTGATAGAGAGAGGGCAGACACAGGAGAGCGGGATAGAGAGAGGGCAGAGACAGGAGAGAGGGATAGAGAGAGGCCAGAGACAGGAGAGAGGGATAGAGAAGGGGAGAGACAGGAGAGAGCGATAGAGAGAGGGCAGAGGCAGGAGAGAGGGGTAGAGGGCAGAGACAGCAGAGAGGGATAGAGAGAGGGCAGCGACAGGAGAGAGGGATAGAGAGAAGGCAGAGACAGGAGAGAGGGATAGAGAGAGGGCAGAGACAGGACAGAGGGATAGAGAGAGGGCAGAGACAGGAGAGAGGGATAGAGAGAGGGCAGAGACAGGAGAGTGGGATAGGGAGAGGGCAGAGACATGAGTGACAGATAGAGAGAGGGCAGAGTTAGGAGAGAGGGATAGAGAGAGGGCAGAGACAGGAGAGAGGGATAGAGAGGGGGCAGAGACAGGAGAGAGGAATAAAGCGAGGGCAGAGACAGTTGCGAGGGAGAGAGAGAGGGCAAAGAAGGAGAGAGGGATAGAGAGAGGCCAGAGACAGGAGAGAGGGCAGAGACAGGAGAGAGGGATAGAGAGAGGGCAGAGGCAGTTGAGAGGGAGAGAGAGAGGGCAAAGAAGGAGAGAGGGATAGAGGGAGGCCAGAGGCAGGAGCGAGGGCAGAGACAGGAAAGAGGGATAGAGAGAGGGCAGAGAGCGGAGAGAGGGATAGAGAGGGCAGAGACAGGAGAGAGGGATAGAGAGAGGGCAGAGACAGGACAGAGGGATAGAGAGAGTGCAGAGACAGGAGAGAGGGATAGAGAGAGGGCAGAGACAGGAGAGAGGGATAGAGAGAGGGCAGAGACAGGAGAGAGTGATAGAAAGAGAGCAGAGACAGGAGAGAGGGATAGAGAGAGGGCAAAGACAGGAGAGAGGGATAGAGAGAGGGGAGAGACAGAAGAAAGGGATAGAGAGAGGGGAGAGACAGGAGAGAGGGATAGCGAGAGGGCAGAGACAGGAGGAGATAGGGAGAGAGAGAGGGCAGAGATAGGAGAGAGGGATAGAGAGAGGGCAGAGACAGGAGAGAGGGATAGAGAGAGGGCAGAGAAAGGAGAGAGGGATAGAGAGAGGGCAGAGACAGGAGAGAGGGATAGAGAGAGGGCAGAGGCAGAAGGAGAGAGGGATAAAGAGAGGGCAGAGACAGGAGAGAGGGATAGAGAGAGGGCAGAAACATGAGAGAGGGATAGAGAGAGGGCAGAGACAGGAGAGAGGGATAGAGAGAGGGCAGAGACAGGAGAGAGGGATAGCGAGGGCAGAGACAGGAGAGAGGGATATAGAGAGGTCAGAGACAGGAGAGAGGATAGAGTGAGGGCAGAGACAGGAGAGAGGGATAGAGAGAGGGCAGAGACAGGAGAGAGGGATAGAGAGACGGCAGAGTCAGGAGAGAGGGATAGAGAGAGGGCAGACACAGGAGAGCGGGATAGAGAGAGGGCAGAGACAGGAGAGAGGGATAGAGAGAGGCCAGAGACAGGAGAGAGGGATAGAGAAGGGGAGAGACAGGAGAGAGTGATAGAGAGAGGGCAGAGGCAGGAGAGAGGGGTAGAGGGCAGAGACAGCAGAGAGGGATAGAGAGAGGGCAGCGACAGGAGAGAGGGATAGAGAGAAGGCAGAGACAGGATAGAGGGATAGAGAGAGGGCAGAGACAGGACAGAGGGATAGAGAGAGGGCAGAGACAGGAGAGAGGGATAGAGAGAGGGCAGAGACAGGAGAGTGGGATAGGCAGAGGGCAGAGACATGAGAGACAGATAGAGAGAGGGCAGAGTTAGGAGAGAGGGATAGAGAGAGGCCAGAGACAGGAGAGAGGGCAGAGACAGGAGAGAGGGATAGAGAGAGGGCAGAGGCAGTTGAGAGGGAGAGAGAGGGCAAAGTAGGAGAGAGGGATAGAGAGAGGCCAGAGACAGGAGCGAGGGCAGAGACAGGAAAGAGGGATAGAGAGAGGGCAGAGAGCGGAGAGAGGGATAGAGAGGGCAGAGACAGGAGAGATGGATCGAGAGAGGGCAGAGACAGGACAGAGGGATAGAGAGAGTGCAGAGACAGGAGAGAGGGATAGAGAGAGGGCAGAGACAGGAGAGAGGGATAGAGAGAGGGCAGAGACAGGAGAGAGTGATAGAAAGAGAGCAGAGACAGGAGAAAGGGATAGAGAGAGGGGAGAGACAGGAGAGAGGGATAGCGAGAGGGCAGAGACAGGAGGAGATAGGGAGAGAGAGAGGGCAGAGACAGGAGAGAGGGATAGAGAGAGGGCAGAGACAGGAGAGAGGGATAGAGAGAGGGCCGAGAAAGGAGAGAGGGATAGAGAGAGGGCAGAGAAAGGAGAGAAGGATAGAGAGAGGGCAGAGACAGGAGAGAGGGATAGAGAGAGGGCAGAGACAGGAGAGAGGGATAGAGAGAGGGCAGAGACAGGAGAGAGGGATAGAGAGAGGGCAGAGACAGGAGAGAGGGATAGAGAGAGGGCAGAGACAGGAGAGAGGGATAGAGAGAGGGCAGAGACAGGAGAGAGGGATGGAGAGATGGCAGAGACAGGAGAGAGGGATAGAGAGGGCAGAGACAGGAGAGAGGGATAGAGAGAGTGCAGAGACAGGAGAGAGGTCTAGAGAGAGGGCAGAGACAGGAGAGAGGGATAGAGAGAGGGGAGAGACGGGAGAGAGGGATAGAGAGAGTGCTGAGACAGGAGAGAGGGAAAGAGAGAGGGCTGAGACAGGAGAGTGGGAGAGAGAGAGGGGAGAGACAGGAGAGAGGGATAGAGAGAGGACAGACACAGGAGAGAGGGGTAGAGAGGGGAGAGACAGCAGAGAGGGATAGAGAGAGGGCAGAGACAGGAGAGAGGGATAGAGAGAGGGCAGAGACAGGAGAGAGGGATAGAGAGAGGGCAGAGACAGGAGAGAGGGATAGCGAGAGGGCAGAGACAGCAGAGAGGGACAGAGAGAGGGCAGAGACAGGAGAGAGGGATAGCGAGAGGGCAGAGACAGGAGGAGAGAGGGAGAGAGAGAGGGCAGTGACAGGAGAGAGGGATAGAGAGAGGGCAGAGACAGGAGAAAGGGATAGAGAGAGGGCAGAGACAGGAGAGAGGGGTAGAGAGAGGGCAGAGACAGGAGACAGGGATAGAGTGAGGGCAGAGACAGGACAGAGGGATAGCGAGAGGGCAGAGACAGGAGGAGAGAGGGAGAGAGAGAGGGCAGAGACAGGAGAGAGGGATAGAGAGAGGGCCGAGACAGGAGAGAGGGATAGAGAGAGGGCAGAGACAGGAGAGAGGGATAGAGAGAGGGCAGAGACAGGAGAGAGGGACAGAGAGAGGGCAGAGACAGGAGCGTGGGATAGGGAGAGGGCAGAGACAGGAGAGAGGGATGGAGAGAGGGCAGAGACAGGAGAGAGGGATAAAGAGAGGGCAGAGACAGTTGCGAGGGAGAGAGGGAGGGCAAAGCAGGAGAGAGGGATAGAGAGAGGCCAGAGACAGGAGAGAGGGCAGAGACAAGAGAGAGGGATAGAGAGAGGGCAGAGACAGTTGAGAGGGAGAGAGAGAGGGCAAAGAAGGAGAGAGGGATAGAGAGAGGCCAGAGACAGGAGCGAGGGCAGAGACAAGAGAGAGGGATAGAGAGAGGGCAGAGACAGTTGAGAGGGAGAGAGAGAGGGCAAAGAAGGAGAGAGGGATAGAGAGGGCAGAGACAGGAGAGAGGGATAGAGAGAGGGCAGAGACAGGACAGAGGGATAGAGAGAGGGCAGAGACAGGAGAGAGGGATAGAGAGAGGGCACAGACAGAAGAGCAGGATAGAGAGAGGGGCGAGACAGGAGAGAGGGATAGAGAGAGGGCACAGGCAGGAGAGAGGGATAGAGAGAGGGCAGAGGCAGAAGGAGAGAGGGATAGAGAGAGAGCAGAGACAGGAGAGAGGGATAGAGAGAGGGCAGAAACATGAGAGAGGGATAGAGAGAGGGCAGAGACAGGAGAGAGGGATAGAGAGAGGGCAGAGACAGGAGAGAGGGATAGCGAGGGCAGAGACAGGAGAGTAGGATAGAGAGAGGTCAGAGACAGGAGAGAGGGATAGAGTGAGGGCAGAGACAGGAGAGAGGGATAGAGAGAGGGCAGAGACAGGAGAGTGGGATAGAGAGACGGCAGAGTCAGGAGAGAGTGATAGAGAGAGGGCAGACACAGGAGAGCGGGATAGAGAGAGGGCAGAGACAGGAGAGAGGGATAGAGAGAGGCCAGAGACAGGAGAGAGGGATAGAGAAGGGGAGAGACAGGAGAAAGCGATAGAGAGAGGGCAGAGGCAGGAGAGAGGGGTAGAGGGCAGAGACAGCAGAGAGGGATAGAGAGAGGGCAGCGACAGGAGAGAGGGATAGAGAGAAGGCAGAGACAGGAGAGAGGGATAGAGAGAGGGCAGAGACAGGACAGAGGGATAGAGAGAGGGCAGAGACAGGAGAGAGGGATAGAGAGAGGGCAGAGACAGGAGAGTGGGATAGGGAGAGGGCAGAGACATGAGTGACAGATAGAGAGAGGGCAGAGTTAGGAGAGAGGGATAGAGAGAGGGCAGAGACAGGAGAGAGGGATAGAGAGGGGGCAGAGACAGGAGAGAGGGATAAAGCGAGGGCAGAGACAGTTGCGAGGGAGAGAGAGAGGGCAAAGAAGGAGAGAGGGATAGAGAGAGGCCAGAGACAGGAGAGAGGGCAGAGACAGGACAGAGGGATAGAGAGAGGGCAGAGGCAGTTGAGAGGGAGAGAGAGAGGGCAAAGAAGGAGAGAGGGATAGAGGGAGGCCAGAGGCAGGAGCGAGGGCAGAGACAGGAAAGAGGGATAGAGAGAGGGCAGAGAGCGGAGAGAGGGATAGAGAGGGCAGAGACAGGAGAGAGGGATAGAGAGAGGGCAGAGACAGGACAGAGGGATAGAGAGAGTGCAGAGACAGGAGAGAGGGATAGAGAGAGGGCAGAGACAGGAGAGAGGGATAGAGAGAGGGCAGAGACAGGAGAGAGTGATAGAAAGAGAGCAGAGACAGGAGAGAGGGATAGAGAGAGGGCAAAGACAGGAGAGAGGGATAGAGAGAGGGGAGAGACAGAAGAAAGGGATAGAGAGAGGGGAGAGACAGGAGAGAGGGATAGCGAGAGGGCAGAGACAGGAGGAGATAGGGAGAGAGAGAGGGCAGAGATAGGAGAGAGGGATAGAGAGAGGGCAGAGACAGGAGAGAGGGATAGAGAGAGGGCAGAGAAAGGAGAGAGGGATAGAGAGAGGGCAGAGACAGGAGAGAGGGATAGAGAGAGGGCAGAGGCAGAAGGAGAGAGGGATAAAGAGAGGGCAGAGACAGGAGAGAGGGATAGAGAGAGGGCAGAAACATGAGAGAGGGATAGAGAGAGGGCAGAGACAGGAGAGAGGGATAGAGAGAGGGCAGAGACAGGAGAGAGGGATAGCGAGGGCAGAGACAGGAGAGAGGGATATAGAGAGGTCAGAGACAGGAGAGAGGGATAGAGTGAGGGCAGAGACAGGAGAGAGGGATAGAGAGAGGGCAGAGACAGGAGAGAGGGATAGAGAGACGGCAGAGTCAGGAGAGAGGGATAGAGAGAGGGCAGACACAGGAGAGCGGGATAGAGAGAGGGCAGAGACAGGAGAGAGGGATAGAGAGAGGCCAGAGACAGGAGAGAGGGATAGAGAAGGGGAGAGACAGGAGAGAGTGATAGAGAGAGGGCAGAGGCAGGAGAGAGGGGTAGAGGGCAGAGACAGCAGAGAGGGATAGAGAGAGGGCAGCGACAGGAGAGAGGGATAGAGAGAAGGCAGAGACAGGATAGAGGGATAGAGAGAGGGCAGAGACAGGAGAGTGGGATAGGGAGAGGGCAGAGACATGAGAGACAGATAGAGAGAGGGCAGAGTTAGGAGAGAGGGATAGAGAGAGGCCAGAGACAGGAGAGAGGGCAGAGACAGGAGAGAGGGATAGAGAGAGGGCAGAGGCAGTTGAGAGGGAGAGAGAGGGCAAAGAAGGAGAGAGGGATAGAGAGAGGCCAGAGACAGGAGCGAGGGCAGAGACAGGAAAGAGGGATAGAGAGAGGGCAGAGAGCGGAGAGAGGGATAGAGAGGGCAGAGACAGGAGAGAGGGATAGAGAGAGGGCAGAGACAGGACAGAGGGATAGAGAGAGTGCAGAGACAGGAGAGAGGGATAGAGAGAGGGCAGAGACAGGAGAGAGGGATAGAGAGAGGGCAGAGACAGGAGAGAGTGATAGAAAGAGAGCAGAGACAGGAGAGAGGGAAAGAGAGAGGGCAAAGACAGGAGAGAGGGATAGAGAGAGGGGAGAGACAGAAGAAAGGGATAGAGAGAGGGGAGAGACAGGAGAGAGGGATAGCGAGAGGGCAGAGACAGGAGGAGATAGGGAGAGAGAGAGGACAGAGATAGGAGAGAGGGATAGAGAGAGGGCAGAGACAGGAGAGAGGGATAGAGAGAGGGCCGAGAAAGGAGAGAGGGATAGAGAGAGGGCAGAGACAGGAGAGAGGGATAGAGAGAGGGCAGAGACAGGAGAGAGGGATAGAGAGAGGGCAGAGACAGGAGAGAGGGATAGAGAGAGGGCAGAGACAGGAGAGAGGGATAGAGAGAGGGCAGAGACAGGAGAGAGGGATAGAGAGAGGGCAGAGACAGGAGAGAGGGATAGAGAGAGGGCAGAGACAGGAGTGAGGGATAGAGAGAGGGCAGAGACAGGAGAGAGGGATAGAGAGAGGGCAGAGAGAGGAGAGAGGGATAGACAGAGGGCAGAGAGAGGAGAGAGGGATAGAGAGAGGGCAGAGACAGGAGAGAGGGATAGAGAGAGGGCAGAGACAGGAGAGAGGGATAGAGAGTGGGCAGAGACAGGAGAGAGGGATAGAGAGAGGGCAGAGACAGGAGAGAGGGATAGAGAGAGGGCAGAGACAGGAGAGAGGGATAGAGAGATGGCAGAGACAGGACAGAGGGATAGAGAGATGGCAGAGACAGGAGAGAGGGATAGAGAGAGGGCAGAGACAGGAGAGAGGGATAGAGCGAGGGCAGAGAGCGGAGAGAGGGATAGAGAGGGCAGAGACAGGAGAGAGGGATAGAGAGAGTGCAGAGACAGGAGAGAGGTCTAGAGAGAGGGCAGAGACAGGAGAGAGGGACAGAGAGAGGGGAGAGACGGGAGAGAGGGATAGAGAGAGTGCTGAGACAGGAGAGAGGGAAAGAGAGAGGGCTGAGACAGGAGAGTGGGAGAGAGAGAGGGGAGAGACAGGAGAGAGGGATAGAGAGAGGACAGACACAGGAGAGAGGGGTAGAGAGGGGAGAGACAGCAGAGAGGGATAGAGAGAGGGCAGAGACAGGAGAGAGGGATAGAGAGAGGGCAGAGATAGGAGAGAGGGATAGAGAGAGGGCAGAAACAGGAGAGAGGGATAGCGAGAGGGCAGAGACAGCAGAGAGGGACAGAGAGAGGGCAGAGACAGGAGAGAGGGATAGCGAGAGGGCAGAGACAGGAGGAGAGAGGGAGAGAGAGAGGGCAGTGACAGGAGAGAGGGATAGAGAGAGGGCAGAGACAGGAGAAAGGGATAGAGAGAGGGCAGAGTCAGGAGGGAGGGATAGAGAGAGGGCAGAGACAGGAGAGAGGGATAGAGAGAGGGCAGAGACAGGAGAGAGGGGTAGAGAGAGGGCAGAGACAGGAGACAGGGATAGAGTGAGGGCAGAGACAGGACAGAGGGATAGCGAGAGGGCAGAGACAGGAGGAGAGAGGGAGAGAGAGAGGGCAGAGACAGGAGAGAGGGATAGAGAGAGGGCCGAGACAGGAGAGAGGGATAGAGAGAGGGCAGAGACAGGAGAGAGGGATAGAGAGAGGGCAGAGACAGGAGAGAGGGAGAGAGAGAGGGCAGAGACAGGAGCGTGGGATAGGGAGAGGGCAGAGACATGAGAGACGGATAGAGAGAGGGCAGAGATAGGAGAGAGGGATAGAGAGAGGGCAGAGACAGGAGAGAGGGATGGAGAGAGGGCAGAGACAGGAGAGAGGGATAAAGAGAGGGCAGAGACAGTTGCGAGGGAGAGAGGGAGGGCAAAGCAGGAGAGAGGGATAGAGAGAGGCCAGAGACAGGAGAGAGGGCAGAGACAAGAGAGAGGGATAGAGAGAGGGCAGAGACAGTTGAGAGGGAGAGAGAGAGGGCAAAGAAGGAGAGAGGGATAGAGAGAGGCCAGAGACAGGAGCGAGGGCAGAGACAAGAGAGAGGGATAGAGAGAGGGCAGAGACAGTTGAGAGGGAGAGAGAGAGGGCAAAGAAGGAGAGAGGGATAGAGAGGGCAGAGACAGGAGAGAGGGATAGAGAGAGGGCAGAGACAGGACAGAGGGATAGAGAGAGGGCAGAGACAGGAGAGAGGGATAGAGAGAGGGCACAGACAGAAGAACAGGATAGAGAGAGGGGCGAGACAGGAGAGAGGGATAGAGAGAGGGCACAGACAGGAGAGAGGGATAGAGAGAGGGCAGAGGCAGTTGAGAGGGAGAGAGAGAGGGCAAAGAAGGAGAGAGGGATAGAGGGAGGCCAGAGGCAGGAGCGAGGGCAGAGACAGGAAAGAGGGATAGAGAGAGGGCAGAGAGCGGAGAGAGGGATAGAGAGGGCAGAGACAGGAGAGAGGGATAGAGAGAGGGCAGAGACAGGACAGAGGGATAGAGAGAGTGC
This sequence comes from Scyliorhinus torazame, assembly GCF_047496885.1. Taxonomy (NCBI): domain Eukaryota; kingdom Metazoa; phylum Chordata; class Chondrichthyes; order Carcharhiniformes; family Scyliorhinidae; genus Scyliorhinus; species Scyliorhinus torazame. Next base: position 30,365,992 of record NC_092725.1, on the reverse strand, counting down.
AGAGACAGGAGAGAGGGATAGAGAGAGGGCAGAGACAGGAGAGAGGGATAGAGAGAGGGCAGAGACAGGAGAGAGTGATAGAAAGAGAGCAGAGACAGGAGAGAGGGATAGAGAGAGGGCAAAGACAGGAGAGAGGGATAGAGAGAGGGGAGAGACAGAAGAAAGGGATAGAGAGAGGGGAGAGACAGGAGAGAGGGATAGCGAGAGGGCAGAGACAGGAGGAGATAGGGAGAGAGAGAGGGCAGAGATAGGAGAGAGGGATAGAGAGAGGGCAGAGACAGGAGAGAGGGATAGAGAGAGGGCAGAGAAAGGAGAGAGGGATAGAGAGAGGGCAGAGACAGGAGAGAGGGATAGAGAGAGGGCAGAGGCAGAAGGAGAGAGGGATAAAGAGAGGGCAGAGACAGGAGAGAGGGATAGAGAGAGGGCAGAAACATGAGAGAGGGATAGAGAGAGGGCAGAGACAGGAGAGAGGGATAGAGAGAGGGCAGAGACAGGAGAGAGGGATAGCGAGGGCAGAGACAGGAGAGAGGGATATAGAGAGGTCAGAGACAGGAGAGAGGGATAGAGTGAGGGCAGAGACAGGAGAGAGGGATAGAGAGAGGGCAGAGACAGGAGAGAGGGATAGAGAGACGGCAGAGTCAGGAGAGAGGGATAGAGAGAGGGCAGACACAGGAGAGCGGGATAGAGAGAGGGCAGAGACAGGAGAGAGGGATAGAGAGAGGCCAGAGACAGGAGAGAGGGATAGAGAAGGGGAGAGACAGGAGAGAGTGATAGAGAGAGGGCAGAGGCAGGAGAGAGGGGTAGAGGGCAGAGACAGCAGAGAGGGATAGAGAGAGGGCAGCGACAGGAGAGAGGGATAGAGAGAAGGCAGAGACAGGATAGAGGGATAGAGAGAGGGCAGAGACAGGAGAGTGGGATAGGGAGAGGGCAGAGACATGAGAGACAGATAGAGAGAGGGCAGAGTTAGGAGAGAGGGATAGAGAGAGGCCAGAGACAGGAGAGAGGGCAGAGACAGGAGAGAGGGATAGAGAGAGGGCAGAGGCAGTTGAGAGGGAGAGAGAGGGCAAAGAAGGAGAGAGGGATAGAGAGAGGCCAGAGACAGGAGCGAGGGCAGAGACAGGAAAGAGGGATAGAGAGAGGGCAGAGAGCGGAGAGAGGGATAGAGAGGGCAGAGACAGGAGAGAGGGATAGAGAGAGGGCAGAGACAGGACAGAGGGATAGAGAGAGTGCAGAGACAGGAGAGAGGGATAGAGAGAGGGCAGAGACAGGAGAGAGGGATAGAGAGAGGGCAGAGACAGGAGAGAGTGATAGAAAGAGAGCAGAGACAGGAGAGAGGGAAAGAGAGAGGGCAAAGACAGGAGAGAGGGATAGAGAGAGGGGAGAGACAGAAGAAAGGGATAGAGAGAGGGGAGAGACAGGAGAGAGGGATAGCGAGAGGGCAGAGACAGGAGGAGATAGGGAGAGAGAGAGGACAGAGATAGGAGAGAGGGATAGAGAGAGGGCAGAGACAGGAGAGAGGGATAGAGAGAGGGCCGAGAAAGGAGAGAGGGATAGAGAGAGGGCAGAGACAGGAGAGAGGGATAGAGAGAGGGCAGAGACAGGAGAGAGGGATAGAGAGAGGGCAGAGACAGGAGAGAGGGATAGAGAGAGGGCAGAGACAGGAGAGAGGGATAGAGAGAGGGCAGAGACAGGAGAGAGGGAGAGAGAGAGGGCAGAGACAGGAGAGAGGGATAGAGAGAGGGCAGAGACAGGAGTGAGGGATAGAGAGAGGGCAGAGACAGGAGAGAGGGATAGAGAGAGGGCAGAGAGAGGAGAGAGGGATAGACAGAGGGCAGAGAGAGGAGAGAGGGATAGAGAGAGGGCAGAGACAGGAGAGAGGGATAGAGAGAGGGCAGAGACAGGAGAGAGGGATAGAGAGTGGGCAGAGACAGGAGAGAGGGATAGAGAGAGGGCAGAGACAGGAGAGAGGGATAGAGAGAGGGCAGAGACAGGAGAGAGGGATAGAGAGATGGCAGAGACAGGACAGAGGGATAGAGAGATGGCAGAGACAGGAGAGAGGGATAGAGAGAGGGCAGAGACAGGAGAGAGGGATAGAGCGAGGGCAGAGAGCGGAGAGAGGGATAGAGAGGGCAGAGACAGGAGAGAGGGATAGAGAGAGTGCAGAGACAGGAGAGAGGTCTAGAGAGAGGGCAGAGACAGGAGAGAGGGATAGAGAGAGGGGAGAGACGGGAGAGAGGGATAGAGAGAGTGCTGAGACAGGAGAGAGGGAAAGAGAGAGGGCTGAGACAGGAGAGTGGGAGAGAGAGAGGGGAGAGACAGGAGAGAGGGATAGAGAGAGGACAGACACAGGAGAGAGGGGTAGAGAGGGGAGAGACAGCAGAGAGGGATAGAGAGAGGGCAGAGACAGGAGAGAGGGATAGAGAGAGGGCAGAGATAGGAGAGAGGGATAGAGAGAGGGCAGAAACAGGAGAGAGGGATAGCGAGAGGGCAGAGACAGCAGAGAGGGACAGAGAGAGGGCAGAGACAGGAGAGAGGGATAGCGAGAGGGCAGAGACAGGAGGAGAGAGGGAGAGAGAGAGGGCAGTGACAGGAGAGAGGGATAGAGAGAGGGCAGAGACAGGAGAAAGGGATAGAGAGAGGGCAGAGTCAGGAGGGAGGGATAGAGAGAGGGCAGAGACAGGAGAGAGGGATAGAGAGAGGGCAGAGACAGGAGAGAGGGGTAGAGAGAGGGCAGAGACAGGAGACAGGGATAGAGTGAGGGCAGAGACAGGACAGAGGGATAGCGAGAGGGCAGAGACAGGAGGAGAGAGGGAGAGAGAGAGGGCAGAGACAGGAGAGAGGGATAGAGAGAGGGCCGAGACAGGAGAGAGGGATAGAGAGAGGGCAGAGACAGGAGAGAGGGATAGAGAGAGGGCAGAGACAGGAGAGAGGGAGAGAGAGAGGGCAGAGACAGGAGCGTGGGATAGGGAGAGGGCAGAGACATGAGAGACGGATAGAGAGAGGGCAGAGATAGGAGAGAGGGATAGAGAGAGGGCAGAGACAGGAGAGAGGGATGGAGAGAGGGCAGAGACAGGAGAGAGGGATAAAGAGAGGGCAGAGACAGTTGCGAGGGAGAGAGGGAGGGCAAAGCAGGAGAGAGGGATAGAGAGAGGCCAGAGACAGGAGAGAGGGCAGAGACAAGAGAGAGGGATAGAGAGAGGGCAGAGACAGTTGAGAGGGAGAGAGAGAGGGCAAAGAAGGAGAGAGGGATAGAGAGAGGCCAGAGACAGGAGCGAGGGCAGAGACAAGAGAGAGGGATAGAGAGAGGGCAGAGACAGTTGAGAGGGAGAGAGAGAGGGCAAAGAAGGAGAGAGGGATAGAGAGGGCAGAGACAGGAGAGAGGGATAGAGAGAGGGCAGAGACAGGACAGAGGGATAGAGAGAGGGCAGAGACAGGAGAGAGGGATAGAGAGAGGGCACAGACAGAAGAGCAGGATAGAGAGAGGGGCGAGACAGGAGAGAGGGATAGAGAGAGGGCACAGACAGGAGAGAGGGATTGAGAGAGGGCAGAAGCAGAAGGAGAGAGGGATAGAGAGAGAGCAGAGACAGGAGAGAGGGATAGAGAGAGGGCAGAAACATGAGAGAGGGATAGAGAGAGGGCAGAGACAGGAGAGAGGGATAGAGAGAGGGCAGAGACAGGAGAGAGGGATAGCGAGGGCAGAGACAGGAGAGTAGGATAGAGAGAGGTCAGAGACAGGAGAGAGGGATAGAGTGAGGGCAGAGACAGGAGAGAGGGATAGAGAGAGGGCAGAGACAGGAGAGAGGGATAGAGAGACGGCAGAGTCAGGAGAGAGTTATAGAGAGAGGGCAGACACAGGAGAGCGGGATAGAGAGAGAGCAGAGACAGGAGAGAGGGATAGAGAGAGGCCAGAGACAGGAGAGAGGGATAGAGAAGGGGAGAGACAGGAGAGAGTGATAGAGAGAGGGCAGAGGCAGGAGAGAGGGGTAGAGGGCAGAGACAGCAGAGAGGGATAGAGAGAGGCCAGAGACAAGAGAGAGGGATAGCGAGAGGGCAGAGACATGAGAGAGGGATAGAGAGACGGCAGAGTCAGGAGAGAGTGATAGAGAGAGGGCAGACACAGGAGAGCGGGATAGAGAGAGGGCAGAGACAGGAGAGAGGGATAGAGAGAGGCCAGAGACAGGAGAGAGGGATAGAGAAGGGGAGAGACAGGAGAGAGTGATAGAGAGAGGGCAGCGACAGGAGAGAGGGATAGAGAGAAGGCAGAGACAGGAGAGAGGGATAGAGAGAGGGCAGAGACAGGACAGAGGGATAGAGAGAGGGCAGAGACAGGAGAGAGGGATAGAGAGAGGGCAGAGACAGTAGAGTGGGATAGGGAGAGGGCAGAGACAGGAGAGAGGGATAGAGAGAGGGCAGAGACAGGAGAGAGGGATAGAGAGTGGGCAGAGACAGGAGAGAGGGATAGAGAGAGGGCAGAGACAGGAGAGAGGGATAGAGAGAGGGCAGAGACAGGAGAGAGGGATAGAGAGATGGCAGAGACAGGACAGAGGGATAGAGAGATGGCAGAGACAGGAGAGAGGGATAGAGAGAGGGCAGAGACAGGAGAGAGGGATAGAGCGAGGGCAGAGAGCGGAGAGAGGGATAGAGAGGGCAGAGACAGGAGAGAGGGATAGAGAGAGTGCAGAGACAGGAGAGAGGTCTAGAGAGAGGGCAGAGACAGGAGAGAGGGATAGAGAGAGGGGAGAGACGGGAGAGAGGGATAGAGAGAGTGCTGAGACAGGAGAGAGGGAAAGAGAGAGGGCTGAGACAGGAGAGTGGGAGAGAGAGAGGGGAGAGACAGGAGAGAGGGATAGAGAGAGGACAGACACAGGAGAGAGGGGTAGAGAGGGGAGAGACAGCAGAGAGGGATAGAGAGAGGGCAGAGACAGGAGAGAGGGATAGAGAGAGGGCAGAGATAGGAGAGAGGGATAGAGAGAGGGCAGAAACAGGAGAGAGGGATAGCGAGAGGGCAGAGACAGCAGAGAGGGACAGAGAGAGGGCAGAGACAGGAGAGAGGGATAGCGAGAGGGCAGAGACAGGAGGAGAGAGGGAGAGAGAGAGGGCAGTGACAGGAGAGAGGGATAGAGAGAGGGCAGAGACAGGAGAAAGGGATAGAGAGAGGGCAGAGTCAGGAGGGAGGGATAGAGAGAGGGCAGAGACAGGAGAGAGGGATAGAGAGAGGGCAGAGACAGGAGAGAGGGGTAGAGAGAGGGCAGAGACAGGAGACAGGGATAGAGTGAGGGCAGAGACAGGACAGAGGGATAGCGAGAGGGCAGAGACAGGAGGAGAGAGGGAGAGAGAGAGGGCAGAGACAGGAGAGAGGGATAGAGAGAGGGCCGAGACAGGAGAGAGGGATAGAGAGAGGGCAGAGACAGGAGAGAGGGATAGAGAGAGGGCAGAGACAGGAGAGAGGGAGAGAGAGAGGGCAGAGACAGGAGCGTGGGATAGGGAGAGGGCAGAGACATGAGAGACGGATAGAGAGAGGGCAGAGATAGGAGAGAGGGATAGAGAGAGGGCAGAGACAGGAGAGAGGGATGGAGAGAGGGCAGAGACAGGAGAGAGGGATAAAGAGAGGGCAGAGACAGTTGCGAGGGAGAGAGGGAGGGCAAAGCAGGAGAGAGGGATAGAGAGAGGCCAGAGACAGGAGAGAGGGCAGAGACAAGAGAGAGGGATAGAGAGAGGGCAGAGACAGTTGAGAGGGAGAGAGAGAGGGCAAAGAAGGAGAGAGGGATAGAGAGAGGCCAGAGACAGGAGCGAGGGCAGAGACAAGAGAGAGGGATAGAGAGAGGGCAGAGACAGTTGAGAGGGAGAGAGAGAGGGCAAAGAAGGAGAGAGGGATAGAGAGGGCAGAGACAGGAGAGAGGGATAGAGAGAGGGCAGAGACAGGACAGAGGGATAGAGAGAGGGCAGAGACAGGAGAGAGGGATAGAGAGAGGGCACAGACAGAAGAGCAGGATAGAGAGAGGGGCGAGACAGGAGAGAGGGATAGAGAGAGGGCACAGACAGGAGAGAGGGATTGAGAGAGGGCAGAAGCAGAAGGAGAGAGGGATAGAGAGAGAGCAGAGACAGGAGAGAGGGATAGAGAGAGGGCAGAAACATGAGAGAGGGATAGAGAGAGGGCAGAGACAGGAGAGAGGGATAGAGAGAGGGCAGAGACAGGAGAGAGGGATAGCGAGGGCAGAGACAGGAGAGTAGGATAGAGAGAGGTCAGAGACAGGAGAGAGGGATAGAGTGAGGGCAGAGACAGGAGAGAGGGATAGAGAGAGGGCAGAGACAGGAGAGAGGGATAGAGAGACGGCAGAGTCAGGAGAGAGTTACAGAGAGAGGGCAGACACAGGAGAGCGGGATAGAGAGAGAGCAGAGACAGGAGAGAGGGATAGAGAGAGGCCAGAGACAGGAGAGAGGGATAGAGAAGGGGAGAGACAGGAGAGAGTGATAGAGAGAGGGCAGAGGCAGGAGAGAGGGGTAGAGGGCAGAGACAGCAGAGAGGGATAGAGAGAGGCCAGAGACAATAGAGAGGGATAGCGAGAGGGCAGAGACATGAGAGAGGGATAGAGAGACGGCAGAGTCAGGAGAGAGTGATAGAGAGAGGGCAGACACAGGAGAGCGGGATAGAGAGAGGGCAGAGACAGGAGAGAGGGATAGAGAGAGGCCAGAGACAGGAGAGAGGGATAGAGAAGGGGAGAGACAGGAGAGAGTGATAGAGAGAGGGCAGCGACAGGAGAGAGGGATAGAGAGAAGGCAGAGACAGGAGAGAGGGATAGAGAGAGGGCAGAGACAGGACAGAGGGATAGAGAGAGGGCAGAGACAGGAGAGAGGGATAGAGAGAGGGCAGAGACAGTAGAGTGGGATAGGGAGAGGGCAGAGACAGGAGCGAGGGAGAGAGAGAGGGCAAAGAAGGAGAGAGGGATAGAGAGAGGCCAGAGACAGGAGAGAGGGCAGAGACAGGAGAGAGGGATAGAGAGAGGGCAGAGGCAGTTGAGAGGGAGAGAGAGAGGGCAAAGAAGGAGAGAGGGATAGAGGGAGGCCAGAGACAGGAGCGAGGGCAGAGACAGGAAAGAGGGATAGAGAGAGGGCAGAGAGCGGAGAGAGGAATAGAGAGGGCAGAGACAGGAGAGAGGGATAGAGAGAGGGCAGAGACAGGACAGAGGGATAGAGAGAGTGCAGAGACAGGAGAGAGGGATAGAGAGAGGGCAGAGACAGGAGCGAGGGATAGAGAGAGGGCAGAGACAGGAGAGAGTGATAGAAAGAGAGCAGAGACAGGAGAGAGGGATAGAGAGAGGGCCAAGACAGGAGAGAGGGATAGAGAGAGGGGAGAGACAGAAGAAAGGGATAGAGAGAGGGGAGAGACAGGAGAGAGGGATAGCGAGAGGGCAGAGATAGGAGGAGATAGGGAGAGAGAGGGCAGAGACAGGAGAGAGGGATAGAGAGAGGGCAGAGACAGGAGAGAGGGATAGAGAGAGGGCAGAGAAAGGAGAGAGGGATAGAGAGAGGGCAGAGACAGGAGAGAGGGATAGAGAGAGGGCAGAGACAGGAGAGAGGGATAGAGAGAGGGCAGAGACAGGAGAGAGGGATAGAGAGAGGGCAGAGACAGGAGAGAGGGATAGAGAGAGGGCAGAGACAGGAGAGAGAGAGGGCAGAGACAGGAGAGAGGAATAGAGAGAGGGCAGAGACAGGAGTGAGGGATAGAGAGTGGGCAGAGACAGGAGAGAGGGATAGAGAGAGAGCAGAGAGAGGAGAGAGGGATAGACAGAGGGCAGAGAGAGGAGAGAGGGATAGAGAGAGGGCAGAGACAGGAGTGATGGATAGAGAGAGGGCAGAGACAGGAGAGAGGGATAGAGAGTGGGCAGAGACAGGAGAGAGGGATAGAGAGAGGGCAGAGACAGGAGAGAGGGATAGAGAGAGGGCAGAGACAGGAGAGTGGGATAGAGAGATGGCAGAGACAGGACAGAGGGATAGAGAGATGGCAGAGACAGGAGAGAGGGATAGAGAGAGGGCAGAGACAGGAGAGAGGGATAGACCGAGGGCAGAGAGCGGAGAGAGGGATAGAGAGGGCAGAGACAGGAGAGACGGATAGAGAGAGTGCAGAGACAGGAGAGAGGTCTAGAGAGAGGGCAGAGACAGGAGAGAGGGATAGAGAGAGGGGAGAGACGGGAGAGAGGGATAGAGAGAGTGCTGAGACAGGAGAGAGGGAAAGAGAGAGGGCAGAGACAGGAGAGTGGGAGAGAGAGAGGGGAGAGACAGGAGAGAGGGATAGAGAGAGGACAGACACAGGAGAGAGGGATAGAGAGAGGGGAGAGACAGCAGAGAGGGATAGAGAGAGGGCAGAGACAGGAGAGAGGGATAGAGAGAGGGCAGAGACAGGAGAGAGGGATAGAGAGAGGGCAGAGACAGGAGAGAGGGATAGCGAGAGGGCAGAGACAGCAGAGAGGGACAGAGAGAGGGGAGAGACAGGAGAGAGGGATAGCGAGAGGGCAGAGACAGGAGGAGAGAGGGAGAGAGATAGGGCAGTGACAGGAGAGAGGGATAGAGAGAGGGCAGAGACAGCAGAAAGGGATAGAGAGAGGGCAGAGTCAGGAGAGAGGGATAGAGAGAGGGCAGAGACAGGAGAGAGGGGTAGAGAGAGGGCAGAGACAGGAGACAGGGATAGAGTGAGGGCAGAGACAGGACAGAGGGATAGCGAGAGGGCAGAGACAGGAGGAGAGAGGGAGAGAGAGAGGGCAGAGACAGGAGATAGGGATAGAGAGAGGGCAGGGACAGGAGAGAGGGATAGAGAGAGGGGAGAGACAGAAGAGAGGGATAGAGAGAGGGCAGAGACAGGAGAGAGGGATAGAGAGAGGGCAGAGACAGGAGAGAGGGATAGAGAGAGGGCAGAGACAGGAGTGAGGGATAGAGAGAGGGCAGAGACAGGAGAGAGGGATAGAGAGAGGGCAGAGAGAGGAGAGAGGGATAGACAGAGGGCAGAGAGAGGAGAGAGGGATAGAGAGAGGGCAGAGACAGGAGAGAGGGATAGAGAGAGGGCAGAGACAGGAGAGAGGGATAGAGAGAGGGCAGAGACAGGAGAGAGGGATAGAGAGACGGCAGAGACAGGACAGAGGGATAGAGAGATGGCAGAGACAGGAGAGAGGGATAGAGAGAGGGCAGAGACAGGAGAGAGGGATAGAGCGAGGGCAGAGAGCGGAGAGAGGGATAGAGAGGGCAGAGACAGGAGAGAGGGATAGAGAGAGTGCAGAGACAGGAGAGAGGTCTAGAGAGAGGGCAGAGACAGGAGAGAGGGATAGAGAGAGGGGAGAGACGGGAGAGAGGGATAGAGAGAGTGCTGAGACAGGAGAGAGGGAAAGAGAGAGGGCTGAGACAGGAGAGTGGGAGAGAGAGAGGGGAGAGACAGGAGAGAGGGATAGAGAGAGGACAGACACAGGAGAGAGGGGTAGAGAGGGGAGAGACAGCAGAGAGGGATAGAGAGAGGGCAGAGACAGGAGAGAGGGATAGAGAGAGGGCAGAGATAGGAGAGAGGGATAGAGAGAGGGCAGAAACAGGAGAGAGGGATAGCGAGAGGGCAGAGACAGCAGAGAGGGACAGAGAGAGGGCAGAGACAGGAGAGAGGGATAGCGAGAGGGCAGAGACAGGAGGAGAGAGGGAGAGAGAGAGGGCAGTGACAGGAGAGAGGGATAGAGAGAGGGCAGAGACAGGAGAAAGGGATAGAGAGAGGGCAGAGTCAGGAGGGAGGGATAGAGAGAGGGCAGAGACAGGAGAGAGGGATAGAGAGAGGGCAGAGACAGGAGAGAGGGGTAGAGAGAGGGCAGAGACAGGAGACAGGGATAGAGTGAGGGCAGAGACAGGACAGAGGGATAGCGAGAGGGCAGAGACAGGAGGAGAGAGGGAGAGAGAGAGGGCAGAGACAGGAGAGAGGGATAGAGAGAGGGCCGAGACAGGAGAGAGGGATAGAGAGAGGGCAGAGACAGGAGAGAGGGATAGAGAGAGGGCAGAGACAGGAGAGAGGGAGAGAGAGAGGGCAGAGACAGGAGCGTGGGATAGGGAGAGGGCAGAGACATGAGAGACGGATAGAGAGAGGGCAGAGATAGGAGAGAGGGATAGAGAGAGGGCAGAGACAGGAGAGAGGGATGGAGAGAGGGCAGAGACAGGAGAGAGGGATAAAGAGAGGGCAGAGACAGTTGCGAGGGAGAGAGGGAGGGCAAAGCAGGAGAGAGGGATAGAGAGAGGCCAGAGACAGGAGAGAGGGCAGAGACAAGAGAGAGGGATAGAGAGAGGGCAGAGACAGTTGAGAGGGAGAGAGAGAGGGCAAAGAAGGAGAGAGGGATAGAGAGAGGCCAGAGACAGGAGCGAGGGCAGAGACAAGAGAGAGGGATAGAGAGAGGGCAGAGACAGTTGAGAGGGAGAGAGAGAGGGCAAAGAAGGAGAGAGGGATAGAGAGGGCAGAGACAGGAGAGAGGGATAGAGAGAGGGCAGAGACAGGACAGAGGGATAGAGAGAGGGCAGAGACAGGAGAGAGGGATAGAGAGAGGGCACAGACAGAAGAGCAGGATAGAGAGAGGGGCGAGACAGGAGAGAGGGATAGAGAGAGGGCACAGACAGGAGAGAGGGATAGAGAGAGGGCAGAAGCAGAAGGAGAGAGGGATAGAGAGAGAGCAGAGACAGGAGAGAGGGATAGAGAGAGGGCAGAAACATGAGAGAGGGATAGAGAGAGGGCAGAGACAGGAGAGAGGGATAGAGAGAGGGCAGAGACAGGAGAGAGGGATAGCGAGGGCAGAGACAGGAGAGTAGGATAGAGAGAGGTCAGAGACAGGAGAGAGGGATAGAGTGAGGGCAGAGACAGGAGAGAGGGATAGAGAGAGGGCAGAGACAGGAGAGAGGGATAGAGAGACGGCAGAGTCAGGAGAGAGTTATAGAGAGAGGGCAGACACAGGAGAGCGGGATAGAGAGAGAGCAGAGGCTGGAGAGAGGGATAGAGAGAGGCCAGAGACAGGAGAGAGGGATAGAGAAGGGGAGAGACAGGAGAGAGTGATAGAGAGAGGGCAGAGGCAGGAGAGAGGGGTAGAGGGCAGAGACAGCAGAGAGGGATAGAGAGAGGCCAGAGACAAGAGAGAGGGATAGCGAGAGGGCAGAGACATGAGAGAGGGATAGAGTGACGGCAGAGTCAGGAGAGAGTGATAGAGAGAGGGCAGACACAGGAGAGCGGGATAGAGAGAGGGCAGAGACAGGAGAGAGGGATAGAGAGAGGCCAGAGACAGGAGAGAGGGATAGAGAAGGGGAGAGACAGGAGAGAGTGATAGAGAGAGGGCAGCGACAGGAGAGAGGGATAGAGAGAAGGCAGAGACAGGAGAGAGGGATAGAGAGAGGGCAGAGACAGGACAGAGGGATAGAGAGAGGGCAGAGACAGGAGAGAGGGATAGAGAGAGGGCAGAGACAGTAGAGTGGGATAGGGAGAGGGCAGAGACAGGAGCGAGGGAGAGAGAGAGGGCAAAGAAGGAGAGAGGGATAGAGAGAGGCCAGAGACAGGAGAGAGGGCAGAGACAGGAGAGAGGGATAGAGAGAGGGCAGAGGCAGTTGAGAGGGAGAGAGAGAGGGCAAAGAAGGAGAGAGGGATAGAGGGAGGCCAGAGACAGGAGCGAGGGCAGAGACAGGAAAGAGGGATAGAGAGAGGGCAGAGAGCGGAGAGAGGGATAGAGAGGGCAGAGACAGGAGAGAGGGATAGAGAGAGGGCAGAGACAGGACAGAGGGATAGAGAGAGTGCAGAGACAGGAGAGAGGGATAGAGAGAGGGCAGAGACAGGAGCGAGGGATAGAGAGAGGGCAGAGACAGGAGAGAGTGATAGAAAGAGAGCAGAGACAGGAGAGAGGGATAGAGAGAGGGCAAAGACAGGAGAGAGGGATAGAGAGAGGGGAGAGACAGAAGAAAGGGATAGAGAGAGGGGAGAGACAGGAGAGAGGGATAGCGAGAGGGCAGAGATAGGAGGAGATAGGGAGAGAGAGGGCAGAGACAGGAGAGAGGGATAGAGAGCCGGCAGAGACAGGAGAGAGGGATAGAGAGAGGGCAGAGAAAGGAGAGAGGGATAGAGAGAGGGCAGAGACAGGAGAGAGGGATAGAGAGAGGGCAGAGACAGGAGAGAGGGATAGAGAGAGGGCAGAGACAGGAGAGAGGGATAGAGAGAGGGCAGAGACAGGAGAGAGGGATAGAGAGAGGGCAGAGACAGGAGAGAGAGAGGGCAGAGACAGGAGAGAGGGATAGAGAGAGGGCAGAGACAGGAGTGAGGGATAGAGAGTGGGCAGAGACAGGAGAGAGGGATAGAGAGAGAGCAGAGAGAGGAGAGAGGGATAGACAGAGGGCAGAGAGAGGAGAGAGGGATAGAGAGAGGGCAGAGACAGGAGTGAGGGATAGAGAGAGGGCAGAGACAGGAGAGAGGGATAGAGAGTGGGCAGAGACAGGAGAGAGGGATAGAGAGAGGGCAGAGACAGGAGAGAGGGATAGAGAGAGGGCAGAGACAGGAGAGTGGGATAGAGAGATGGCAGAGACAGGACAGAGGGATAGAGAGATGGCAGAGACAGGAGAGAGGGATAGAGAGAGGGCAGAGACAGGAGAGAGGGATAGACCGAGGGCAGAGAGCGGAGAGAGGGATAGAGAGGGCAGAGACAGGAGAGACGGATAGAGAGAGTGCAGAGACAGGAGAGAGGTCTAGAGAGAGGGCAGAGACAGGAGAGAGGGATAGAGAGAGGGGAGAGACGGGAGAGAGGGATAGAGAGAGTGCTGAGACAGGAGAGAGGGAAAGAGAGAGGGCAGAGACAGGAGAGTGGGAGAGAGAGAGGGGAGAGACAGGAGAGAGGGATAGAGAGAGGACAGACACAGGAGAGAGGGATAGAGAGAGGGGAGAGACAGCAGAGAGGGATAGAGAGAGGGCAGAGACAGGAGAGAGGGATAGAGAGAGGGCAGAGACAGGAGAGAGGGATAGAGAGAGGGCAGAGACAGGAGAGAGGGATAGCGAGAGGGCAGAGACAGCAGAGAGGGACAGAGAGAGGGGAGAGACAGGAGAGAGGGATAGCGAGAGGGCAGAGACAGGAGGAGAGAGGGAGAGAGATAGGGCAGTGACAGGAGAGAGGGATAGAGAGAGGGCAGAGACAGGAGAAAGGGATAGAGAGAGGGCAGAGTCAGGAGAGAGGGATAGAGAGAGGGCAGAGACAGGAGAGAGGGGTAGAGAGAGGGCAGAGACAGGAGACAGGGATAGAGTGAGGGCAGAGACAGGACAGAGGGATAGCGAGAGGGCAGAGACAGGAGGAGAGAGGGAGAGAGAGAGGGCAGAGACAGGAGATAGGGATAGAGAGAGGGCAGGGACAGGAGAGAGGGATAGAGAGAGGGGAGAGACAGAAGAGAGGGATAGAGAGAGGGCAGAGACAGGAGAGAGGGATAGAGAGAGGGCAGAGACAGGAAAGAGGGATAGAGAGAGGGCAGAGAGCGGAGAGAGGGATCGAGAGGGCAGAGACAGGAGAGAGGGATAGATAGAGGGCAGAGACAGGACAGAGGGATAGAGAGAGAGCAGAGACAGGAGAGAGGGATAGGGAGAGGGCAGAGACATGAGTGACAGATAGAGAGAGGGCAGAGTTAGGAGAGAGGGATAGAGAGAGGGGAGAGATAGGAGAGAGGGATAGAGAGAGGGCAAAGAAGGAGAGAGGGATAGAGAGAGTCCAGAGACAGGAGAGAGGGCAGAGACAGGAGAGAGGGATAGAGAGAGGGCAGAGGCAGTTGAGAGGGAGAGAAAGAGGGCAAAGAAGGAGAGAGGGATAGAGGGAGGCCAGAGACAGGAGCGAGGGCAGAGACAGGAAAGAGGGATAGAGAGAGGGCAGAGAGCGGAGAGAGGGATAGAGAGGGCAGAGACAGGAGAGAGGGATAGAGAGAGGGCAGAGACAGGACAGAGGGATAGAGAGAGTGCAGAGACAGGAGAGAGGGATAGAGAGAGGGCAGAGACAGGAGAGAGGGATAGAGAGAGGGCAGAGACAGGAGAGAGTGATAGAAAGAGAGCAGAGACAGGACAGAGGGATTGAGAGAGGGCAAAGACAGGAGAGAGGGATAGAGAGATGGGAGAGACAGAAGAAAGGGATAGAGAGAGGGGAGAGACAGGAGAGAGGGATAGCGAGAGGGCAGAGACAGGAGGAGATAGGGAGAGAGAGAGGGCAGAGACAGGAGAGAGGGATAGAGAGAGGGCAGAGACAGGAGAGAGGGATAGAGAGAGGGCAGAGAAAGGAGAGAGGGATAGAGAGAGGGCAGAGACAGGAGAGAGGGATAGAGAGAGGGCAGAGACAGGAGAGAGGGATAGAGAGAGGACAGAGACAGGAGAGAGGGATAGAGAGAGGGCAGAGACAGGAGAGAGGGATAGAGAGAGGGCAGAGACAGGAGAGAGGGAGAGAGAGAGGGCAGAGACAGGAGTGAGGGATAGAGAGTGGGCAGAGACAGGAGAGAGGGTTAGAGAGAGAGCAGAGAGGAGAGAGGGATAGACAGAGGGCAGAGAGAGGAGAGAGGGATAGAGAGAGGGCAGAGACAGGAGTGAGGGATAGAGAGAGGGCAGAGACAGGAGAGAGGGATAGAGAGTGGGCAGAGACAGGAGAGAGGGATAGAGAGAGGGCAGAGACAGGAGAGAGGGATAGAGAGAGGGCAGAGACAGAAGAGAGGGATAGAGAGAGGGCAGAGACAGGAGAGAGGGATAAAGCGAGGGCAGAGACAGTTGCGAGGGAGAGAGAGAGGGCAAAGAAGGAGAGAGGGATAGAGAGAGGCCAGAGACAGGAGAGAGGGCAGAGACAGGAGAGAGGGATAGAGAGAGGGCAGAGGCAGTTGAGAGGGAGAGAGGGAAAAGAAGGAGAGAGGGATAGAGGGAGGCCAGAGACAGGAGCGAGGGCAGAGACAGGAAAGAGGGATAGAGAGAGGGCAGAGAGCGGAGAGAGGGATAGAGAGGGCAGAGACAGGAGAGAGGGATAGAGAGAGGGCAGAGACAGGACAGAGGGATAGAGAGAGTGCAGAGACAGGAGAGAGGGATAGAGAGAGGGCAGAGACAGGAGAGAGGGATAGAGAGAGGGCAGAGACAGGAGAGAGTGATAGAAAGAGAGCAGAGACAGGAGAGAGGGATAGAGAGAGGGCAAAGACAGGAGAGAGGGATAGAGAGAGGGGAGAGACAGAAGAAAGGGATAGAGAGAGGGGAGAGACAGGAGAGAGGGATAGCGAGAGGGCAGAGAGAGGAGGAGATAGGGAGAGAGAGAGGGCAGAGACAGGAGAGAGGGATAGAGAGAGGGCAGAGACAGGAGAGAGGGATAGAGAGAGGGCAGAGAAAGGAGAGAGGGATAGAGAGAGGGCAGAGACAGGAGAGAGGGATAGAGAGAGGGCAGAGACAGGAGAGAGGGATAGAGAGAGGGCAGAGACAGGAGAGAGGGATAGAGAGAGGGCAGAGACAGGAGAGAGGGATAGAGAGAGGGCAGAGACAGGAGAGAGGGAGAGAGAGAGGGCAGAGACAGGAGAGAGGGATAGAGAGAGGGCAGAGACAGGAGTGAGGGATAGAGAGTGGGCAGAGACAGGAGAGAGGGATAGAGAGAGAGCAGAGAGAGGAGAGAGGGATAGACAGAGGGCAGAGAGAGGAGAGAGGGATAGAGAGAGGGCAGAGACAGGAGTGAGGGATAGAGAGAGGGCAGAGACAGGAGAGAGGGATAGAGAGTGGGCAGAGACAGGAGAGAGGGATAGAGAGAGGGCAGAGACAGGAGAGAGGGATAGAGAGAGGGCAGAGACAGGAGAGAGGGATAGAGAGATGGCAGAGACAGGACAGAGGGATAGAGAGATGGCAGAGACAGGAGAGAGGGATAGAGAGAGGGCAGAGACAGGAGAGAGGGATAGAGCGAGGGCAGAGAGCGGAGAGTGGGATAGAGAGGGCAGAGACAGGAGAGAGGGATAGAGAGAGTGCAGAGACAGGAGAGAGGTCTAGAGAGAGGACAGACACAGGAGAGAGGGATAGAGAGAGGGGAGAGACAGCAGAGAGGGATAGAGAGAGGGCAGAGACAGGAGAGAGGGATAGAGAGAGGGCAGAGACAGGAGAGAGGGATAGAGAGAGGGCAGAGACAGGAGAGAGGGATAGCGAGAGGGCAGAGACAGCAGAGAGGGACAGAGAGAGGGGAGTGACAGGAGAGAGGGATAGCGAGAGGGCAGAGACAGGAGGAGAGAGGGAGAGAGATAGGGCAGTGACAGGAGAGAGGGATAGAGAGAGGGCAGAGATAGGAGAAAGGGATAGAGAGAGGGCAGAGTCAGGAGAAAGGGATAGAGAGAGGGCAGAGACAGGAGAGAGGGATAGAGAGAGGGCAGAGACAGGAGAGAGGGGTAGAGAGAGGGCAGAGACAGGAGACAGGGATAGAGTGAGGGCAGAGACAGGACAGAGGGATAGCGAGAGGGCAGAGACAGGAGGAGAGAGGGAGAGAGAGAGGGCAGAGACAGGAGAGAGGGATAGAGAGAGGGCAGGGACAGGAGAGAGGGATAGAGAGAGGGGAGAGACAGAAGAGAGGGATAGAGAGAGGGCAGAGACAGGAGAGAGCGATAGAGAGAGGGCAGAGACAGGAAAGAGGGATAGAGAGAGGGCAGAGAGCGGAGAGAGGGATCGAGAGGGCAGAGACAGGAGAGAGGGATAGATAGAGGGCAGAGACAGGACAGAGGGATAGAGAGAGTGCAGAGACAGGAGAGAGGGATAGGGAGAGGGCAGAGACATGAGTGACAGATAGAGAGAGGGCAGAGTTAGGAGAGAGGGATAGAGAGAGGGCAGAGACAGGAGAGAGGGATAGAGAGAGGCCAGAGACAGGAGAGAGGGCAGAGACAGGAGAGAGGGATAGAGAGAGGGCAGAGGCAGTTGAGAGGGAGAGAGAGAGGGCAAAGAAGGAGAGAGGGATAGAGGGAGGCCGGAGACAGGAGCGAGGGCAGAGACAGGAAAGAGGGATAGAGAGAGGGCAGAGAGCGGAGAGAGGGATAGAGAGGGCAGAGACAGGAGAGAGGGATAGAGAGAGGGCAGAGACAGGACAGAGGGATAGAGAGAGTGCAGAGACAGGAGAGAGGGATAGAGAGAGGGCAGAGACAGGAGAGAGGGATAGAGAGAGGGCAGAGACAGGAGAGAGTGATAGAAAGAGAGCAGAGACAGGAGAGAGGGATAGAGAGAGGGCAAAGACAGGAGAGAGGGATAGAGAGAGGGGAGAGACAGAAGAAAGGGATAGAGAGAGGGGAAAGACAGGAGAGAGGGATAGCGAGAGGGCAGAGACAGGAGGAGATAGGGAGAGAGAGAGGGCAGAGACAGGAGAGAGGGATAGAGAGAGGGCAGAGACAGGAGAGAGGGATAGAGAGAGGGCAGAGACAGGAGAGAGGGATAGAGAGAGGGCAGAGACAGGAGAGAGGGATAGAGAGAGGGCAGAGACAGGAGAGAGGGAGAGAGAGAGGGCAGAGACAGGAGTGAGGGATAGAGAGTGGGCAGAGACAGGAGAGAGGGTTAGAGAGAGAGCAGAGAGGAGAGAGGGATAGACAGAGGGCAGAGAGAGGAGAGATGGATAGAGAGAGGGCAGAGACAGGAGTGAGGGATAGAGAGAGGGCAGAGACAGGAGAGAGGGATAGAGAGTGGGCAGAGACAGGAGAGAGGGATAGAGAGAGGGCAGAGACAGGAGAGAGGGATAGAGAGAGGGCAGAGACAGAAGAGAGGGATCGAGAGAGGGCAGAGACAGGAGAGAGGGATAAAGCGAGGGCAGAGACAGTTGCGAGGGAGAGAGAGAGGGCAAAGAAGGAGAGAGGGATAGAGAGAGGCCAGAGACAGGAGAGAGGGCAGAGACAGGAGAGAGGGATAGAGAGAAGGCAGAGGCAGTTGAGAGGGAGAGAGGGCAAAGAAGGAGAGAGGGATAGAGGGAGGCCAGAGACAGGAGCGAGGGCAGAGACAGGAAAGAGGGATAGAGAGAGGGCAGAGAGCGGAGAGAGGGATAGAGAGGGCAGAGACAGGAGAGAGGGATAGAGAGAGGGCAGAGCCAGGACAGAGGGATAGAGAGAGTGCAGAGACAGGAGAGAGGGATAGAGAGAGGGCAGAGACAGGAGAGAGGGATAGAGAGAGGGCAGAGACAGGAGAGAGTGATAGAAAGAGAGCAGAGACAGGAGAGAGGGATAGAGAGAGGGCAAAGACAGGAGAGAGGGATAGAGAGAGGGGAGAGACAGAAGAAAGGGATAGAGAGAGGGGAGAGACAGGAGAGAGGGATAGCGAGAGGGCAGAGAGAGGAGGAGATAGGGAGAGAGAGAGGGCAGAGACAGGAGAGAGGGATAGAGAGAGGGCAGAGACAGGAGAGAGGGATAGAGAGAGGGCAGAGAAAGGAGAGAGGGATAGAGAGAGGGCAGAGACAGGAGAGAGGGATAGAGAGAGGGCAGAGACAGGAGAGAGGGATAGAGAGAGGGCAGAGACAGGAGAGAGGGAGAGAGAGAGGGCAGAGACAGGAGAGAGGGATAGAGAGAGGGCAGAGACAGGAGTGAGGGATAGAGAGTGGGCAGAGACAGGAGAGAGGGATAGAGAGAGAGCAGAGAGAGGAGAGAGGGATAGACAGAGGGCAGAGAAAGGAGAGAGGGATAGAGAGAGGGCAGAGACAGGAGTGAGGGATAGAGAGAGGGCAGAGACAGGAGAGAGGGATAGAGAGTGGGCAGAGACAGGAGAGAGGGATAGAGAGAGGGCAGAGACAGGAGAGAGGGATAGAGAGAGGGCAGAGACAGGAGAGAGGGATAGAGAGATGGCAGAGACAGGACAGAGGGATAGAGAGATGGCAGAGACAGGAGAGAGGGATAGAGAGAGGGCAGAGATAGGAGAGAGGGATAGAGCGAGGGCAGAGAGCGGAGAGAGGGATAGAGAGGGCAGAGACAGGAGAGAGGGATAGAGAGAGTGCAGAGACAGGAGAGAGGTCTAGAGAGAGGGCAGAGACAGGAGAGAGGGATAGAGAGAGGGGAGAGACGGGAGAGAGGGATAGAGAGAGTGCTGAGACAGGAGAGAGGGAAAGAGAGAGGGCAGAGACAGGAGAGTGGGAGAGAGAGAGGGGAGAGACAGGAGAGAGGGATAGAGAGAGGACAGACACAGGAGAGAGGGATAGAGAGAGGGGAGAGACAGCAGAGAGGGATAGAGAGAGGGCAGAGACAGGAGAGAGGGATAGAGAGAGGGCAGAGACAGGAGAGAGGGATAGAGAGAGGGCAGAGACAGGAGAGAGGGATAGCGAGAGGGCAGAGTCAGCAGAGAGGGACAGAGAGAGGGGAGTGACAGGAGAGAGGGATAGCGAGAGGGCAGAGACAGGAGGAGAGAGGGAGAGAGATAGGGCAGTGACAGGAGAGAGGGATAGAGAGAGGGCAGAGATAGGAGAAAGGGATAGAGAGAGGGCAGAGTCAGGAGAAAGGGATAGAGAGAGGGCAGAGACAGGAGAGAGGGATAGAGAGAGGGCAGAGACAGGAGAGAGGGGTAGAGAGAGGGCAGAGACAGGAGACAGGGATAGAGTGAGGGCAGAGACAGGACAGAGGGATAGCGAGAGGGCAGAGACAGGAGGAGAGAGGGAGAGAGAGAGGGCAGAGACAGGAGAGAGGGATAGAGAGAGGGCAGGGACAGGAGAGAGGGATAGAGAGAGGGGAGAGACAGAAGAGAGGGATAGAGAGAGGGCAGAGACAGGAGAGAGGGATAGAGAGAGGGCAGAGACAGGAAAGAGGGATAGAGAGAGGGCAGAGAGCGGAGAGAGGGATCGAGAGGGCAGAGACAGGAGAGAGGGATAGATAGAGGGCAGAGACAGGACAGAGGGATAGAGAGAGTGCAGAGACAGGAGAGAGGGATAGGGAGAGGGCAGAGACATGAGTGACAGATAGAGAGAGGGCAGAGTTAGGAGAGAGGGATAGAGAGAGGGCAGAGACAGGAGAGAGGGATAGAGAGAGGCCAGAGACAGGAGAGAGGGCAGAGACAGGAGAGAGGGATAGAGAGAGGGCAGAGGCAGTTGAGAGGGAGAGAGAGAGGGCAAAGAAGGAGAGAGGGATAGAGGGAGGCCGGAGACAGGAGCGAGGGCAGAGACAGGAAAGAGGGATAGAGAGAGGGCAGAGAGCGGACAGAGGGATAGAGAGGGCAGAGACAGGAGAGAGGGATAGAGAGAGGGCAGAGACAGGACAGAGGGATAGAGAGAGTGCAGAGACAGGAGAGAGGGATAGAGAGAGGGCAGAGACAGGAGAGAGGGATAGAGAGAGGGCAGAGACAGGAGAGAGTGATAGAAAGAGAGCAGAGACAGGAGAGAGGGATAGAGAGAGGGCAAAGACAGGAGAGAGGGATAGAGAGAGGGGAGAGACAGAAGAAAGGGATAGAGAGAGGGGAAAGACAGGAGAGAGGGATAGCGAGAGGGCAGAGACAGGAGGAGATAGGGAGAGAGAGAGGGCAGAGACAGGAGAGAGGGATAGAGAGAGGGCAGAGACAGGAGAGAGGGATAGAGAGAGGGCAGAGAAAGGAGAGAGGGATAGAGAGAGGGCAGAGACAGGAGAGAGGGATAGAGAGAGAGCAGAGACAGGAGAGAGGGATAGAGAGAGGGCAGAGACAGGAGAGAGGGATAGAGAGAGGGCAGAGACAGGAGAGAGGGATAGAGAGAGGGCAGAGACAGGAGAGAGGGAGAGAGAGGGCAGAGACAGGAGAGAGGGATAGAGAGAGGGAAGAGACAGGAGTGAGGGATAGAGGGTGGGCAGAGACAGGAGAGAGGGATAGAGAGAGAGCAGAGAGAGGAGAGAGGGATAGACAGAGGGCAGAGAGAGGAGAGAGGGATAGAGAGAGGGCAGAGACAGGAGTGAGGGATAGAGAGAGGGCAGAGACAGGAGAGAGGGATAGAGAGTGGGCAGACACAGGAGAGAGGGATAGAGAGAGGGCAGAGACAGGAGAGAGGGATAGAGAGAGGGCAGAGACAGGAGAGAGGGATAGGGAGATGGCAGAGACAGGACAGAGGGATAGAGAGATGGCAGAGACAGGAGAGAGGGATAGAGAGAGGGCAGAGACAGGAGAGAGGGATAGAGCGAGGGCAGATAGCGGAGAGAGGGATAGAGAGGGCAGAGACAGGAGACAGGGATAGAGAGAGTGCAGAGACAGGAGAGAGGTCTAGAGAGAGGGCAGAGACAGGGGAGAGGGATAGAGAGAGGGGAGAGACGGGAGAGAGGGATAGAGATAGTGCTGAGACAGGAGAGAGGGAAAGAGAGAGGGCAGAGACAGGAGAGTGGGAGAGAGAGAGGGGAGAGACAGGAGAGAGGGATAGAGAGAGGACAGACACAGGAGAGAGGGATAGAGAGAGGGGAGAGACAGCAGAGAGGGATAGAGAGAGGGCAGAGACAGGAGAGAGGGATAGAGAGAGGGCAGAGACAGGAGAGAGGGATAGAGAGAGGGCAGAGACAGGAGAGAGGGATAGCGAGAGGGCAGAGACAGCAGAGAGGGACAGAGAGAGGGGAGAGACAGGAGAGAGGGATAGCGAGAGGGCAGAGACAGGAGGAGAGAGGGAGAGAGAGAGGGCAGTGACAGGAGAGAGGGATAGAGAGAGGGCAGAGACAGGAGAAAGGGATAGAGAGAGGGCAGAGTCAGGAGAGAGGGATAGAGAGAGGGCAGAGACAGGAGAGAGGGATAGAGAGAGGGCAGAGACAGGAGAGAGGGATAGAGAGAGGGGAGAGACAGAAGAGAGGGATAGAGAGAGGGCAGAGACAGGAGACAGGGATAGAGTGAGGGCAGAGACAGGACAGAGGGATAGCGAGAGGGCAGAGACAGGAGGAGAGAGGGAGAGAGAGAGGGCAGAGACAGGAGAGAGGGATAGAGAGAGGGCAGGGACAGGAGAGAGGGATAGAGAGAGGGGAGAGACAGAAGAGAGGGATAGAGAGAGGGCAGAGACAGGAGAGAGGGATAGAGAGAGGGCAGAGACAGGAAAGAGGGATAGAGAGAGGGCAGAGAGCGGAAAGAGGGATCGAGAGGGCAGAGACAGGAGAGAGGGATAGAGAGAGGGCAGAGACAGGAGAGAGTGATAGAAATAGAGCAGAGACAGGAGAGAGGGATAGAGAGAGGGCAAAGACAGGAGAGAGGGATAGAGAGAGGGGAGAGACAGGAGAAAGGGATAGAGAGAGGGGAGAGACAGGAGAGAGGGATAGCGAGAGGGCAGAGACGGGAGGAGAGAGGGAGAGAGAGAGGGCAGAGATAGAAGAGAGGGATAGAGAGAGGGCCGAGACAGGAGAGAGGGATAGAGAGAGGGCAGAGAAAGGAGAGAGGGATAGAGAGAGGGCAGAGACAGGAGAGAGGGATAGAGAGAGGGCAGAGACAGGAGAGAGGGATAGAGAGAGGGCAGAGACAGGAGAGAGGGATAGAGAGAGGGCAGAGACAGGAGAGAGGGATAGAGAGAGGGCAGAGACAGGAGAGAGGGATAGTGAGAGCGCAGAGACAGGAGAGAGGGATAGAGAGAGGGCAGAGACAGGAGTGAGGAATAGAGAGAGGGCAGAGACAGGAGAGAGGGGTAGAGAGAGGGCAGAGACAGGAGAGAGGGATAGAGAGAGGGCACAGACAGAAGAGCAGGATAGAGAGAGGGGCGAGACAGGAGAGAGGGATAGAGAGAGGGCACAGACAGGAGAGAGGGATAGAGAGAGGGCAGAGGCAGTAGGAGAGAGGGATAGAGAGAGGGCAGAGACAGGAGAGAGGGATAGAGAGAGGGCAGAGACAGGAGAGAGGGATAGCGAGAGGGCAGAGACAGCAGAGAGGGACAGAGAGAGGGGAGAGACAGGAGAGAGGGATAGCGAGAGGGCAGAGACAGGAGGAGAGAGGGAGAGAGATAGGGGAGTGACAGGAGAGAGGGATAGAGAGAGGGCAGAGACAGGAGAGAGGGATAGAGAGAGGGCAGAGACAGGAGAGAAGGGTAGAGAGAGGGCAGAGACAGGAGACAGGGATAGAGTGAGGGCAGAGACAGTACAGAGGGATAGCGAGAGGGCAGAGACAGGAGGAGAGAGGAAGAGAGAGAGGGCAGAGACAGGAGAGAGGGATAGAGAGAGGGCAGGGACAGGAGAGAGGGATAGAGAGAGGGGAGAGACAGAAGAGAGGGATAGAGAGAGGGCAGAGACAGGAGAGAGGGATAGAGAGAGGGCAGAGACAGGAAAGAGGGATAGAGAGAGGTCAGAGAGCGGAAAGAGGGATCGAGAGGGCAGAGACAGGAGAGAGGGATAGAGAGAGGGCAGAGACAGGACAGAGGGATAGAGAGAGTGCAGAGACAGGAGAGAGGGATAGAGAGAGGGCAGAGACAGGAGAGAGGGATAGAGAGAGGGCAGAGACAGGAGAGAGTGATAGAAAGAGAGCAGAGACAGGAGAGAGGGATAGAGAGAGGGCAAAGACAGGAGAGAGGGATAGAGAGAGGGGAGAGACAGGACAAAGGTATAGAGAGAGGGGAGAGACAGGAGAGAGGGATAGCGAGAGGGCAGAGACGGGAGGAGAGAGGGAGAGAGAGAGGGCAGAGATAGAAGAGAGGGATAGAGAGAGGGCCGAGACAGGAGAGAGGGTTAGAGAGAGGGCAGAGAAAGGAGAGAGGGATAGAGAGAGGGCAGAGACAGGAGAGAGGGATAGAGAGAGGGCAGAGACAGGAGAGAGGGATAGAGAGAGGGCAGAGACAGGAGAGAGGGATAGAGAGAGGGCAGAGACAGGAGAGAGGGATAGAGAGAGGGCAGAGACAGGAGAGAGGGATAGTGAGAGGGCAGAGACAGGAGAGAGGGATAGAGAGAGGGCAGAGACAGGAGTGAGGGATAGAGAGAGGGCAGAGACAGGAGAGAGGGATAGAGAGAGGGCAGAGACAGGAGAGAGGGATAGAGAGAGGGCACAGACAGAAGAGCAGGATAGAGAGAGGGGCGAGACAGGAGAGAGGGATAGAGAGAGGGCACAGACAGGAGAGAGGGATAGAGAGAGGGCAGAGGCAGAAGGAGAGAGGGATAGAGAGAGGGCAGAGACAGGAGAGAGGGATAGAGAGAGGGCAGAGACAGGAGAGAGGGATAGAGAGAGGGCACAGACAGAAGAGCAGGATAGAGAGAGGGGCGAGACAGGAGAGAGGGATAGAGAGAGGGTACAGACATGAGAGAGGGATAGAGAGAGGGCAGAGGCAGAAGGAGAGAGGGATAGAGAGAGGGCAGAGACAGGAGAGAGGGATAGAGAGAGGGCAGAAACATGAGAGAGGGATAGAGAGAGGGCAGAGACAGGAGAGAGCGATAGAGAGAGGGCAGAGACAGGAGAGAGGGATAGCGAGGGCAGAGACAGGAGAGTAGGATAGAGAGAGGTCAGAGACAGGAGAGAGGGATAGAGTGAGGGCAGAGACAGGAGAGAGGGATAGTGAGAGGGCTGAGACAGGAGAGAGGGATAGAGAGACGGCAGAGTCAGGAGAGAGGGATAGAGAGAGGGCACAGACAGAAGAGCAGGATAGAGAGAGGGCAGAGACAGGAGAGAGGGATAGAGAGAGGGCACAGACAGAAGAGCAGGATAGAGAGAGGGGCGAGACAGGAGAGAGGGATAGAGAGAGGGCACAGACAGGAGAGAGGGATAGAGAGAGGGCAGAGGCAGAAGGAGAGAGGGATAGAGAGAGGGCAGAGACAGGAGAGAGGGATAGAGAGAGGGCAGAGACAGGAGAGAGGGATAGCGAGAGGGCAGAGACAGCAGAGAGGGACAGAGAGAGGGGAGAGACAGGAGAGAGGGATAGCGAGAGGGCAGAGACAGGAGGAGAGAGGGAGAGAGATAGGGCAGTGACAGGAGAGAGGGATAGAGAGAGGGCAGAGACAGGAGAAAGGCATAGAGAGAGGGCAGAGTCAGGAGAGAGGGATAGAGAGAGGGCAGAGACAGGAGAGAGGGATAGAGAGAGGGCAGAGACAGGAGAGAGGGGTAGAGAGAGGGCAGAGACAGGAGACAGGGATAGAGTGAGGGCAGAGACAGGACAGAGGGATAGCGAGAGGGCAGAGACAGGAGGAGAGAGGGAGAGAGAGAGGGCAGAGACAGGAGAGAGGGATAGAGAGAGGGCAGGGACAGAAGAGAGGGATAGAGAGAGGGGAGAGACAGAAGAGAGGGATAGAGAGAGGGCAGAGACAGGAGAGAGGGATAGAGAGAGGGCAGAGACAGGAAAGAGGGATAGAGAGAGGGCAGAGAGCGGAAAGAGGGATCGAGAGGGCAGAGACAGGAGAGAGGGATAGAGAGAGGGCAGAGACAGGACAGAGGGATAGAGAGAGTGCAGAGACAGGAGAGAGGGATAGAGAGAGGGCAGAGACAGGAGAGAGGGATAGAGAGAGGGCAGAGACAGGAGAGAGTGATAGAAAGAGAGCAGAGACAGGAGAGAGGGATAGAGAGAGGGCAAAGACAGGAGAGAGGGATAGAGAGAGGGGAGAGACAGGAGAAAGGGATAGAGAGAGGGGAGAGACAGGAGAGAGGGATAGCGAGAGGGCAGAGACGGGAGGAGAGAGGGAGAGAGAGAGGGCAGAGATAGAAGAGAGGGATAGAGAGAGGGCCGAGACAGGAGAGAGGGTTAGAGAGAGGGCAGAGAAAGGAGAGAGGGATAGAGAGAGGGCAGAGACAGGAGAGAGGGATAGAGAGAGGGCAGAGACAGGAGAGAGGGATAGAGAGAGGGCAGAGACAGGAGAGAGGGATAGAGAGAGGGCAGAGACAGGAGAGAGGGATAGAGAGAGGGCAGAGACAGGAGAGAGGGATAGTGAGAGGGCAGAGACAGGAGAGAGGGATAGAGAGAGGGCAGAGACAGGAGTGAGGGATAGAGAGAGGGCAGAGACAGGAGAGAGGGATAGAGAGAGGGCAGAGACAGGAGAGAGGGATAGAGAGAGGGCACAGACAGAAGAGCAGGATAGAGAGAGGGGCGAGACAGGAGAGAGGGATAGAGAGAGGGCACAGACAGGAGAGAGGGATAGAGAGAGGGCAGAGGCAGAAGGAGAGAGGGATAGAGAGAGGGCAGAGACAGGAGAGAGGGATAGAGAGAGGGCAGAGACAGGAGAGAGGGATAGAGAGAGGGCACAGACAGAAGA
Organism: Scyliorhinus torazame; assembly: GCF_047496885.1. Taxonomy (NCBI): domain Eukaryota; kingdom Metazoa; phylum Chordata; class Chondrichthyes; order Carcharhiniformes; family Scyliorhinidae; genus Scyliorhinus; species Scyliorhinus torazame. Next base: position 30,339,898 of record NC_092725.1, on the reverse strand, counting down.
GCAGGATAGAGAGAGGGGCGAGACAGGAGAGAGGGATAGAGAGAGGGTACAGACATGAGAGAGGGATAGAGAGAGGGCAGAGGCAGAAGGAGAGAGGGATAGAGAGAGGGCAGAGACAGGAGAGAGGGATAGAGAGAGGGCAGAAACATGAGAGAGGGATAGAGAGAGGGCAGAGACAGGAGAGAGGGATAGAGAGAGGGCAGAGACAGGAGAGAGGGATAGCGAGGGCAGAGACAGGAGAGTAGGATAGAGAGAGGGCTGAGACAGGAGAGAGGGATAGAGAGACGGCAGAGTCAGGAGAGAGGGATAGAGAGAGGGCAGACACAGGAGAGCGGGATAGAGAGAGGGCAGAGACAGGAGAGAGGGATAGAGAGAGGCCAGAGACAGGAGAGAGGGATAGAGAAGGGGAGAGACAGGAGAGAGTGATAGAGAAAGGGCAGAGGCAGGAGAGAGGGTTAGAGGGCAGGGACAGCAGAGAGGGATAGAGAGAGGGCAGCGACAGGAGAGAGGGATAGAGAGAAGGCAGAGACAGGAGAGAGGGATAGAGAGAGGGCAGAGACAGGACAGAGGGATAGAGAGAGGGCAGAGACAGGAGAGAGGGATAGAGAGAGGGCAGAGACAGGAGAGTGGGATAGGGAGAGGGCAGAGACATGAGTGACAGATAGAGAGAGGGCAGAGTTAGGCGAGAGGGATAGAGAGAGGGCAGAGACAGGAGAGAGGAATAGAGAGAGGGCAGAGACAGGATAGAGGGATAAAGCGAGGGCAGAGACATTTGCGAGGGAGAGAGAGAGGGCAAAGAAGGAGAGAGGGATAGAGAGAGGCCAGAGACAGGAGAGAGGGCAGAGACAGGAGAGAGGGATAGAGAGAGGGCAGAGGCAGTTGAGAGGGAGAGAGAGAGGGCAAAGAAGGAGAGAGGGATAGAGGGAGGCCAGAGACAGGAGCGAGGGCAGAGACAGGAAAGAGGGATAGAGAGAGGGCAGAGAGCGGAGAGAGGGATAGAGAGGGCAGAGACAGGAGAGAGGGATAGAGAGAGGGCAGAGACAGGACAGAGGGATAGAGAGAGTGCAGAGACAGGAGAGAGGGTTAGAGAGAGGGCAGAGACAGGAGAGAGGGATAGAGAGAGGGCAGAGACAGGAGAGAGTGATAGAAAGAGAGCAGAGGCAGGAGAGAGGGATAGAGAGAGGGCAAAGACAGGAGAGAGGGATAGAGAGAGGGGAGAGACAGAAGAAAGGGATAGAGAGAGGGGAGAGACAGGAGAGAGGGATAGCGAGAGGGCAGAGACAGGAGGAGATAGGGAGAGAGAGAGGGCAGAGAGAGGAGAGAGGGATAGAGAGAGGGCAGAGACAGGAGAGAGGGATAGAGAGAGGGCAGAGAAAGGAGAGAAGGATAGAGAGAGGGCAGAGACAGGAGAGAGTGATAGAAAGAGAGCAGAGACAGGAGAGAGGGATAGAGAGAGGGCAAAGACAGGAGAGAGGGATAGAGAGAGGGGAGAGACAGGACAAAGGTATAGAGAGAGGGGAGAGACAGGAGAGAGGGATAGCGAGAGGGCAGAGACGGGAGGAGAGAGGGAGAGAGAGAGGGCAGAGATAGAAGAGAGGGATAGAGAGAGGGCCGAGACAGGAGAGAGGGTTAGAGAGAGGGCAGAGAAAGGAGAGAGGGATAGAGAGAGGGCAGAGACAGGAGAGAGGGATAGAGAGAGGGCAGAGACAGGAGAGAGGGATAGAGAGAGGGCAGAGACAGGAGAGAGGGATAGAGAGAGGGCAGAGACAGGAGAGAGGGATAGAGAGAGGGCAGAGACAGGAGAGAGGGATAGTGAGAGGGCAGAGACAGGAGAGAGGGATAGAGAGAGGGCAGAGACAGGAGTGAGGGATAGAGAGAGGGCAGAGACAGGAGAGAGGGATAGAGAGAGGGCAGAGACAGGAGAGAGGGATAGAGAGAGGGCACAGACAGAAGAGCAGGATAGAGAGAGGGGCGAGACAGGAGAGAGGGATAGAGAGAGGGCACAGACAGGAGAGAGGGATAGAGAGAGGGCAGAGGCAGAAGGAGAGAGGGATAGAGAGAGGGCAGAGACAGGAGAGAGGGATAGAGAGAGGGCAGAGACAGGAGAGAGGGATAGAGAGAGGGCACAGACAGAAGAGCAGGATAGAGAGAGGGGCGAGACAGGAGAGAGGGATAGAGAGAGGGTACAGACATGAGAGAGGGATAGAGAGAGGGCAGAGGCAGAAGGAGAGAGGGATAGAGAGAGGGCAGAGACAGGAGAGAGGGATAGAGAGAGGGCAGAAACATGAGAGAGGGATAGAGAGAGGGCAGAGACAGGAGAGAGCGATAGAGAGAGGGCAGAGACAGGAGAGAGGGATAGCGAGGGCAGAGACAGGAGAGTAGGATAGAGAGAGGTCAGAGACAGGAGAGAGGGATAGAGTGAGGGCAGAGACAGGAGAGAGGGATAGTGAGAGGGCTGAGACAGGAGAGAGGGATAGAGAGACGGCAGAGTCAGGAGAGAGGGATAGAGAGAGGGCACAGACAGAAGAGCAGGATAGAGAGAGGGCAGAGACAGGAGAGAGGGATAGAGAGAGGGCACAGACAGAAGAGCAGGATAGAGAGAGGGGCGAGACAGGAGAGAGGGATAGAGAGAGGGCACAGACAGGAGAGAGGGATAGAGAGAGGGCAGAGGCAGAAGGAGAGAGGGATAGAGAGAGGGCAGAGACAGGAGAGAGGGATAGAGAGAGGGCAGAGACAGGAGAGAGGGATAGCGAGAGGGCAGAGACAGCAGAGAGGGACAGAGAGAGGGGAGAGACAGGAGAGAGGGATAGCGAGAGGGCAGAGACAGGAGGAGAGAGGGAGAGAGATAGGGCAGTGACAGGAGAGAGGGATAGAGAGAGGGCAGAGACAGGAGAAAGGCATAGAGAGAGGGCAGAGTCAGGAGAGAGGGATAGAGAGAGGGCAGAGACAGGAGAGAGGGATAGAGAGAGGGCAGAGACAGGAGAGAGGGGTAGAGAGAGGGCAGAGACAGGAGACAGGGATAGAGTGAGGGCAGAGACAGGACAGAGGGATAGCGAGAGGGCAGAGACAGGAGGAGAGAGGGAGAGAGAGAGGGCAGAGACAGGAGAGAGGGATAGAGAGAGGGCAGGGACAGAAGAGAGGGATAGAGAGAGGGGAGAGACAGAAGAGAGGGATAGAGAGAGGGCAGAGACAGGAGAGAGGGATAGAGAGAGGGCAGAGACAGGAAAGAGGGATAGAGAGAGGGCAGAGAGCGGAAAGAGGGATCGAGAGGGCAGAGACAGGAGAGAGGGATAGAGAGAGGGCAGAGACAGGACAGAGGGATAGAGAGAGTGCAGAGACAGGAGAGAGGGATAGAGAGAGGGCAGAGACAGGAGAGAGGGATAGAGAGAGGGCAGAGACAGGAGAGAGTGATAGAAAGAGAGCAGAGACAGGAGAGAGGGATAGAGAGAGGGCAAAGACAGGAGAGAGGGATAGAGAGAGGGGAGAGACAGGAGAAAGGGATAGAGAGAGGGGAGAGACAGGAGAGAGGGATAGCGAGAGGGCAGAGACGGGAGGAGAGAGGGAGAGAGAGAGGGCAGAGATAGAAGAGAGGGATAGAGAGAGGGCCGAGACAGGAGAGAGGGTTAGAGAGAGGGCAGAGAAAGGAGAGAGGGATAGAGAGAGGGCAGAGACAGGAGAGAGGGATAGAGAGAGGGCAGAGACAGGAGAGAGGGATAGAGAGAGGGCAGAGACAGGAGAGAGGGATAGAGAGAGGGCAGAGACAGGAGAGAGGGATAGAGAGAGGGCAGAGACAGGAGAGAGGGATAGTGAGAGGGCAGAGACAGGAGAGAGGGATAGAGAGAGGGCAGAGACAGGAGTGAGGGATAGAGAGAGGGCAGAGACAGGAGAGAGGGATAGAGAGAGGGCAGAGACAGGAGAGAGGGATAGAGAGAGGGCACAGACAGAAGAGCAGGATAGAGAGAGGGGCGAGACAGGAGAGAGGGATAGAGAGAGGGCACAGACAGGAGAGAGGGATAGAGAGAGGGCAGAGGCAGAAGGAGAGAGGGATAGAGAGAGGGCAGAGACAGGAGAGAGGGATAGAGAGAGGGCAGAGACAGGAGAGAGGGATAGAGAGAGGGCACAGACAGAAGAGCAGGATAGAGAGAGGGGCGAGACAGGAGAGAGGGATAGAGAGAGGGTACAGACATGAGAGAGGGATAGAGAGAGGGCAGAGGCAGAAGGAGAGAGGGATAGAGAGAGGGCAGAGACAGGAGAGAGGGATAGAGAGAGGGCAGAAACATGAGAGAGGGATAGAGAGAGGGCAGAGACAGGAGAGAGGGATAGAGAGAGGGCAGAGACAGGAGAGAGGGATAGCGAGGGCAGAGACAGGAGAGTAGGATAGAGAGAGGGCTGAGACAGGAGAGAGGGATAGAGAGACGGCAGAGTCAGGAGAGAGGGATAGAGAGAGGGCAGACACAGGAGAGCGGGATAGAGAGAGGGCAGAGACAGGAGAGAGGGATAGAGAGAGGCCAGAGACAGGAGAGAGGGATAGAGAAGGGGAGAGACAGGAGAGAGTGATAGAGAAAGGGCAGAGGCAGGAGAGAGGGTTAGAGGGCAGGGACAGCAGAGAGGGATAGAGAGAGGGCAGCGACAGGAGAGAGGGATAGAGAGAAGGCAGAGACAGGAGAGAGGGATAGAGAGAGGGCAGAGACAGGACAGAGGGATAGAGAGAGGGCAGAGACAGGAGAGAGGGATAGAGAGAGGGCAGAGACAGGAGAGTGGGATAGGGAGAGGGCAGAGACATGAGTGACAGATAGAGAGAGGGCAGAGTTAGGCGAGAGGGATAGAGAGAGGGCAGAGACAGGAGAGAGGAATAGAGAGAGGGCAGAGACAGGATAGAGGGATAAAGCGAGGGCAGAGACATTTGCGAGGGAGAGAGAGAGGGCAAAGAAGGAGAGAGGGATAGAGAGAGGCCAGAGACAGGAGAGAGGGCAGAGACAGGAGAGAGGGATAGAGAGAGGGCAGAGGCAGTTGAGAGGGAGAGAGAGAGGGCAAAGAAGGAGAGAGGGATAGAGGGAGGCCAGAGACAGGAGCGAGGGCAGAGACAGGAAAGAGGGATAGAGAGAGGGCAGAGAGCGGAGAGAGGGATAGAGAGGGCAGAGACAGGAGAGAGGGATAGAGAGAGGGCAGAGACAGGACAGAGGGATAGAGAGAGTGCAGAGACAGGAGAGAGGGTTAGAGAGAGGGCAGAGACAGGAGAGAGGGATAGAGAGAGGGCAGAGACAGGAGAGAGTGATAGAAAGAGAGCAGAGGCAGGAGAGAGGGATAGAGAGAGGGCAAAGACAGGAGAGAGGGATAGAGAGAGGGGAGAGACAGAAGAAAGGGATAGAGAGAGGGGAGAGACAGGAGAGAGGGATAGCGAGAGGGCAGAGACAGGAGGAGATAGGGAGAGAGAGAGGGCAGAGAGAGGAGAGAGGGATAGAGAGAGGGCAGAGACAGGAGAGAGGGATAGAGAGAGGGCAGAGAAAGGAGAGAAGGATAGAGAGAGGGCAGAGACAGGAGAGAGGGATAGAGAGACGGCAGAGTCAGGAGAGAGGGATAGAGAGAGGGCAGACACAGGAGAGCGGGATAGAGAGAGGGCAGAGACAGGAGAGAGGGATAGAGAGAGGCCAGAGACAGGAGAGAGCGATAGAGAAGGGGAGAGACAGGAGAGAGTGATAGAGAGAGGGCAGAGGCAGGAGAGAGGGGTAGAGGGCAGAGACAGCAGAGAGGGATAGAGAGAGGGCAGCGACAGGAGAGAGGGATCGAGAGAAGGCAGAGACAGGAGAGAGGGATAGAGAGAGGGCAGAGACAGGACAGAGGGATAGAGAGAGGGCAGAGACAGGAGAGAGGGATAGAGAGAGGGCAGAGACAGGAGAGTGGGATAGGGAGAGGGCAGAGACATGAGTGGCAGATAGAGAGAGGGCAGAGTTAGGAGAGAGGGATAGAGAGAGGGCAGAGACAGGAGAGAGGGATAGAGAGAGGGCAGAGACAGGAGAGAGGGATAAAGCGAGGGCAGAGACATTTGCGAGGGAGAGAGAGAGGGCAAAGAAGGAGAGAGGGATAGAGAGAGGCCAGAGACAGGAGAGAGGGCAGAGACAGGAGAGAGGGATAGAGAGAGGGCAGAGGCAGTTGAGAGGGAGAGAGAGAGGGCAAAGAAGGAGAGAGGGATAGAGGGAGGCCAGAGACAGGAGCGAGGGCAGAGACAGGAAAGAGGGATAGAGAGAGGGCAGAGAGCGGAGAGAGGGATAGAGAGGGCAGAGACAGGAGAGAGGGATAGAGAGAGGGCAGAGACAGGACAGAGGGATAGAGAGAGTGCAGAGACAGGAGAGAGGGTTAGAGAGAGGGCAGAGACAGGAGAGAGGGATAGAGAGAGGGCAGAGACAGGAGAGAGTGATAGAAAGAGAGCAGAGGCAGGAGAGAGGGATAGAGAGAGGGCAAAGACAGGAGAGAGGGATAGAGAGAGGGGAGAGACAGAAGAAAGGGATAGAGAGAGGGGAGAGACAGGAGAGAGGGATAGCGAGAGGGCAGAGACAGGAGGAGATAGGGAGAGAGAGAGGGCAGAGACAGGAGAGAGGGATAGAGAGAGGGCAGAGACAGGAGAGAGGGATAGAGAGAGGGCAGAGAAAGGAGAGAAGGATAGAGAGAGGGCAGAGACAGGTGAGAGGGATAGAGAGACGGCAGAGTCAGGAGAGAGGGATAGAGAGAGGGCAGACACAGGAGAGCGGGATAGAGAGAGGGCAGAGACAGGAGAGAGGGATAGAGAGAGGCCAGAGACAGGAGAGAGCGATAGAGAAGGGGAGAGACAGGAGAGAGTGATAGAGAGAGGGCAGAGGCAGGAGAGAGGGGTAGAGGGCAGAGACAGCAGAGAGGGATAGAGAGAGGGCAGCGACAGGAGAGAGGGATAGAGAGAAGGCAGAGACAGGAGAGAGGGATAGAGAGAGGGCAGAGACAGGACAGAGGGATAGAGAGAGGGCAGAGACAGGAGAGAGGGATAGAGAGGGGGCAGAGACAGGAGAGTGGGATAGGGAGAGGGCAGAGACATGAGTGACAGATAGAGAGAGGGCAGAGTTAGGAGAGAGGGATAGAGAGAGGGCAGAGACAGGAGAGAGGGATAGAGAGAGGGCAGAGACAGGAGAGAGGGATAAAGCGAGGGCAGAGACAGTTGCGAGGGAGAGAGAGAGTGCAAAGATGGAGAGAGGGATAGAGAGAGGCCAGATACAGGAGAGAGGGCAGAGACAGGAGAGAGGGATAGAGAGAGGGCAGAGGCAGTTGAGAGGGAGAGAGAGAGGGCAAAGGAGGAGAGAGGGATAGAGGGAGGCCAGAGACAGGAGCGAGGGCAGAGACAGGAAAGAGGGATAGAGAGAGGGCAGAGAGCGGAGAGAGGGATAGAGAGGGCAGAGACAGGAGAGAGGGATAGAGAGAGGGCAGAGACAGGACAGAGGGATAGAGAGAGTGCAGAGACAGGAGAGAGGGATAGAGAGAGGGCAGAGACAGGAGAGAGGGATAGAGAGAGGGCAGAGACAGGAGAGAGTGATAGAAAGAGAGCAGAGGCAGGAGAGAGGGATAGAGAGAGGGCAAAGACAGGAGAGAGGGATAGAGAGAGGGGAGAGACAGAAGAAAGGGATAGAGAGAGGGGAGAGACAGGAGAGAGGGATAGCGAGAGGGCAGAGACAGGAGGAGATAGGGAGAGAGAGAGGGCAGAGACAGGAGAGAGGGATAGAGAGAGGGCAGAGACAGGAGAGAGGGATAGAGAGAGGGCAGAGAAAGGAGAGAAGGATAGAGAGAGGGCAGAGACAGGTGAGAGGGATAGAGAGACGGCAGAGTCAGGAGAGAGGGATAGAGAGAGGGCAGACACAGGAGAGCGGGATAGAGAGAGGGCAGAGACAGGAGAGAGGGATAGAGAGAGGCCAGAGACAGGAGAGAGCGATAGAGAAGGGGAGAGACAGGAGAGAGTGATAGAGAGAGGGCAGAGGCAGGAGAGAGGGGTAGAGGGCAGAGACAGCAGAGAGGGATAGAGAGAGGGCAGCGACAGGAGAGAGGGATAGAGAGAAGGCAGAGACAGGAGAGAGGGATAGAGAGAGGGCAGAGACAGGACAGAGGGATAGAGAGAGGGCAGAGACAGGAGAGAGGGATAGAGAGAGGGCAGAGACAGGAGAGTGGGATAGGGAGAGGGCAGAGACATGAGTGACAGATAGAGAGAGGGCAGAGTTAGGAGAGAGGGATAGAGAGAGGGCAGAGACAGGAGAGAGGGATAGAGAGAGGGCAGAGACAGGAGAGAGGGATAAAGCGAGGGCAGAGACAGTTGCGAGGGAGAGAGAGAGTGCAAAGATGGAGAGAGGGATAGAGAGAGGCCAGATACAGGAGAGAGGGCAGAGACAGGAGAGAGGGATAGAGAGAGGGCAGAGGCAGTTGAGAGGGAGAGAGAGAGGGCAAAGGAGGAGAGAGGGATAGAGGGAGGCCAGAGACAGGAGCGAGGGCAGAGACAGGAAAGAGGGATAGAGAGAGGGCAGAGAGCGGAGAGAGGGATAGAGAGGGCAGAGACAGGAGAGAGGGATAGAGAGAGGGCAGAGACAGGACAGAGGGATAGAGAGAGTGCAGAGACAGGAGAGAGGGATAGAGAGAGGGCAGAGACAGGAGAGAGGGATAGAGAGAGGGCAGAGACAGGAGAGAGTGATAGAAAGAGAGCAGAGGCAGGAGAGAGGGATAGAGAGAGGGCAAAGACAGGAGAGAGGGATAGAGAGAGGGGAGAGACAGAAGAAAGGGATAGAGAGAGGGGAGAGACAGGAGAGAGGGATAGCGAGAGGGCAGAGACAGGAGGAGATAGGGAGAGAGAGAGGGCAGAGACAGGAGAGAGGGATAGAGAGAGGGCAGAGACAGGAGAGAGGGATAGAGAGAGGGCAGAGAAAGGAGAGAAGGATAGAGAGAGGGCAGAGACAGGAGAGAGGGATAGAGAGAGGGCAGAGACAGGAGAGAGGGATAGAGAGAGGGCAGAGACAGGAGAGAGGGATAGAGAGAGGGCAGAGACAGGAGAGAGGGAGAGAGAGAGGGCAGAGACAGGAGAGAGTGATAGAAAGAGAGCAGAGGCAGGAGAGAGGGATAGAGAGAGGGCAAAGACAGGAGAGAGGGATAGAGAGAGGGGAGAGACAGAAGAAAGGGATAGAGAGAGGGGAGAGACAGGAGAGAGGGATAGCGAGAGGGCAGAGACAGGAGGAGATAGGGAGAGAGAGAGGGCAGAGACAGGAGAGAGGGATAGAGAGAGGGCAGAGACAGGAGAGAGGGATAGAGAGAGGGCAGAGAAAGGAGAGAAGGATAGAGAGAGGGCAGAGACAGGAGAGAGGGATAGAGAGACGGCAGAGTCAGGAGAGAGGGATAGAGAGAGGGCAGACACAGGAGAGCGGGATAGAGAGAGGGCAGAGACAGGAGAGAGGGATAGAGAGAGGCCAGAGACAGGAGAGAGCGATAGAGAAGGGGAGAGACAGGAGAGAGTGATAGAGAGAGGGCAGAGGCAGGAGAGAGGGGTAGAGGGCAGAGACAGCAGAGAGGGATAGAGAGAGGGCAGCGACAGGAGAGAGGGATGGAGAGAAGGCAGAGACAGGAGAGAGGGATAGAGAGAGGGCAGAGACAGGACAGAGGGATAGAGAGAGGGCAGAGACAGGAGAGAGGGATAGAGAGAGGGCAGAGACAGGAGAGTGGGATAGGGAGAGGGCAGAGACATGAGTGACAGATAGAGAGAGGGCAGAGTTAGGAGAGAGGGATAGAGAGAGGGCAGAGACAGGAGAGAGGGATAGAGAGAGGGCAGAGACAGGAGAGAGGGATAAAGCGAGGGCAGAGACAGTTGCGAGGGAGAGAGAGAGGGCAAAGATGGAGAGAGGGATAGAGAGAGGCCAGAGACAGGAGAGAGGGCAGAGACAGGAGAGAGGGATAGAGAGAGGGCAGAGGCAGTTGAGAGGGAGAGAGAGAGGGCAAAGAAGGAGAGAGGGATAGAGGGAGGCCAGAGACAGGAGCGAGGGCAGAGACAGGAAAGAGGGATAGAGAGAGGGCAGAGAGCGGAGAGAGGGATAGAGAGGGCAGAGACAGGAGAGAGGGATAGAGAGAGGGCAGAGACAGGACAGAGGGATAGAGAGAGTGCAGAGACAGGAGAGAGGGATAGAGAGAGGGCAGAGACAGGAGAGAGGGATAGAGAGAGGGCAGAGACAGGAGAGAGTGATAGAAAGAGAGCAGAGGCAGGAGAGAGGGATAGAGAGAGGGCAAAGACAGGAGAGAGGGATAGAGAGAGGGGAGAGACAGAAGAAAGGGATAGAGAGAGGGGAGAGACAGGAGAGAGGGATAGCGAGAGGGCAGAGACAGGAGGAGATAGGGAGAGAGAGAGGGCAGAGACAGGAGAGAGGGATAGAGAGAGGGCAGAGACAGGAGAGAGGGATAGAGAGAGCGCAGAGAAAGGAGAGAAGGATAGAGAGAGGGAAGAGACAGGAGAGAGGGATAGAGAGAGGGCAGAGACAGGAGAGAGGGATAGAGAGAGGGCAGAGACAGGAGAGAGGGATAGAGAGAGGGCAGAGACAGGAGAGAGGGAGAGAGAGAGGGCAGAGACAGGAGAGAGGGATAGAGAGAGGGCAGAGACAGGAGTGAGGGATAGAGAGAGGGCAGAGACAGGAGAGAGGGATAGAGAGAGGGCAGAGAGAGGAGAGAGGGATAGACAGAGGGCAGAGAGAGGAGAGAGTGATAGAGAGAGGGCAGAGACAGGAGAGAGGGAGAGAGAGGGCAGAGACAGGAGAGAGGGATAGAGAGTGGGCAGAGACAGGAGAGAGGGATAGAGAGAGGGCAGAGACAGGAGAGAGGGATAGAGAGAGGGCAGAGACAGGAGAGAGGGATAGAGAAATGGCAGAGACAGGACAGAGGGATAGAGAGATGGCAGAGACAGGAGAGAGGGATAGAGAGAGGGCAGAGACAGGAGAGAGGGATAGAGCGAGGGCAGAGAGCGGAGAGAGGGATAGAGAGGGCAGAGACAGGAGAGAGGGATAGATAGAGTGCAGAGACAGGAGAGAGTTCTAGAGAGAGGGCAGAGACAGGAGAGAGGGATAGAGAGAGGGGAGAGACGGGAGAGAGGGATAGAGAGAGTGCTGAGACAGGAGAGAGGGAAAGAGAGAGGGCAGAGACAGGAGAGTGGGAGAGAGAGAGGGGAGAGACAGGAGAGAGGGATAGAGAGAGGACAGACACAGGAGAGAGGGATAGAGAGAGGGGAGAGACAGCAGAGAGGGATAGAGAGAGGGCAGAGACAGGAGAGAGGGATAGAGAGAGGGCAGAGACAGGAGAGAGGGATAGAGAGAGGGCAGAGACAGGAGAGAGGGATAGCGAGAGGGCAGAGACTGCAGAGAGGGACAGAGAGAGGGGAGAGACAGGAGAGAGGGATAGCGAGAGGGCAGAGACAGGAGGAGAGAGGGAGAGAGATAGGGCAGTGACAGGAGAGAGGGATAGAGAGAGGGCAGAGACAGGAGAATGGGATAGAGAGAGGGCAGAGTCAGGAGAGAGGGATAGAGAGAGGGCAGAGACAGGAGAGAGGGATAGAGAGAGGGCAGAGAGCGGAGAGAGGGATCGGGAGGGCAGAGACAGGAGAGAGGGATAGAGAGAGGGCAGAGACAGGACAGAGGGATAGAGAGAGTGCAGAGACAGGAGAGAGGGATAGAGAGAGGGCAGAGACAGGAGAGAGGGATAGAGAGAGGGCAGAGACAGGAGAGAGTGATAGAAAGAGAGCAGAGACAGGAGAGAGGGATAGAGAGAGGGCAAAGACAGGAGAGAGGGATAGAGAGAGGGGAGAGACAGGAGAAAGGGATAGAGAGAGGGGAGAGACAGGAGAGAGGGATAGCGAGAGGGCAGAGACGGGAGGAGAGAGGGAGAGAGAGAGGGCAGAGATAGGAGAGAGGGATAGAGAGAGGGCCGAGACAGGAGAGAGGGATAGAGAGAGGGCAGAGAAAGGAGAGAGGGATAGAGAGTGGGCAGAGACAGGAGAGAGGGATAGAGAGAGGGCAGAGACAGGAGAGAGGGATAGAGAGAGGGCAGAGACAGGAGGGAGGGATAGAGAGAGGGCAGAGACAGGAGAGAGGGATAGAGAGAGGGCAGAGACAGGAGAGAGGGATAGTGAGAGGGCAGAGACAGGAGAGAGGGATAGAGAGAGGGCAGAGACAGGAGTGAGGGATAGAGAGAGGGCAGAGACAGGAGAGAGGGATAGAGAGAGGGCAGAGACAGGAGAGAGGGATAGAGAGAGGGCAGAGAGAGGAGAGAGGGATAGAGAGAGTGCAGAGAGAGGAGAGAGGGATAGAGAGAGGGCAGAAACAGGAGAAAGGGATAGAGAGTGGGCAGAGACAGGAGAGAGGGATAGAGAGAGGGCAGAGACAGGAGAGAGGGATAGAGAGAGGGCAGAGACAGGAGAGAGGGATAGAGAGATGGCAGAGACAGGAGAGAGGGATAGAGAGATGGCAGAGACAGGAGAGAGGGATAGAGAGAGGGCAGAGACAGGAGAGACTGATAGAGAGAGTGCAGAGACAGGAGAGAGGTCTAGAGAGAGGGCAGAGTCAGGAGAGAGGGATAGAGAGATGGGAGAGACAGGAGAGAGGGATAGAGAGAGTGCAGAGACAGGAGTGTGGGAAAGAGAGAGGGCAGAGTTAGGAGAGAGGGATAGAGAGAGGGCAGAGACAGGAGAGAGGGATAGAGAGAGGGCAGAGACAGGAGAGAGGGATAAAGCGAGGGCAGAGACATTTGCGAGGGAGAGAGAGAGGGCAAAGAACGAGAGAGGGATAGAGAGAGGCCAGAGACAGGAGAGAGGGCAGAGACAGGAGAGAGGGATAGAGAGAGGGCAGAGGCAGTTGAGAGGGAGAGAGAGAGGGCAAAGAAGGAGAGAGGGATAGAGGGAGGCCAGAGACAGGAGCGAGGGCAGAGACAGGAAAGAGGGATAGAGAGAGGGCAGAGAGCGGAGAGAGGGATAGAGAGGGCAGAGACAGGAGAGAGGGATAGAGAGAGGGCAGAGACAGGACAGAGGGATAGAGAGAGTGCAGAGACAGGAGAGAGGGTTAGAGAGAGGGCAGAGACAGGAGAGAGGGATAGAGAGAGGGCAGAGACAGGAGAGAGTGATAGAAAGAGAGCAGAGGCAGGAGAGAGGGATAGAGAGAGGGCAAAGACAGGAGAGAGGGATAGAGAGAGGGGAGAGACAGAAGAAAGGGATAGAGAGAGGGGAGAGACAGGAGAGAGGGATAGCGAGAGGGCAGAGACAGGAGGAGATAGGGAGAGAGAGAGGGCAGAGACAGGAGAGAGGGATAGAGAGAGGGCAGAGACAGGAGAGAGGGATAGAGAGAGGGCAGAGAAAGGAGAGAAGGATAGAGAGAGGGCAGAGACAGGTGAGAGGGATAGAGAGACGGCAGAGTCAGGAGAGAGGGATAGAGAGAGGGCAGACACAGGAGAGCGGGATAGAGAGAGGGCAGAGACAGGAGAGAGGGATAGAGAGAGGCCAGAGACAGGAGAGAGCGATAGAGAAGGGGAGAGACAGGAGAGAGTGATAGAGAGAGGGCAGAGGCAGGAGAGAGGGGTAGAGGGCAGAGACAGCAGAGAGGGATAGAGAGAGGGCAGCGACAGGAGAGAGGGATAGAGAGAAGGCAGAGACAGGAGAGAGGGATAGAGAGAGGGCAGAGACAGGACAGAGGGATAGAGAGAGGGCAGAGACAGGAGAGAGGGATAGAGAGAGGGCAGAGACAGGAGAGTGGGATAGGGAGAGGGCAGAGACAGGAGTGTGGGAAAGAGAGAGGGCAGAGTTAGGAGAGAGGGATAGAGAGAGGGCAGAGACAGGAGAGAGGGATAGAGAGAGGGCAGAGACAGGAGAGAGGGATAAAGCGAGGGCAGAGACATTTGCGAGGGAGAGAGAGAGGGCAAAGAACGAGAGAGGGATAGAGAGAGGCCAGAGACAGGAGAGAGGGCAGAGACAGGAGAGAGGGATAGAGAGAGGGCAGAGGCAGTTGAGAGGGAGAGAGAGAGGGCAAAGAAGGAGAGAGGGATAGAGGGAGGCCAGAGACAGGAGCGAGGGCAGAGACAGGAAAGAGGGATAGAGAGAGGGCAGAGAGCGGAGAGAGGGATAGAGAGGGCAGAGACAGGAGAGAGGGATAGAGAGAGGGCAGAGACAGGACAGAGGGATAGAGAGAGTGCAGAGACAGGAGAGAGGGTTAGAGAGAGGGCAGAGACAGGAGAGAGGGATAGAGAGAGGGCAGAGACAGGAGAGAGTGATAGAAAGAGAGCAGAGGCAGGAGAGAGGGATAGAGAGAGGGCAAAGACAGGAGAGAGGGATAGAGAGAGGGGAGAGACAGAAGAAAGGGATAGAGAGAGGGGAGAGACAGGAGAGAGGGATAGCGAGAGGGCAGAGACAGGAGGAGATAGGGAGAGAGAGAGGGCAGAGACAGGAGAGAGGGATAGAGAGAGGGCAGAGACAGGAGAGAGGGATAGAGAGAGGGCAGAGAAAGGAGAGAAGGATAGAGAGAGGGCAGAGACAGGTGAGAGGGATAGAGAGACGGCAGAGTCAGGAGAGAGGGATAGAGAGAGGGCAGACACAGGAGAGCGGGATAGAGAGAGGGCAGAGACAGGAGAGAGGGATAGAGAGAGGCCAGAGACAGGAGAGAGCGATAGAGAAGGGGAGAGACAGGAGAGAGTGATAGAGAGAGGGCAGAGGCAGGAGAGAGGGGTAGAGGGCAGAGACAGCAGAGAGGGATAGAGAGAGGGCAGCGACAGGAGAGAGGGATAGAGAGAAGGCAGAGACAGGAGAGAGGGATAGAGAGAGGGCAGAGACAGGACAGAGGGATAGAGAGAGGGCAGAGACAGGAGAGAGGGATAGAGAGAGGGCAGAGACAGGAGAGTGGGATAGGGAGAGGGCAGAGACATGAGTGACAGATAGAGAGAGGGCAGAGTTAGGAGAGAGGGATAGAGAGAGGGCAGAGACAGGAGAGAGGGATAGAGAGAGGGCAGAGACAGGAGAGAGGGATAAAGCGAGGGCAGAGACAGTTGCGAGGGAGAGAGAGAGTGCAAAGATGGAGAGAGGGATAGAGAGAGGCCAGATACAGGAGAGAGGGCAGAGACAGGAGAGAGGGATAGAGAGAGGGCAGAGGCAGTTGAGAGGGAGAGAGAGAGGGCAAAGAAGGAGAGAGGGATAGAGGGAGGCCAGAGACAGGAGCGAGGGCAGAGACAGGAAAGAGGGATAGAGAGAGGGCAGAGAGCGGAGAGAGGGATAGAGAGGGCAGAGACAGGAGAGAGGGATAGAGAGAGGGCAGAGACAGGACAGAGGGATAGAGAGAGTGCAGAGACAGGAGAGAGGGATAGAGAGAGGGCAGAGACAGGAGAGAGGGATAGAGAGAGGGCAGAGACAGGAGAGAGTGATAGAAAGAGAGCAGAGGCAGGAGAGAGGGATAGAGAGAGGGCAAAGACAGGAGAGAGGGATAGAGAGAGGGGAGAGACAGAAGAAAGGGATAGAGAGAGGGGAGAGACAGGAGAGAGGGATAGCGAGAGGGCAGAGACAGGAGGAGATAGGGAGAGAGAGAGGGCAGAGACAGGAGAGAGGGATAGAGAGAGGGCAGAGACAGGAGAGAGGGATAGAGAGAGGGCAGATAAAGGAGAGAAGGATAGAGAGAGGGCAGAGACAGGAGAGAGGGATAGAGAGAGGGCAGAGACAGGAGAGAGGGATAGAGAGAGGGCAGAGACAGGAGAGAGGGATAGAGAGAGGGCAGAGACAGGAGAGAGGGAGAGAGAGAGGGCAGAGACAGGAGAGAGTGATAGAAAGAGAGCAGAGGCAGGAGAGAGGGATAGAGAGAGGGCAAAGACAGGAGAGAGGGATAGAGAGAGGGGAGAGACAGAAGAAAGGGATAGAGAGAGGGGAGAGACAGGAGAGAGGGATAGCGAGAGGGCAGAGACAGGAGGAGATAGGGAGAGAGAGAGGGCAGAGACAGGAGAGAGGGATAGAGAGAGGGCAGAGACAGGAGAGAGGGATAGAGAGAGGGCAGAGAAAGGAGAGAAGGATAGAGAGAGGGCAGAGACAGGAGAGAGGGATAGAGAGACGGCAGAGTCAGGAGAGAGGGATAGAGAGAGGGCAGACACAGGAGAGCGGGATAGAGAGAGGGCAGAGACAGGAGAGAGGGATAGATAGAGGCCAGAGACAGGAGAGAGCGATAGAGAAGGGGAGAGACAGGAGAGAGTGATAGAGAGAGGGCAGAGGCAGGAGAGAGGGGTAGAGGGCAGAGACAGCAGAGAGGGATAGAGAGAGGGCAGCGACAGGAGAGAGGGATGGAGAGAAGGCAGAGACAGGAGAGAGGGATAGAGAGAGGGCAGAGACAGGACAGAGGGATAGAGAGAGGGCAGAGACAGGAGAGAGGGATAGAGAGAGGGCAGAGACAGGAGAGTGGGATAGGGAGAGGGCAGAGACATGAGTGACAGATAGAGAGAGGGCAGAGTTAGGAGAGAGGGATAGAGAGAGGGCAGAGACAGGAGAGAGGGATAGAGAGAGGGCAGAGACAGGAGAGAGGGATAAAGCGAGGGCAGAGACAGTTGCGAGGGAGAGAGAGAGGGCAAAGATGGAGAGAGGGATAGAGAGAGGCCAGAGACAGGAGAGAGGGCAGAGACAGGAGAGAGGGATAGAGAGAGGGCAGAGGCAGTTGAGAGGGAGAGAGAGAGGGCAAAGAAGGAGAGAGGGATAGAGGGAGGCCAGAGACAGGAGCGAGGGCAGAGACAGGAAAGAGGGATAGAGAGAGGGCAGAGAGCGGAGAGAGGGATAGAGAGGGCAGAGACAGGAGAGAGGGATAGAGAGAGGGCAGAGACAGGACAGAGGGATAGAGAGAGTGCAGAGAGAGGAGAGAGGGATAGAGAGAGGGCAGAGACAGGAGAGAGGGATAGAGAGAGGGCAGAGACAGGAGAGAGTGATAGAAAGAGAGCAGAGGCAGGAGAGAGGGATAGAGAGAGGGCAAAGACAGGAGAGAGGGATAGAGAGAGGGGAGAGACAGAAGAAAGGGATAGAGAGAGGGGAGAGACAGGAGAGAGGGATAGCGAGAGGGCAGAGACAGGAGGAGATAGGGAGAGAGAGAGGGCAGAGACAGGAGAGAGGGATAGAGAGAGGGCAGAGACAGGAGAGAGGGATAGAGAGAGCGCAGAGAAAGGAGAGAAGGATAGAGAGAGGGAAGAGACAGGAGAGAGGGATAGAGAGAGGGCAGAGACAGGAGAGAGGGATAGAGAGAGGGCAGAGACAGGAGAGAGGGATAGAGAGAGGGCAGAGACAGGAGAGAGGGAGAGAGAGAGGGCAGAGACAGGAGAGAGGGATAGAGAGAGGGCAGAGACAGGAGTGAGGGATAGAGAGAGGGCAGAGACAGGAGAGAGGGATAGAGAGAGGGCAGAGAGAGGAGAGAGGGATAGACAGAGGGCAGAGAGAGGAGAGAGTGATAGAGAGAGGGCAGAGACAGGAGAGAGGGAGAGAGAGGGCAGAGACAGGAGAGAGGGATAGAGAGTGGGCAGAGACAGGAGAGAGGGATAGAGAGAGGGCAGAGACAGGAGAGAGGGATAGAGAGAGGGCAGAGACAGGAGAGAGGGATAGAGAAATGGCAGAGACAGGACAGAGGGATAGAGAGATGGCAGAGACAGGAGAGAGGGATAGAGAGAGGGCAGAGACAGGAGAGAGGGATAGAGCGAGGGCAGAGAGCGGAGAGAGGGATAGAGAGGGCAGAGACAGGAGAGAGGGATAGAGAGAGTGCAGAGACAGGAGAGAGTTCTAGAGAGAGGGCAGAGACAGGAGAGAGGGATAGAGAGAGGGGAGAGACGGGAGAGAGGGATAGAGAGAGTGCTGAGACAGGAGAGAGGGAAAGAGAGAGGGCAGAGACAGGAGAGTGGGAGAGAGAGAGGGGAGAGACAGGAGAGAGGGATAGAGAGAGGACAGACACAGGAGAGAGGGATAGAGAGAGGGGAGAGACAGCAGAGAGGGATAGAGAGAGGGCAGAGACAGGAGAGAGGGATAGAGAGAGGGCAGAGACAGGAGAGAGGGATAGAGAGAGGGCAGAGACAGGAGAGAGGGATAGCGAGAGGGCAGAGACTGCAGAGAGGGACAGAGAGAGGGGAGAGACAGGAGAGAGGGATAGCGAGAGGGCAGAGACAGGAGGAGAGAGGGAGAGAGATAGGGCAGTGACAGGAGAGAGGGATAGAGAGAGGGCAGAGACAGGAGAATGGGATAGAGAGAGGGCAGAGTCAGGAGAGAGGGATAGAGAGAGGGCAGAGACAGGAGAGAGGGATAGAGAGAGGGCAGAGAGCGGAGAGAGGGATCGGGAGGGCAGAGACAGGAGAGAGGGATAGAGAGAGGGCAGAGACAGGACAGAGGGATAGAGAGAGTGCAGAGACAGGAGAGAGGGATAGAGAGAGGGCAGAGACAGGAGAGAGGGATAGAGAGAGGGCAGAGACAGGAGAGAGTGATAGAAAGAGAGCAGAGACAGGAGAGAGGGATAGAGAGAGGGCAAAGACAGGAGAGAGGGATAGAGAGAGGGGAGAGACAGGAGAAAGGGATAGAGAGAGGGGAGAGACAGGAGAGAGGGATAGCGAGAGGGCAGAGACGGGAGGAGAGAGGGAGAGAGAGAGGGCAGAGATAGGAGAGAGGGATAGAGAGAGGGCCGAGACAGGAGAGAGGGATAGAGAGAGGGCAGAGAAAGGAGAGAGGGATAGAGAGTGGGCAGAGACAGGAGAGAGGGATAGAGAGAGGGCAGAGACAGGAGAGAGGGATAGAGAGAGGGCAGAGACAGGAGGGAGGGATAGAGAGAGGGCAGAGACAGGAGAGAGGGATAGAGAGAGGGCAGAGACAGGAGAGAGGGATAGTGAGAGGGCAGAGACAGGAGAGAGGGATAGAGAGAGGGCAGAGACAGGAGTGAGGGATAGAGAGAGGGCAGAGACAGGAGAGAGGGATAGAGAGAGGGCAGAGACAGGAGAGAGGGATAGAGAGAGGGCAGAGAGAGGAGAGAGGGATAGAGAGAGTGCAGAGAGAGGAGAGAGGGATAGAGAGAGGGCAGAAACAGGAGAAAGGGATAGAGAGTGGGCAGAGACAGGAGAGAGGGATAGAGAGAGGGCAGAGACAGGAGAGAGGGATAGAGAGAGGGCAGAGACAGGAGAGAGGGATAGAGAGATGGCAGAGACAGGAGAGAGGGATAGAGAGATGGCAGAGACAGGAGAGAGGGATAGAGAGAGGGCAGAGACAGGAGAGACTGATAGAGAGAGTGCAGAGACAGGAGAGAGGTCTAGAGAGAGGGCAGAGTCAGGAGAGAGGGATAGAGAGATGGGAGAGACAGGAGAGAGGGATAGAGAGAGTGCAGAGACAGGAGTGTGGGAAAGAGAGAGGGCAGAGGCAGGAGAGTGGGATAGAGAGAGGGGAGAGACAGGAGAGAGGGATAGAGAGAGGACAGGGCAGAGACAGGAGAGAGGGATAGAGAGAGGGCAGAGGCAGGAGAGAGGGATAGAGAGAGGGCAGAGACAGGAGAGAGGGAGAGAGAGAGGGCAGAGACAGGAGAGTGGGATAGGGAGAGGGCAGAGACATGAGAGACGGATAGAGAGACGGGCAGAGATAGGAGAGAGGGATAGAGAGAGGGCAGAGACAGGAGAGAGGGATAGAGAGAGGGCAGAGACAGTAGAGAGGGATAGAGAGAGGGGAGAGACAGGAGAGAGGGATAGAGAGATGGCAGCGACAGGAGAGAGGGATAGAGAGAGGGCAGAGACAGGAGAGAGGGATAGAGAGAGTGCAGAGACAGGAGAGAGGTCTAGAGAGAGGGCAGAGACAGGAGAGAGGGATAGAGAGAGGGGAGAGACGGGAGAGAGGGATAGAGAGAGTGCTGAGACAGGAGAGAGGGAAAGAGAGAGGTTAGAGACAGGAGAGTGGGAGAGAGAGAGGGGAGAGACAGGAGAGAGGGATAGAGAGAGGACAGACACAGGAGAGAGGGATAGAGAGAGGGGAGAGACAGCAGAGAACGATAGAGAGAGGGCAGAGACAGGAGAGAGGGATAGAGAGAGGGCAGACACAGGAGAGAGGGATAGAGAGAGGGCAGAGACAGGAGAGAGGGATAGCGACAGGGCAGAGACAGCAGAGAGGGACAGAGAGAGGGGAGAGACAAGAGAGAGGGATAGCAAGAGGGCAGAGACAGGAGGAGAGAGGGAGAGAGATGGGGCAGTGACAGGAGAGAGGGAAAGAGAGAGGGCAGAGACAGGAGAAAGGGATAGAGAGAGGGCAGAGTCAGGAGAGAGGGATAGAGAGAGGGCAGAGACAGGAGAGAGGGATAGAGAGAGGGCAGAGACAGGAGAGAGGGGTAGAGAGAGGGCAGAGACAGGAGACAGGGATAGAGTGAGGGCAGAGACAGGACAGAGGGATAGCGAGAGGGCAGGGACAGGAGAGAGTGATAGAGAGAGGGGAGAGACAGAAGAGAGGGATAGAGAGAGGGCAGAGACAGGAGAGAGGGATAGAGAGAGGGCAGAGACAGGAAAGAGGGATAGAGAGAGGGCAGAGAGCGGAGAGAGGGATCGAGAGGGCAGAGACAGGAGAGAGGGATAGAGAGAGGGCAGAGACAGGACAGAGGGATAGAGAGAGTGCAGAGACAGGAGAGAGGGATAGAGAGACGGCAGAGACAGGAGAGAGGGTTAGAGAGAGGGCAGAGACAGGAGAGAGTGATAGAAAGAGAGCAGAGACAGGAGAGAGGGATAGAGAGAGGGCAAAGACAGGAGAGAGGGATAGAGAGAGGGGAGAGACAGGAGAAAGGGATAGAGAGAGGGGAGAGACAGGAGAGAGGGATAGCGAGAGGGCAGAGACAGGAGGAGAGAGGGAGAGAGAGAGGGCAGAGATAGGAGAGAGGGATAGAGAGAGGGCCGAGACAGGAGAGGGGGATAGAGAGAGGGCAGAGAAAGGAGAGAGGGATAGAGAGAGGGCAGAGACAGGAGAGAGGGATAGAGAGAGGGCAGAGACAGGAGAGAGGGATAGAGAGAGGGCAGAGACAGGAGAGAGGGATAGTGAGAGGGCAGAGACAGGAGAGAGGGATAGAGAGAGGGCAGAGACAGGAGTGAGGGATAGAGAGAGGGCAGAGACAGGAGAGAGGGAGAGAGAGAGGGCAGAGACAGGAGAGAGGGATAGAGAGAGGGCAGAGAGAGGAGAGAGGGATAGAGAGAGGGCAGAGACAGGAGAGAGGGATAGAGAGAGGGCAGAAACAGGAGAGAGGGATAGAGAGTGGGCAGAGACAGGAGAGAGGGATAGAGAGAGGGCAGAGACAGGAGAGAGGGATAGAGAGAGGGCAGAGACAGGAGAGAGGGATAGACAGATGGCAGAGACAGGAGAGAGGAATAGAGAGATGGCAGAGACAGGAGAGAGGGATAGAGAGAGGGCAGAGACAGGAGAGAGGGATAGAGTGAGGGCAGAGTCAGGAGAGAGGGATAGAGAGATGGGAGAGACAGGAGAGAGGGATAGAGAGAGTGCAGAGACAGGAGAGTGGGAAAGAGAGAGGGCAGAGACAGGAGAGAGGTCTAGAGAGAGGGCAGAGTCAGGAGAGAGGGATAGAGAGATGGGAGAGACAGGAGAGAGGGATAGAGAGAGTGCAGAGACAGGAGAGTGGGAAAGAGAGAGGGCAGAGGCAGGAGAGTGGGATATAGAGAGGGGAGAGACAGGAGAGAGGGATAGAGAGAGGACAGGGCAGAGACAGGAGAGAGGGATAGAGAGAGGGCAGAGGCAGGAGAGAGGGATAGAGAGAGGGCAGAGACAGGAGAGAGGGATAGAGAGAGGGCAGAGACAGGAGAGTGGGATAGGGAGAGGGCAGAGACATGAGAGACGGATAGAGAGAGGGCAGAGATAGGAGAGAGGGATAGAGAGTGGGCAGAGACAGGAGAGAGGGATAGAGAGAGGGCAGAGACAGGAGAGAGGGATAGAGAGAGGGCAGAGACAGGAGAGAGGGATAGAGAGATGGCAGAGACAGGAGAGAGGGATAGAGAGATGGCAGAGACAGGAGAGAGGGATAGAGAGAGGGCAGAGACAGGAGAGAGGGATAGAGCGAGGGCAGAGAGCGGAGAGAGGGAGAGAGAGAGGGGAGAGACAGAAGAGAGGGACAGAGAGAGGGCAGAGACAGGAGAGAGGGATAGAGAGAGGGGAGAAACAGGAGAGAGTGATAGAGAGAGGGAAGAGACAGGAGAGAGGGATAGAGAGAGGGCAGAGACAGTTGAGAGGGATAGAGAGAGGCCAGAGACATGAGAGAGGGATAGAGAGAGGGCAGAGACAGGAGAGAGGGATAGAGAGAAGGCAGAGACAGGAGAGAGGGATAGAGAGAAGGCAGAGGCAGGAGAGAGGGATAGAGAGAGGGCAGAGACAGGAGAGAGGGATAGAGAGAGGGCAGAGACAGGAGAGTGGGATAGGGAGAGGGCAGAGACATGAGAGACGGATAGAGAGAGGGCAGAGATAGGAGAGAGGGATAGAGAGAGGGCAGAGATAGGAGAGAGGGATAGAGAGAGGGCAGAGACAGGAGAGAGGGATAAAGAGAGGGCAGAGACAGGAGCGAGGGCAGAGACAGGAAAGAGGGATAGAGAGAGGGCAGAGATCGGAGAGAGGGATAGAGAGGGCAGAGACAGGAGAGAGGGATAGAGAGAGGGCAGAGACAGGACAGAGGGAGAGAGAGAGGGCAGAGACAGGAGAGAGGGATAGAGAGAGGGCTAAGACAGAAGAGCAGGATAGAGAGAGGGGCGAGACAGGAGAGAGGGATAGAGAGAGGGCAGAGACAGGAGAGAGGGATAGAGAGAGGGCAGAGACAGGAAAGAGGGATAGAGAGAGGGCAGAGAGCGGAGAGAGGGATAGAGAGGGCAGAGACAGGAGAGAGGGATAGAGAGAGGGCAGAGACAGGAGAGAGGGATAGAGAGAGGGCAGAGACAGGAGTGAGGGATAGAGAGAGGGCAGAGACAGGAGAGAGGGATAGAGAGAGGGCAGAGACAGCAGAGAGGGATAGAGAGAGGGCAGAGAGAGGAGAGAGGGATAGAGAGAGGGCAGAGACAGGAGAGAGGGATAGAGAGAGGGCAGAAACAGGAGAGAGGGATAGAGAGTGGGCAGAGACAGGAGAGAGGGATAGAGAGATGGAAGAGACAGGAGAGGGATAGAGAGAGGGCAGAGACAGGAGAGAGGGATAGAGAGAGTGCAGAGACAGGAGAGAGGTCTAGAGAGAGGGCAGAGTCAGGAGAGAGGGATAGAGAGATGGGAGAGACAGGAGAGAGGGATAGAGAGAGTGCAGAGACAGGAGAGTGGGAAAGAGAGAGGGCAGAGACAGGAGAGAGGGATAGAGAGAGGACAGGGCAGAGACAGGAGAGAGGGATAGAGAGAGGGCAGAGGCAGGAGAGAGGGATAGAGAGAGGGCAGAGACAGGAGAGAGGGATAGAGAGAGGGCAGAGACAGGAGAGTGGGATAGGGAGAGGGCAGAGACATGAGAGAAGGATAGAGATAGGGCAGAGATAGGAGAGAGGGATAGAGAGTGGGCAGAGACAGGAGAGAGGGATAGAGAGAGGGCAGAGACAGGAGAGAGGGATAGAGAGAGGGCAGAGACAGGAGAGAGGGATAGAGAGATGGCAGAGACAGGAGAGAGGGATAGAGAGATGGCAGAGACAGGAGAGAGGGATAGAGTGAGGGCAGAGACAGGAGAGAGGGGTAGAGCGAGGGCAGAGAGCGGAGAGAGGGAGAGAGAGAGGGGAGAGACAGAAGAGAGGGATAGAGAGAGGGCAGAGACAGGAGAGAGGGATAGAGAGAGGGGAGAAACAGGAGAGAGTGATAGAGAGAGGGAAGAGACAGGAGAGAGGGATAGAGAGAGGGCAGAGACAGTTGAGAGGGATAGAGAGAGGCCAGAGACATGAGAGAGGGATAGAGAGAGGGCAGAGACAGGAGAGAGGGATAGAGAGAAGGCAGAGACAGGAGAGAGGGATAGAGAGAGGGCAGAGGTAGGAGAGAGGGATAGAGATAGGGCAGAGACAGGAGAGAGGGATAGAGAGAGGGCAGAGACAGGAGAGTGGGATAGGGAGAGGGCAGAGACATGAGAGACGGATAGAGAGAGGGCAGAGATAGGAGAGAGGGATAGAGAGAGGGCAGAGACAGGAGAGAGGGATAGAGAGAGGGCAGAGACAGGAGAGAGGGATAAAGAGAGGGCAGAGACAGGAGCGAGGGCAGAGACAGGAAAGAGGGATAGAGAGAGGGCAGAGATCGGAGAGAGGGATAGAGAGGGCAGAGACAGGAGAGAGGGATAGAGAGAGGGCAGAGACAGGACAGAGGGAGAGAGAGAAGGCAGAGACAGGAGAGAGGGATAGAGAGAGGGCTAAGACAGAAGAGCAGGATAGAGAGAGGGGCGAGACAGGAGAGAGGGATAGAGAGAGGGCAGAGACAGGAGAGAGGGATAGAGAGAGGGCAGAGACAGGAAAGAGGGATAGAGAGAGGGCAGAGAGCGGAGAGAGGGATAGAGAGGGCAGAGACAGGAGAGAGGGATAGAGAGAGGGCAGAGACAGGACAGAGGGATAGAGAGAGTGCAGAGACAGGAGAGAGGGATAGAGAGAGGGCAGAGACAGGAGAGAGGGATAGAGAGAGGGCAGAGACAGGAGAGAGTGATAGAAAGAGAACAGAGACAGGAGAGAGGGATAGAGAGAGGGCAAAGACAGGAGAGAGGGATAGTGAGAGGGGAGAGACAGGAGAAAGGGATAGAGAGAGGGGATAGACAGGAGAGAGGGATAGCGAGAGGGCAGAGACGGGAGGAGAGAGGGAGAGTGAGAGGGCAGAGACAGGAGAGAGGGATATAGAGAGGGCCGAGACAGGAGAGAGGGATAGAGAGGGGGCAGAGAAAGGAGAGAGGGATAGAGAGAGGGCAGAGACAGGAGAGAGGGATAGAGAGAGGGCAGAGACAGGAGAGAGGGATAGAGAGAGGGCAGAGACAGGAGAGAGGGAGAGAGAGAGGGCAGAGACAGGAGAGAGGGATAGAGAGAGGGCAGAGACAGGAGAGAGGGATAGTGAGAGGGCAGAGACAGGAGAGAGGGATAGAGAGGGCAGAGACAGGAGTGAGGGATAGAGAGAGGGCAGAGACAGGAGAGAGGGATAGAGAGAGGGCAGAGACAGGAGAGAGGGATAGAGAGAGGGCAGAGAGAGAGGAGAGAGGGATAGAGAGAGGGCAGAGACAGGAGAGAGGGATAGAGAGAGGGCAGAGACAGGAGAGAGGGATAGAGAGTGGGCAGAGACAGGAGAGAGGGATAGAGAGAGGGCAGAGACAGGAGAGAGGGATAGAGAGAGGGCAGAGACAGGAGAGAGGGATAGAGAGATGTCAGAGAAAGGAGAGAGGGATAGAGAGATGGTAGAGACAGGAGAGAGGGATAGAGAGAGGGCAGAGACAGGAGAGAGGGATAGAGCGAGGGCAGAGAGCGGAGAGAGGTATAGAGAGGGCAGAGACAGGAGAGAGGGATGGAGAGAGTGCAGAGACAGGAGAGAGGTCTACAGAGAGGGCAGAGTCAGGAGAGAGGGATAGAGAGAGGGGAGAGACAGGAGAGAGGGATAGAGAGAGTGCAGATACAGGAGAGAGGGAAAGAGAGAGGGCAGAGACAGGAGAGTGGGATAGAGAGAGGGGAGAGACAGGAGAGAGGGATAGAGAGAGGACAGGGCAGAGAAAGGAGAGAGGGATAGAGAGAGGGCAGAGACAGGAGAGAGGGATAGAGAGAGGGCAGAGACAGGAGAGAGGGATAGAGAGAGGGCAGAGACAGGAGAGAGGGATAGAGAGATGGCAGAGACAGGACAGAGGGATAGAGAGATGGCAGAGACAGGAGAGAGGGATAGAGAGAGGGCAGAGACAGGAGAGAGGGATAGAGCGAGGGCAGAGAGCGGAGAGAGGGATAGAGAGGGCAGAGACAGGAGAGAGGGATAGAGAGAGTGCAGAGACAGGAGGGAGGTCTAGAGAGAGGGCAGAGACAGGAGAGAGGGATAGAGAGAGGGGAGAGACGGGAGAGAGGGATAGAGAGAGTGCTGAGACAGGAGAGAGGGAAAGAGAGAGGGCAGAGACAGGAGAGTGGGAGAGAGAGAGAGGGGAGAGACAGGAGAGAGGGATAGAGAGAGGACAGACACAGGAGAGAGGGATAGAGAGAGGGGAGAGACAGCAGAGAGGGATAGAGAGAGGGCAGAGACAGGAGAGAGAGATAGAGAGAGGGCAGAGACAGGAGAGAGGGATAGAGAGAGTGCAGAGACAGGAGAGAGGGATAGCGAGAGGGCAGAGACAGCAGAGAGGGACAGAGAGAGGGGAGAGACAGGAGAGAGGGATAGCGAGAGGGCAGAGACAGTA
Organism: Scyliorhinus torazame; assembly: GCF_047496885.1. Classification (NCBI taxonomy): domain Eukaryota; kingdom Metazoa; phylum Chordata; class Chondrichthyes; order Carcharhiniformes; family Scyliorhinidae; genus Scyliorhinus; species Scyliorhinus torazame. The sequence continues at coordinate 30,313,535 of NC_092725.1, read as the reverse complement.
GGTGAGAGGGAGAGAGAGAGGGCAGTGACAGGAGAGAGGGATAGAGAGAGGGCAGAGACAGGAGAAAGGGATAGAGAGAGGGCAGAGTCAGGAGAGAGGGATAGAGTGAGGGTAGAGACAGGAGAGAGGGATAGAGAGAGGGCAGAGACAGGAGAGAGGGGTAGAGAGAGGGCAGAGACAGGAGACAGGGATAGAGTGAGGGCAGAGACAGGACAGAGGGATAGCGAGAGGGCATAGACAGGAGGAGAGAGGGAGAGAGAGAGGGCAGAGACAGGAGAGAGGGATAGAGAGAGGGCAGGGACAGGAGAGAGGGATAGAGAGAGGGGAGAGACAGAAGAGAGGGATAGAGAGAGGGCAGAGACAGGAGAGAGGGATAGAGAGAGGGCAGAGACAGGAGAGAGGGATAGAGAGAGGGCAGAGAGCGGAGAGAGGGATCGAGAGGGCAGAGACAGGAGAGAGGGATAGAGAGGGGGCAGAGACAGGACAGAGGGATAGAGAGAGTGCAGAGACAGGAGAGAGGGATAGAGAGAGGGCAGAGACAGGAGAGAGGGATAGAGAGAGGGCAGAGACAGTAGAGAGTGATAGAAAGAGAGCAGAGACAGGAGAGAGGGATAGAGAGAGGGCAAAGAAAGGAGAGAGGGATAGAGAGAGGGGAGAGACAGGAGCAAGGGATAGAGAGAGGGGAGAGACAGGAGAGAGGGATAGCGAGAGGGCAGAGACGGGAGGAGAGAGGGAGAGAGAGAGGGCAGAGATAGGAGAGAGGGATAGAGAGAGGGCCGAGACAGGAGAGAGGGATAGAGAGAGGGCAGAGAAAGGAGAGAGGGATAGAGAGAGGGCAGATACAGGAGAGAGGGATAGAGAGAGAGCAGAGACAGGAGAGAGGGATAGAGAGAGGGCAGAGACAGGAGAGAGGGATAGAGAGAGGGCAGAGACAGGAGAGAGGGATAGTGAGAGGGCAGAGACAGGAGAGAGGGATAGAGAGAAGGCAGAGACAGGAGTGAGGGATAGAGAGAGGGCAGAGACAGGAGAGAGGGATAGAGAGAGGGCAGAGACAGGAGAGAGGGATAGAGAGAGGGCAGAGACAGGAGAGAGGGATAGAGAGAGGGCAGAAACAGGAGAGAGGGATAGAGAGTGGGCAGAGACAGGAGAGAGGGATAGAGAGAGGTCAGAGACAGGAGAGAGGGATAGAGAGAGGGCAGAGACAGGAGAGAGGGATAGAGAGATGGCAGAGACAGGAGAGAGGGATAGAGAGATGGCAGAGACAGGAGAGAGGGATAGAGAGAGGGCAGAGACAGGAGAGAGGGATAGAGAGAGTGCAGAGACAGGAGAGAGGTCTAGAGAGAGGGCAGAGTCAGGAGAGAGGGATAGAGAGATGGGAGAGACAGGAGAGAGGGATAGAGAGAGTGCAGAGACAGGAGAGTGGGAAAGAGAGAGGGCAGAGGCAGGAGAGTGGGATAGAGAGAGGGGAGAGACAGGAGAGAGGGATAGAGAGAGGACAGGGCAGAGACAGGAGAGAGGGATAGAGAGAGGGCAGAGGCAGGAGAGAGGGATAGAGAGAGGGCAGAGACAGGAGAGAGGGATAGAGAGAGGGCAGAGACAGGAGAGTGGGATAGGGAGAGGGCAGAGACATGAGAGACGGATAGAGAGAGGGCAGAGATAGGAGAGAGGGATAGAGAGTGGGCAGAGACAGGAGAGAGGGATAGAGAGATGGCAGAGACAGGAGAGAGGGATAGAGAGAGGGCAGAGACAGGAGAGAGGGATAGAGAGATGGCAGAGACAGGAGAGAGGGATAGAGAGATTGCAGAGACAGGAGAGAGGGATAGAGAGAGGGCAGAGACAGGAGAGAGGGATAGAGCGAGGGCAGAGAGCGGAGAGAGGGAGAGAGAGAGGGGAGAGACAGAAGAGAGGGATAGAGAGAGGGCAGAGACAGGAGAGAGGGATAGAGAGAGGGGAGAAACAGGAGAGAGTGATAGAGAGAGGGAAGAGACAGGAGAGAGGGATAGAGAGGGGGCAGAGACAGTTGAGAGGGATAGAGAGAGGCCAGAGACATGAGAGAGGGATAGAGAGAGGGCAGAGACAGGAGAGAGGGATAGAGAGAAGGCAGAGACAGGAGAGAGGGATAGAGAGAGGGCAGAGGCAGGAGAGAGGGATAGAGAGAGGGCAGAGACAGGAGAGAGGGATAGAGAGAGGGCAGAGATAGGAGAGAGGGATAGAGAGAGGGCAGAGACAGGAGAGAGGGATTGAGAGAGGGCAGAGACAGGAGAGAGGGATAAAGAGAGGGCAGAGACAGGAGCGAGGGCAGAGACAGGAAAGAGGGATAGAGAGAGGGCAGAGATCGGAGAGAGGGATAGAGAGGGCAGAGACAGGAGAGAGGGATAGAGAGAGGGCAGAGACAGGACAGAGGGAGAGAGAGAGGGCAGAGACAGGAGAAAGGGATAGAGAGAGGGCTAAGACAGAAGAGCAGGATAGAGAGAGGGGCGAGACAGGAGAGAGGGATAGAGAGAGGGCAGAGACAGGAGAGAGAGATAGAGAGAGGGCAGAGACAGGAAAGAGGGATAGAGAGAGGGCAGAGAGCGGAGAGAGGGATAGAGAGGGCAGAGACAGGAGAGAGGGATAGAGAGAGGGCAGAGACAGGACAGAGGGATAGAGAGAGTGCAGAGACAGGAGAGAGAGGGATAGAGAGAGGGCAGAAACAGGAGAGAGGGATAGAGAGTGGGCAGAGACAGGAGAGAGGGATAGAGAGAGGTCAGAGACAGGAGAGAGGGATAGAGAGAGGGCAGAGACAGGAGAGAGGGATAGAGAGATGGCAGAGACAGGAGAGAGGGATAGAGAGATGGCAGAGACAGGAGAGAGGGATAGAGAGAGGGCAGAGACAGGAGAGAGGGATAGAGAGAGTGCAGAGACAGGAGAGAGGTCTAGAGAGAGGGCAGAGTCAGGAGAGAGGGATAGAGAGATGGGAGAGACAGGAGAGAGGGATAGAGAGAGTGCAGAGACAGGAGAGTGGGAAAGAGAGAGGGCAGAGGCAGGAGAGTGGGATAGAGAGAGGGGAGAGACAGGAGAGAGGGATAGAGAGAGGACAGGGCAGAGACAGGAGAGAGGGATAGAGAGAGGGCAGAGGCAGGAGAGAGGGATAGAGAGAGGGCAGAGACAGGAGAGAGGGATAGAGAGAGGGCAGAGACAGGAGAGTGGGATAGGGAGAGGGCAGAGACATGAGAGACGGATAGAGAGAGGGCAGAGATAGGAGAGAGGGATAGAGAGTGGGCAGAGACAGGAGAGAGGGATAGAGAGATGGCAGAGACAGGAGAGAGGGATAGAGAGAGGGCAGAGACAGGAGAGAGGGATAGAGAGATGGCAGAGACAGGAGAGAGGGATAGAGAGATTGCAGAGACAGGAGAGAGGGATAGAGAGAGGGCAGAGACAGGAGAGAGGGATAGAGCGAGGGCAGAGAGCGGAGAGAGGGAGAGAGAGAGGGGAGAGACAGAAGAGAGGGATAGAGAGAGGGCAGAGACAGGAGAGAGGGATAGAGAGAGGGGAGAAACAGGAGAGAGTGATAGAGAGAGGGAAGAGACAGGAGAGAGGGATAGAGAGGGGGCAGAGACAGTTGAGAGGGATAGAGAGAGGCCAGAGACATGAGAGAGGGATAGAGAGAGGGCAGAGACAGGAGAGAGGGATAGAGAGAAGGCAGAGACAGGAGAGAGGGATAGAGAGAGGGCAGAGGCAGGAGAGAGGGATAGAGAGAGGGCAGAGACAGGAGAGAGGGATAGAGAGAGGGCAGAGATAGGAGAGAGGGATAGAGAGAGGGCAGAGACAGGAGAGAGGGATTGAGAGAGGGCAGAGACAGGAGAGAGGGATAAAGAGAGGGCAGAGACAGGAGCGAGGGCAGAGACAGGAAAGAGGGATAGAGAGAGGGCAGAGATCGGAGAGAGGGATAGAGAGGGCAGAGACAGGAGAGAGGGATAGAGAGAGGGCAGAGACAGGACAGAGGGAGAGAGAGAGGGCAGAGACAGGAGAAAGGGATAGAGAGAGGGCTAAGACAGAAGAGCAGGATAGAGAGAGGGGCGAGACAGGAGAGAGGGATAGAGAGAGGGCAGAGACAGGAGAGAGAGATAGAGAGAGGGCAGAGACAGGAAAGAGGGATAGAGAGAGGGCAGAGAGCGGAGAGAGGGATAGAGAGGGCAGAGACAGGAGAGCGGATAGAGAGAGGGCAGAGACAGGACAGAGGGATAGAGAGAGTGCAGAGACAGGAGAGAGGGATAGAGAGAGGGCAGAGACAGGAGAGAGGGATAGAGAGAGGGCAGAGACAGGAGAGAGTGATAGAAAGAGAACAGAGACAGGAGAGAGGGATAGAGAGAGGGCAAAGACAGGAGAGAGGGATAGTGAGAGGGGAGAGACAGGAGAAAGGGATAGAGAGAGGGGAGAGACAGGAGAGAGGGATAGCGAGAGGGCAGAGACGGGAGGAGAGAGGGAGAGAGAGAGGGCAGAGACAGGAGAGAGGGATAGAGAGAGGGCCGAGACAGGAGAGAGGGATAGAGAGGGGGCAGAGAAAGGAGAGAGGGATAGAGAGAGGGCAGAGACATGAGAGAGGGATAGAGAGAGGGCAGAGACAGGAGAGAGGGATAGAGAGAGGGCAGAGACAGGAGAGAGGGATAGAGAGAGGGCAGAGACAGGAGAGAGGGATAGAGAGAGGGCAGAGACAGGAGAGAGGGATAGTGAGAGGGCAGAGACAGGAGAGAGGGATAGAGAGAGGGCACAGACAGGAGTGAGGGATAGAGAGAGGGCAGAGACAGGAGAGAGGGATAGAGAGAGGGCAGAGACAGGAGAGAGGGATAGAGAGAGGGCAGAGAGAGAGGAGAGAGGGATAGAGAGAGGGCAGAGACAGGAGAGAGGCATAGAGAGAGGGCAGAGACAGGAGAGAGGGATAGAGAGTGGGCAGAGACAGGAGAGAGGGATAGAGAGAGGGCAGAGACAGGAGAGAGGAATAGAGAGAGGGCAGAGACAGGAGAGAGGGATAGAGAGATGGCAGGGACAGGAGAGAGGGATAGAGAGAGGGCAGAGACAGGAGAGAGGGATAGAGCGAGGGCAGAGAGCGGAGAGAGGGATAGAGAGGGCAGAGACAGGAGAGAGGGATAGAGAGAGTGCAGAGACAGGAGAGAGGTCTAGAGAGAGGGCAGAGTCAGGAGAGAGGGATAGAGAGAGGGGAGAGACAGGAGAGAGGGATAGAGAGAGTGCAGAGACAGGAGAGAGGGAAAGAGAGAGGGCAGAGACAGGAGAGTGGGATAGAGAGAGGGGAGAGACAGGAGAGAGGGATAGAGAGAGGACAGGGCAGAGACAGGAGAGAGGGATAGAGAGAGGGCAGAGACAGGAGAGAGGGATAGAGAGAGGGCAGAGACAGGAGAGAGGGATATCGAGAGGGCAGAGACAGCAGAGAGGGACAGAGAGAGGGGAGAGACAGGAGAGAGGGATAGCGAGAGGGCAGAGACAGGAGGAGAGAGGGAGAGAGAGAGGGCAGTGACAGGAGAGAGGGATAGAGAGAGGGCAGAGTCAGGAGAGAGGGATAGAGAGAGGGCAGAGTCAGGAGAGAGGGATAGAGAGAGGGCAGAGACAGGAGAGAGGGATAGAGAGAGGGCAGAGACAGGAGAGAGGGATAGAGAGAGGGCAGAGACAGGAGAGAGGGATAGAGAGAGGGCAGAGACAGGAGAGAGGGATAGAGAGAGGGCAGAGACAGGAGAGAGGGATAGCGAGAGGGCAGAGACAGCAGAGAGGGACAGAGAGAGGGGAGAGACAGGAGAGAGGGGTAGAGAGAGGGCAGAGACAGGAGACAGGGATAGAGTGAGGGCAGAGACAGGACAGAGGGATAGCGAGAGGGCAGAGACAGGAGGAGAGAGGGAGAGAGAGAGGGCAGAGACAGGAGAGAGGGATAGAGAGAGGGCAGAGACAGGAGAGAGGGATAGAGAGACGGCAGAGTCAGGAGAGAGGGATAGAGAGAGGGCAGAGACAGGAGAGAGGGATAGAGAGAGGGCAGAGACAGGAGAGAGGGAGAGAGAGGCCAGATTCAGGAGAGAGGGATAGAGAAGGGGAGAGACAGGAGAGAGTGATAGAGAGAGGGCAGAGGCAGGATAGAGGGATAGAGAGAGGGCAGAGACAGCAGAGAGGGATAGAGAGAGGGCAGAGACAGGAGAGAGTGATAGAGAGAGGGCAGAGACAGGAGAGAGGGTTAGAGAGAGGGCAGAGACAGGAGAGAGGGATAGAGAGAGGGCAGAGACAGGAGAGAGGGATAGAGAGAGGGCAGAGACAGGAGAGAGGGGTAGAGAGTGGGCAGAGACAGGAGAGAGGGATAGAGAGAGGGCAGAGACAGGAGAGAGGGATAGAGAGAGGGCAGAGACAGGAGAGAGGGATAGAGAGAGGGCAGAGACAGGAGAGAGGGATACAGAGAGGGCAGAGACAGGAGAGGGGGATAGAGAGAGGGCAGAGACAGGAGAGAGGGATAGAGAGAGGGCAGAGACAGGAGAGAGGGATAGAGAGAGGGCAGAGACAGGAGGGTTATTTTGTTCCAATTAAGGGGGAATTTAGCACGGCCAATCCGCCTAACCTGCAGATCTTTGGGTTGTGGGGGTGAAACCCACGCAGACACCGGGAGAATGTGCAAACTCCACACGGACATTCTCAGAGCCGGGATTCAAACCTGGGACCACGGCGCCGTGAGACTGCAGTGCTAACCACTGCGCCAGCGAGCTGGCTCTTCAGTGCAATGAAGTTACTGTGAAAAGCCCCTAGTTGCCACATTCCAGCGCCTGTTCGGTTACACAGAGGGAGAATTCAGAATGTCCAAATTACCTAACAGCACGTCTTTCGGGACTTGTGGGAGGAAACCGGAGCACCCGGAGGAAACCCACGCAGACACGGGGAGAACGTGCAGACTCTGCACAGACAGTGACCCAGCGGGGAATCGAACCTGGACCCTGGTGCTGTGAAGCAATTGTGTTAACCACTGTGCTACCGTGCTGCCCCAGGGGAGCAACTGGGGAGAGTGGGATAAAAGAAAGGGAGAGACTGGAGAGAAGCGGATAGAGAGATGGAAAAGAATGGGGGAGAGAGGGATAGAGAGAAAGGGAGAGACTGGGGAGAGAGAATGGAGAGACAGGGAGGGGGAGAGAGAGCGGAGAATGGGTGAGGGAAGGATTGAGAGAGAGGGAAGTTGGAGTACATCGGACTGAGGAATATTATTTGCTTTGTGAAGATGGGTTTTACCTGCACAGGAATCCACACCATCTCCTTTGGCACAGAACTGACTGTCATCGAGATCGTCTTTCTGGCACTGGTCACGTGACTGTATGGGAGAGAGAATTCTTCAGCCATTAATGTATCAACGAGTAAGTGACGGGAGGAGTGAGGGAGGGATCTGAGTAAGGCTGGGGCAGACTAGGAGGGAGAATGCGGACTGGCGATGAAGATTCCAAAGTGTCACCAAGTCCGGGTCTCCACACTTCAGGAAGGGCGTCGTGACCCCGAGGAGAGGGTGCGGGGATCGATATCCCGGTACGCATCCCGGGCAGGAGGGGGCTGCAGTTGTTGCGGAGAGAGTGGAGGAGCTGGGATGGTTCTCCTGGGAGCAGGGAAGGTTCAGGGGGAGATTAAATCGAGGCGTTTGGGAATCAGGAAGGGTCTCTGAGGGAGTCAATGAGAAGAAACTGTTCACAGTGACAGGAATGTCGGGGAAACCTGAGGGACACAGGTGATGGCGGGGGGGGGAGGAAAGATGAGTTTGGACACAGCGAGTTGTGGTGATCTGGAAGGTGCTGCCTGAAAGGGCGGTGGAAGCAGATTCAATAAAAACGCTCAAAATGGAGAGTTGGACAAATACTCCGAGGGGGAAAGTTCACAGGATAATGATGGGGGGTTGGCGGGGGAGAGCAGGGGTGGTGGAGAGCAGTGGGGGGGGAGAGCAGTGGGGGGGGGGTGGAGTTTGATCAATTGGACAGTTCCACCAGAGGGACAGCACAGGGGAGAGGGACAGAACGGCCTCGGTGCTGTTTCTCACCAATCAATTGTTACTCAGATTGAAAGCAGTTACCTTAATAGAAATGAGGCCATAATTTAGATCCCTGGATGACTTGCCTCGTTCAGTGACTCCCCAGCCGGACACATAACCTGTGACCTCCCTGGGTTCACTGCCTCCGAATCCCGTCAGAATCCGATCTAGGATTCGGGAATAGACACGGGATTAGATACAGAGTAAAACTCCCTCCACAATGTCCCCATCAAACACTCCCAGGACAGGTACAGCACGGGGTTAGGTACAGAGTAAATCTCCCTCTACTCTGTCTCCATCAAACAGTCCCAGGACAGGTACAGCACAGGGTTAGATACAGAGTAAAGCACCCTCTACACTGTCCGCATTAAACACTCCCAGCAAAGGTACAGCACGGGGTTAGATACAGAGTAAAGCTCTCTCCACACTGTCCCCACCAAACACTCCCAGAACAGATACAGCAAGGGTTACATACAGAGTAAAACTCCCTCTACACTGTCCTCATCAAACACTCCCAGGACAGGTACAGCATGGGGTTAGATACAGAGTAAAGCTCCCTCTACCCTGTCCCAATCAAACACTCCCAGGACAGGTACAGCACGGGGTTAGATACAGAGTAAAGCACCCTCTACACTGTCCGCATTAAACACTCCCAGGAAAGGTACAGCACGGGGTTAGATACAGAGTAAAACTCCCTCTACACTGTCCCCATTAAACACTCCAAGGACAGGTACAGCACGGGGTTAGATACAGAGTAAAGGTGCCTCTACACTGTCCGCATTAAACACTCCCAGAACAGGTACAGGATGGGTTAGACACAGAGTAAAGCTCCCTCGACACTGTCCTCATCAAACACTCCCAGGACAGGTACAGCACGGGGTAAGATACAGAGTAAAGCTCCCTCTACACTGTCTGCATTACACACTCCCAGGACAGGTACAGCATTGGTTAGATACAGAGTAAAGCTCCCTCCACACTATCACCATCAAACACTCCCAGGACAGGTACAGCACAGGGTTAGATACAGAATAAATCTCCCTCTACTCTGTCCCCATCAAACACTCCCAGGACAGGTACAGCACGAGGTTAGATACAGAGTAAAGCTCCCTCTACACCGTCCCCATCAAACGCTCACAGGACAGGTACAGCATGGGGTTAGATACAGAGTAAAGCACCCTCTACACTGTCCCCATCAAACACTCCCAGGACAGGTACAGCACGGGGTTAGATCCAGAGTAAAGCTCCCTCTACACTGTCCCCATCAAACACTCCCAGGACAGGTACAGCATAGGGTTAGATACTGAGTAAAGCTCCCTCTACACTGTCCCCATCAAACACTCCCAGGACAGGTACAGCTTGGGTTAGATACAGAGTAAAGCTCCCTCTACACTGTCCGCATTAGACACTCCCAGGACAGGTATAGCACGGGGTTAGATACAGAGAAAAACTCCCTCTACACTGTACCGTCAAACACTCCCAGGACAGGTACAGCATTGGTTAGATACAGAGTAAAGCTCCCTCTACACTATCCCCATCAAACACTCCCAGGACAGGTACAGCACGGGGTTAGATACAGAGTAAAGATCCCTCTTCACTGTTCCCATCAAACACTCCCTGGATAGGTACAGCACGGGGTTAGATAAAGAGTAAAGCTCTCTCTGCATTGTCCCCATCAAACACTCCCAGGACAGGTACAGCACGGGGTTAGATACAGAGTAAAGCTCCCTCTACACTATCCCCATCAAACACTCCCAGGACAGGTACAGCACGGGGTTAGATACAGAACAAATCTCCCTCTACTCTGTCCCCATCAAACACTCCCAGGACAGGTACAGCACGAGGTTAGATACAGAGTAAAGCTCCCTCTACACCGTCCCCATCAAACACTCCCAGGACAGGTACAGCACGAGGTTAGATACAGAGTAAAGCTTCCTCTACTCTGTCCCCATCAAACACTCCCAGGACAGATACAGCACGGGGTAAGATCCAGAGTAAATCTCCCTCTACACTGCCCCATCAAACACTCCCAGGACAGGTACAGCACAGGGTTAGATACTGAGTAAAGCTCCCTCTACACTGTCCCCATCAAACACTCCCAGGACAGGTACAGCACAGGGTTAGATACAGAGTAAAGCTCCCTCTACACTGTGCGCATTACACACTCCCAGGACAGATATAGCACGGGGTTAGATACAGAGAAAAACTCCCTCTACACGGTACCATCAAACACTCCCAGGACAGGTACAGCACGGGGTTAGACACAGAGTAAAGCTCCCTCTTCACTGACCACATGAAAAACTCCCAGGACAGGGACAGCACGGGGTTAGATACAGAGTAAAGCTCCCTCTACACTGTCCGCATTAAACACTCCCAGGACAGGTACAGCATTGGTTAGATACAGAGTAAAGCTCCCTCTACACTATCCCCATCAAACACTCCCAGGACAGGTACAGCACGGGGTTAGACGCAGAGTAAAGCTCCCTCAACACTGTCCCCATCAAACACTCCCAGGACAGGTACAGCACGGGGTTAGATACAGAGTAAAGCTCACTCTACACTGTCCACATCAAACACCCCCACGACAGGTACAGCACGGGGTTAGATACAGAGTAAAGATCCCTCTGCACTGTTCCCATCAAACACTACCTGGACAGGTACAGCACGGGGTTAGATAAAGAGTAAAGCACCCTCTGCATTGGCCCCATCAAACACTCCCAGGACAGGTACAGCACGGGGTTAGATACAGATTAAAGCTCCCACTACACTGTCCCCATTAAACATTCCCAGGACAGGTATAGCACGGGGTAAGATACAGAGTAAAGCTCACTCGAAATTGTCCCCATGAAACACTCCCAGGACAGGTACAGCACGGGGTTAGATACAGAGTAAAACTCCCTCTGCACACTCCCCATTAAACACTCCCAGGACAGGTACAGCACGTGGTTAGATACAGAGTAAAGCTCCCTCTACACTGTCCCCATCAATCACTCCCAGGACAGGTACAGCACGGAGTAAGATACAGAATAAAGCTCCCTCTACACTGTCCCATTCAAACGCTCCCAGGACAGGTACAGCAATGGGTTAGATACAGAGTAAAGCTCCCTCTACACAGTCCCCATCAAACACTCCCAGGACAGGTACAGCACGGGGTTAGACGCAGAGTAAAGCTCCCTCAACACTGTCCCCATCAAACACTCCCAGGACAGGTACAGCACGGGGTTAGATACAAAGTAAAGCTCACTCTACACTGTCCACATCAAACACCCCCACGACAGGTACAGCACGGGGTTAGATACAGAGTAAAGATCCCTCTGCACTGTTCCCATCAAACACTACCTGGACAGGTACAGCACGGGGTTAGATAAAGAGTAAAGCACCCTCTGCATTGTCCCCATCAAACACTCCCAGGACAGGTACAACACGGGGTTAGATACAGATTAAAGCTCCCACTAAACTGTCCCCATCAAACATTCCCAGGACAGGTATAGCACGGGGTAAGATACAGAGTAAAGCTCACTCGAAATTGTCCCCATGAAACACTCCCAGGACAGATACAGCACGGGGTTAGATACAGAGTAAAGCTCCCTCTGCACACTCCCCATTAAACACTCCCAGGACAGGTACAGCACGTGGTTAGATACAGAGTAAAGCTCCCTCTACACTGTCCCCATCAATCACTCCCAGGACAGGTACAGCACGGAGTAAGATACAGAATAAAGCTCCCTCTACACTGTCCCATTCAAACGCTCCCAGGACAGGTACAGCACGGGGTTAGATACAGAGTAAAGCTCCCTCTACACAGTCCCTATCAAACATTCCCAGGACAGGTATAGCACGGGGTAAGATACAGAGTAAAGCTCACTCGAAATTGTCCCCATGAAACACTCCCAGGACAGGTACAGCACGGGTTTAGATACAGAGTAAAACTCCCTCTGCACACTCCCCATTAAACACTCCCAGGACAGCTACAGCACGTGGTTAGATACAGAGTAAAGCTCCCTCTACACTGTCCCCATCAATCACTCCCAGGACAGGTACAGCACGGAGTAAGATACAGAATAAAGCTCCCTCTACACTGTCCCATTCAAACGCTCCCAGGACAGGTACAGCACGGGGTTAGATACAGAGTAAAGCTCCCTCTACACAGTCCCCATCAAACACTCCCAGGACAGGTACAGCACGGGGTTAGATACAGAGTAAAGCTCCCTCCACACTGTCCCCATCAAACACTCCCAGGACAGTAACAGCACGTGGTTAGATACAGAGTAAAGCTCCCTCTACACTGTCCCCATCAAACACTCCCAGGACAGGTACAGCACGGGGTTAGATACAGAGTAAAGCACCATCTACACTGTGCCCATCAAACACTCCCAGGACAGTGACAGCACGGGGTTAGATAGAGAGTAAATCCCCCTCTACACTGTCCCCATCAAACACTCCCAGGACAGGTACAGCCTGGGGTTAGATACAGGGTAAAACTCCCTCTACACAGCCCCCATCAAACGCTCCCAGGACAGGTACAGCACAGGGTTAGATACTGAGTAAAGCTCCCTCTACACTGTCCCCATCAAACACCCCCAGGACAGGTACAGCTTGGGTTCGATACAGAGTAAAGCTCCCCCTGCACACTCCCCATTAAACACTCCCAGGACAGGTACAGCACGGGGTTTGATACAGAGTAAAGCTCCCTCTACACTGTCCGCATTAGACACTCCCAGGACAGGTATAGCACGGGGTTAGATACAGAGAAAAACTCCCTCTACACAGTACCATCAAACACTCCCAGGACAGGTACAGCATTGGTTAGATACAGAGTAAAGCTCCCTCTACACTATCCCCATCAAACACTCCCAAGACAGGTACAGCACGGGGTTAGATACAGAGTAAAGATCCCTCTTCACTTTTCCCATCAAACACTCCCTGGATAGGTACAGCACGGGGTTAGATACAGATTAAAGCTCCCACTACACTGTCCCCATCAAACACTCCCAGGACAGGTATAGCACGGGGTAAGATACAGAGTAAAGCTCACTCTACACTGTCCCCATCAAACACTAACAGAACAGGTACAGCACGGGGTGAGATATAGAGTAAAGCTCACTCGAAATTGTCCCCATGAAACTCTCCCAGGACAGGTACTGCACAGGGTTAGATACAGAGTAAAGCTCCCTCTACACTGTCCCCATCAATCACTCCCAGGACAGGTACAGCACGGTGTAAGATACAGAGTAAAGCTCCATCTACTCTGTGCCCCTCAAACACTCCCAGGACAGGGACAGCAAGGGGATAGATAGAGAGTAAATCTCCCTCTACACTGTCCCCATCAAACACTCCCAGGACAGGTACAGCACGGGATTAGATACAGAGTAAAGCTCCCTCTACACTATCCCCATCAAACATTCCCAGGACAGGTACAGCACGGGGTTAGATACAGAATAAATCTCCCTCTACACTGTCCGCATTCGACACTCCTAGGACAGGTATAGCACGGATTTGATACAGAGAAAAACTCCCTCTACACTGTACCATCAAACACTCCCAGGACAGGTACAGCACGGGGTTAGATACAGAGTAAAGCTCCCACTACACTGTCCGCATTAAACTCTCCCAGGACAGGTACAGCACAGAGTTAGATACAGAGTAAAGCTCCCTCTTCACTGACCACATGAAAAACTCACAGGACAGATACAGCACGGGGTTAGATACAGAGTAAAGCTCCCTCTACACTGTCCTCATCAAACGTTCCCAGGACAGGTACAGCATTGGTTAGATACAGAGTAAAGCTCCCTCTACACTATCCCCATCAAACACTCCCAGGACAGGTACAGCACGGGGTTAGACGCAGAGTAAAGCTCCCTCAACACTGTCCCCATCAAACACTCCCAGGACAGGTACAGCACGGGGTTAGATACAGAGTAAAGCTCACACTACACTGTCCCCATCAAACAGCCCCAGGACAGGTACAGCACGGGGTTAGATACAGAGTAAAGATCCCTCTGCACTGTTCCCATCAAACACTCCCTGGACAGGTACAGCACGGAGTTAGATAAAGAGTAAAGCACCCTCTGCATTGTCCCCATCACAACACTCCCAGGACAGGTACAGCACGGGGTTAGATACAGAGTAAAGCTCCCTCTACACTGTCCCCATCAAACACTCCCAGGACAGTAACAGCACGTGGTTAGATAGAGAGTAAAGCTCCCTCTACACTGTTCCCATCAAACACTCCCAGGACAGGGACAGCACGGGGTTAGATAGAGAGTAAATCCCCCTCTACTCTGTCCTCATCAAACACTCCCAGGACAGGTACAGCATGGGGTTAGATACAGAGTAAAACTCCCTCTACACTAACCCCATCAAACACTCCCAGGACAGGTACAGCTTGGGTTCAATACAGAGTAAAGCTCACTCTACACTGTCCGCATTAGACACTCCCAGGACAGGTACAACACGGGGTTAGATACAGAGAAAAACTCCCTCTACACTGTCCCCATTAAACAATCCCAGGACAGGTACAGCACGGGGTTAGATACAGAGTAAAGCTCCCTCTACACTGTCCCCATCAATCACTCCCAGGACAGGTACAGCACGGAGTAAGATACAGAGTAAAGCTCCCTCTACACTGTCCCTTTTCAAACGCTCCAAGGACAGGTACAGCACGGGGTTAGTTACAGAGTAAAGCTCCCTCTACACAGTCCCCATCAAACACTCACAGGACAGGTACAGCACGGGGTTAGATACAGAGTAAAGCTCCATCTACACTGTGCGCATTACACACTCCCAGGACAGATATAGCACGGGGTTAGATACAGAGAAAAACTCCCTCTACACGGTACCATCAAACACTCCCAGGACAGGTACAGCACGGGGTTAGACACAGAGTAAAGCTCCCTCTTCACTGACCACATGAAAAACTCCCAGGACAGGGACAGCACGGGGTTAGATACAGAGTAAAGCTCCCTCTACACTGTCCGCATTAAACACTCCCAGGACAGGTACAGCATTGGTTAGATACAGAGTAAAGCTCCCTCTACACTATCCCCATCAAACACTCCCAGGACAGGTACAGCACGGGGTTAGACGCAGAGTAAAGCTCCCTCAACACTGTCCCCATCAAACACTCCCAGGACAGGTACAGCACGGGGTTAGATACAGAGTAAAGCTCACTCTACACTGTCCACATCAAACACCCCCACGACAGGTACAGCACGGGGTTAGATACAGAGTAAAGATCCCTCTGCACTGTTCCCATCAAACACTACCTGGACAGGTACAGCACGGGGTTAGATAAAGAGTAAAGCACCCTCTGCATTGTCCCCATCAAACACTCCCAGGACAGGTACAGCACGGGGTTAGATACAGATTAAAGCTCCCACTACACTGTCCCCATTAAACATTCCCAGGACAGGTATAGCACGGGGTAAGATACAGAGTAAAGCTCACTCGAAATTGTCCCCATGAAACACTCCCAGGACAGGTACAGCACGGGGTTAGATACAGAGTAAAACTCCCTCTGCACACTCCCCATTAAACACTCCCAGGACAGGTACAGCACGTGGTTAGATACAGAGTAAAGCTCCCTCTACACTGTCCCCATCAATCACTCCCAGGACAGGTACAGCACGGAGTAAGATACAGAATAAAGCTCCCTCTACACTGTCCCATTCAAACGCTCCCAGGACAGGTACAGCAATGGGTTAGATACAGAGTAAAGCTCCCTCTACACAGTCCCCATCAAACACTCCCAGGACAGGTACAGCACGGGGTTAGACGCAGAGTAAAGCTCCCTCAACACTGTCCCCATCAAACACTCCCAGGACAGGTACAGCACGGGGTTAGATACAAAGTAAAGCTCACTCTACACTGTCCACATCAAACACCCCCACGACAGGTACAGCACGGGGTTAGATACAGAGTAAAGATCCCTCTGCACTGTTCCCATCAAACACTACCTGGACAGGTACAGCACGGGGTTAGATAAAGAGTAAAGCACCCTCTGCATTGTCCCCATCAAACACTCCCAGGACAGGTACAACACGGGGTTAGATACAGATTAAAGCTCCCACTAAACTGTCCCCATCAAACATTCCCAGGACAGGTATAGCACGGGGTAAGATACAGAGTAAAGCTCACTCGAAATTGTCCCCATGAAACACTCCCAGGACAGATACAGCACGGGGTTAGATACAGAGTAAAGCTCCCTCTGCACACTCCCCATTAAACACTCCCAGGACAGGTACAGCACGTGGTTAGATACAGAGTAAAGCTCCCTCTACACTGTCCCCATCAATCACTCCCAGGACAGGTACAGCACGGAGTAAGATACAGAATAAAGCTCCCTCTACACTGTCCCATTCAAACGCTCCCAGGACAGGTACAGCACGGGGTTAGATACAGAGTAAAGCTCCCTCTACACAGTCCCTATCAAACATTCCCAGGACAGGTATAGCACGGGGTAAGATACAGAGTAAAGCTCACTCGAAATTGTCCCCATGAAACACTCCCAGGACAGGTACAGCACGGGTTTAGATACAGAGTAAAACTCCCTCTGCACACTCCCCATTAAACACTCCCAGGACAGCTACAGCACGTGGTTAGATACAGAGTAAAGCTCCCTCTACACTGTCCCCATCAATCACTCCCAGGACAGGTACAGCACGGAGTAAGATACAGAATAAAGCTCCCTCTACACTGTCCCATTCAAACGCTCCCAGGACAGGTACAGCACGGGGTTAGATACAGAGTAAAGCTCCCTCTACACAGTCCCCATCAAACACTCCCAGGACAGGTACAGCACGGGGTTAGATACAGAGTAAAGCTCCCTCCACACTGTCCCCATCAAACACTCCCAGGACAGTAACAGCACGTGATTAGATACAGAGTAAAGCTCCCTCTACACTGTCCCCATCAAACACTCCCAGGACAGGTAAAGCACGGGGTTAGATACAGAGTAAAGCACCATCTACACTGTGCCCATCAAACACTCCCAGGACAGTGACAGCACGGGGTTAGATAGAGAGTAAATCCCCCTCTACACTGTCCCCATCAAACACTCCCAGGACAGGTACAGCCTGGGGTTAGATACAGGGTAAAACTCCCTCTACACAGCCCCCATCAAACGCTCCCAGGACAGGTACAGCACAGGGTTAGATACTGAGTAAAGCTCCCTCTACACTGTCCCCATCAAACACCCCCAGGACAGGTACAGCTTGGGTTCGATACAGAGTAAAGCTCCCCCTGCACACTCCCCATTAAACACTCCCAGGACAGGTACAGCACGGGGTTTGATACAGAGTAAAGCTCCCTCTACACTGTCCGCATTAGACACTCCCAGGAGAGGTATAGCACGGGGTTAGATACAGAGAAAAACTCCCTCTACACAGTACCATCAAACACTCCCAGGACAGGTACAGCATTGGTTAGATACAGAGTAAAGCTCCCTCTACACTATCCCCATCAAACACTCCCAAGACAGGTACAGCACGGGGTTAGATACAGAGTAAAGATCCCTCTTCACTTTTCCCATCAAACACTCCCTGGATAGGTACAGCACGGGGTTAGATACAGATTAAAGCTCCCACTACACTGTCCCCATCAAACACTCCCAGGACAGGTATAGCACGGGGTAAGATACAGAGTAAAGCTCACTCTACACTGTCCCCATCAAACACTAACAGAACAGGTACAGCACGGGGTGAGATATAGAGTAAAGCTCACTCGAAATTGTCCCCATGAAACTCTCCCAGGACAGGTACTGCACAGGGTTAGATACAGAGTAAAGCTCCCTCTACACTGTCCCCATCAATCACTCCCAGGACAGGTACAGCACGGTGTAAGATACAGAGTAAAGCTCCATCTACTCTGTGCCCCTCAAACACTCCCAGGACAGGGACAGCAAGGGGATAGATAGAGAGTAAATCTCCCTCTACACTGTCCCCATCAAACACTCCCAGGACAGGTACAGCACGGGATTAGATACAGAGTAAAGCTCCCTCTACACTATCCCCATCAAACATTCCCAGGACAGGTACAGCACGGGGTTAGATACAGAATAAATCTCCCTCTACACTGTCCGCATTGGACACTCCTAGGACAGGTATAGCACGGATTTGATACAGAGAAAAACTCCCTCTACACTGTACCATCAAACACTCCCAGGACAGGTACAGCACGGGGTTAGATACAGAGTAAAGCTCCCACTACACTGTCCGCATTAAACTCTCCCAGGACAGGTACAGCACAGAGTTAGATACAGAGTAAAGCTCCCTCTTCACTGACCACATGAAAAACTCACAGGACAGATACAGCACGGGGTTAGATACAGAGTAAAGCTCCCTCTACACTGTCCTCATCAAACGTTCCCAGGACAGGTACAGCATTGGTTAGATACAGAGTAAAGCTCCCTCTACACTATCCCCATCAAACACTCCCAGGACAGGTACAGCACGGGGTTAGACGCAGAGTAAAGCTCCCTCAACACTGTCCCCATCAAACACTCCCAGGACAGGTACAGCACGGGGTTAGATACAGAGTAAAGCTCACACTACACTGTCCCCATCAAACAGCCCCAGGACAGGTACAGCACGGGGTTAGATACAGAGTAAAGATCCCTCTGCACTGTTCCCATCAAACACTCCCTGGACAGGTACAGCACGGAGTTAGATAAAGAGTAAAGCACCCTCTGCATTGTCCCCATCACAACACTCCCAGGACAGGTACAGCACGGGGTTAGATACAGAGTAAAGCTCCCTCTACACTGTCCCCATCAAACACTCCCAGGACAGTAACAGCACGTGGTTAGATAGAGAGTAAAGCTCCCTCTACACTGTTCCCATCAAACACTCCCAGGACAGGGACAGCACGGGGTTAGATAGAGAGTAAATCCCCCTCTACTCTGTCCTCATCAAACACTCCCAGGACAGGTACAGCATGGGGTTAGATACAGAGTAAAACTCCCTCTACACTAACCCCATCAAACACTCCCAGGACAGGTACAGCTTGGGTTCAATACAGAGTAAAGCTCACTCTACACTGTCCGCATTAGACACTCCCAGGACAGGTACAACACGGGGTTAGATACAGAGTAAAGCTCCCTCTACACTGTCCCCATCAATCACTCCCAGGACAGGTACAGCACGGAGTAAGATACAGAGTAAAGCTCCCTCTACACTGTCCCTTTTCAAACGCTCCAAGGACAGGTACAGCACGGGGTTAGTTACAGAGTAAAGCTCCCTCTACACAGTCCCCATCAAACACTCACAGGACAGGTACAGCACGGGGTTAGATACAGAGTAAACCTCCATCTACACTGTGCCCATCAAACACTCGCAGGACAGGGACAGCACGGGGTTTGATAGAGAGTAAATCCCCCTCTACACTTTCGCCATCAAACACTCCCAGGACAGGTACAGCATGAGGTGAGATACAGAGTAAAACTCCCTCGACACTAACCCCATCAAACAATCCCAGGACAGGTACAGCACGGGGTTAGATACAGAGTAAAGCTCCCTCTACACCGTCCCCATCAAACGCTCCCAGGACAGGTACAGCACAGGTTTAGATATTGAGTAAAGCTCCCTCTACACTGTCCCCAGCAAACACTCCCAGGACAGGTACAGCTTGGGTTAGGTACAGAGTAAAGCTCCCTCTACACTGTCCGCATTAGACACTCCCCGGACAGGTACAGCACGGGGTTAGATACAGAGTAAAGCTCCCTCTACACTGTCCCCATCAAACGTTCCCAGGACAGATACAGCACAGGGTTAGATACAGAGTAAAGCTCCCTCTACACTGTTCGCATTAAACACTCCCAGGACAGGTACAGCATTGGTTAGATACAGAGTAAAGCTTCCTCTACGCTATCCCCATCAAACACTCCCAGGACAGGTACAGCACGGGGTTAGATACAGAGTAAAGCTCACTCTACACTGTCCCCATCAAACACTCCCAGGACAGGTACAGCACGGGGTTAGATATAGAGTAAAGATCCCTCTGCACTGTTCCCATCAAACACTCCCTGGACAGGTACAGCACGGGGTTAGATAAAGAGTAAAGCTCCCTCTGCATTGTCCCCATCAAACACTCCCAGGACAGGTACAGCACGGGGTTAGATACAGATTAAAGCTCCCACTACACTGTCCGCATCAAACACTCCCAGGACAGGTATAGCACGGGGTAAGATACAGAATAAAGCTCACTCTATCCTGTCCCCATCAAACACTCCCAGGACAGGTACAGCACGGGGTTAGATATAGAGTAAAGCTCACTCGATATTGTCCCCATGAAACACTCCCAGGACAGGTACAGCACGGGGCTAGTTACAGAGTAAAAATCCCTCTGCACACTCCCCATCAAACACTCCCAGGACCGGTACAGCACGGGGTTAGATACAGAGTAAAGCTCCCTCTACACTGTCCCCATCAATCACTCCCAGGACAGGTACAGCACGGAGTAAGATACAGAGTAAAGCTCCCTCTACACTGTCCCATTCAAACCTTCCCAGGACAGGTACAGCACGGGGTTAGATACAGAGTAAAGCTCCCTCTCCACAGTCCCCATCAAACACTCCCAGGACAGGAACAGCACGGGGTTAGATACTGAGTAAAGCTCCCTCTACACTGTCCCATTCAAACCCTCCCAGGACAGGTACAGCACGGGGTTAGATACAGAGTAAAGCTCCCTCTCCACAGTCCCCATCAAACACTCCCAGGACAGGAACAGCACGGGGTTAGATACTGAGTAAAGCTCCCTCTACACTGTCCCCATCAAACACTCCCAGGACAGGTACAGCACGGGGTTAGATACAGAGTAAAGCTCCATCTACTCTGTGCCCCTCAAACACTCCCAGGACAGGGACAGCAAGGGGTTAGATAGAGAGTAAATCCCCCTCTACACTGTCCCCATCAAACACTCCCAGGGCAGGTACAGCACGGGTTTAGATACAGAGTAAAGCTCCCTCTACACTATCCCCATCAATCACTCCCAGGACAGGTACAGCACGGGTTTAGATACAGAATAAAGCTCCCTCTACACTGTCCGCATTGGACACTCCTAGGACAGGTATAGCACAGGGTTAGATACAGAGAAAAACTCCCTCTACACAATACCATCAAACACTCCCAGGACAGGTACAGCACGGGTTTAGTTACAGATTAAAGCTCCCACTACACTGTCCCCATCAAACACTCCCAGGACAGGTATCGCACGGGGTAAGATATAGAGTCAAGCTCACTCGAAATTGTCCCCATGAAACACTCCCAGGACAGGTACAGCACATGGTTAGATACCGAGTAAAACTCCCTCTACACTGTCCCCATCAAACACTCCCAGGACAGTAACAGCACGGGGTTAGATACAGAGTAAAGCTCCCTTTACACTGTCCCTATCAAACAATCCCAGGACAGGTACAGCACGGGGTTAGATACAGAGTAAAGCTCCCTCTACACTGTCCCCATCAAATGTTTCCAGTACAGGGACAGCACGGGGTTAGACGCAGAGTAAAGCTCCCACTACACTGTCCCCATCAAACACTCCCAGGACAGGTACAGCACGGGGTTAGATACAGAGTAAAGCTCACTCTACACTGTACCCATCAAACACTCCCAGGACAGGGACAGCACGGGGTTAGATAGAGAGTAAATCCCCCTCTACACTGTCCCCATCAAACACTCCCAGGACAGGTACAACATGAGGTTAGATACAGAGTTAAACTCCCTCTACACTAACCCCATCAAACAATCCCAGGACAGGTACAGCACGGGGTTAGATACAGAGTAAAGCTCCCTCTACACCGTCCCCATCAAACGCTCCCAGGACAGGTACAGCACAGGGTTGGATACTGAATAAAGCTCCCTCTACACTGTCCCCATCAAACACTCCCAGGACAGGTACAGCTTGGGTTCAATACAGAGTAAAGCTCACTCTACACTGTCCGCATTAGACACTCCCAGGACAGGTACAACACGGGGTTAGATACAGAGAAAAACTCCCTCTACACTGTCCCCATTAAACAATCCCAGGACAGGTACAGCACGGGGTTAGATACAGAGTAAAGCTCCCTCTACACTGTCCCCATCAATCACTCCCAGGACAGGTACAGCACGGAGTAAGATACAGAGTAAAGCTCCCTCTACACTGTCCCTTTTCAAACGCTCCAAGGACAGGTACAGCACGGGGTTAGTTACAGAGTAAAGCTCCCTCTACACAGCCCCCATCAAACACTCACAGGACAGGTACAGCACGGGGTTAGATACAGAGTAAAGCTCCATCTACACTGTGCCCATCAAACACTCGCAGGACAGGGACAGCACGGGGTTTGATAGAGAGTAAATCCCCCTCTACACTTTCGCCATCAAACACTCCCAGGACAGGTACAGCATGAGGTGAGATACAGAGTAAAACTCCCTCGACACTAACCCCATCAAACAATCCCAGGACAGGTACAGCACGGGGTTAGATACAGAGTAAAGCTCCCTCTACACCGTCCCCATCAAACGCTCCCAGGACAGGTACAGCACAGGTTTAGATATTGAGTAAAGCTCCCTCTACACTGTCCCCAGCAAACACTCCCAGGACAGGTACAGCTTGGGTTAGGTACAGAGTAAAGCTCCCTCTACACTGTCCGCATTAGACACTCCCCGGACAGGTACAGCACGGGGTTAGATACAGAGTAAAGCTCCCTCTACACTGTCCCCATCAAACGTTCCCAGGACAGATACAGCACAGGGTTAGATACAGAGTAAAGCTCCCTCTACACTGTTCGCATTAAACACTCCCAGGACAGGTACAGCAATGGTTAGATACAGAGTAAAGCTTCCTCTACGCTATCCCCATCAAACACTCCCAGGACAGGTACAGCACGGGGTTAGATACAGAGTAAAGCTCACTCTACACTGTCCCCATCAAACACTCCCAGGACAGGTACAGCACGGGGTTAGATATAGAGTAAAGATCCCTCTGCACTGTTCCCATCAAACACTCCCTGGACAGGTACAGCACGGGGTTAGATAAAGAGTAAAGCTCCCTCTGCATTGTCCCTATCAAACACTCCCAGGACAGGTACAGCACGGGGTTAGATACAGATTAAAGCTCCCACTACACTGTCCGCATCAAACACTCCCAGGACAGGTATAGCACGGGGTAAGATACAGAATAAAGCTCACTCTACCCTGTCCCCATCAAACACTCCCAGGACAGGTACAGCACGGGGTTAGATATAGAGTAAAGCTCACTCGATATTGTCCCCATGAAACACTCCCAGGACAGGTACAGCACGGGGTTAGTTACAGAGTAAAAATCCCTCTGCACACTCCCCATCAAACACTCCCAGGACCGGTACAGCACGGGGTTAGATACAGAGTAAAGCTCCCTCTACACTGTCCCCATCAATCACTCCCAGGACAGGTACAGCACGGAGTAAGATACAGAGTAAAGCTCCCTCTACACTGTCCCATTCAAACCCTCCCAGGACAGGTACAGCATGGGGTTAGATACAGAGTAAAGCTCCCTCTCCACAGTCCCCATCAAACACTCCCAGGACAGGAACAGCACGGGGTTAGATACTGAGTAAAGCTCCCTCTACACTGTCCCATTCAAACCCTCCCAGGACAGGTACAGCACGGGGTTAGATACAGAGTAAAGCTCCCTCTCCACAGTCCCCATCAAACACTCCCAGGACAGGAACAGCACGGGGTTAGATACTGAGTAAAGCTCCCTCTACACTGTCCCCATCAAACACTCCCAGGACAGGTACAGCACGGGGTTAGATACAGAGTAAAGCTCCATCTACTCTGTGCCCCTCAAACACTCCCAGGACAGGGACAGCAAGGGGTTAGATAGAGAGTAAATCCCCCTCTACACTGTCCCCATCAAACACTCCCAGGGCAGGTACAGCACGGGTTTAGATACAGAGTAAAGCTCCCTCTACACTATCCCCATCAATCACTCCCAGGACAGGTACAGCACGGGTTTAGATACAGAATAAAGCTCCCTCTACACTGTCCGCATTGGACACTCCTAGGACAGGTATAGCACAGGGTTAGATACAGAGAAAAACTCCCTCTACACAATACCATCAAACACTCCCAGGACAGGTACAGCACGGGGTTAGATACAGAGTAAAGCTCCCTCTACACTGTCCGCATTAAACAGTCCCAGAACAGGTACAGCACGGGGTTAGATACAGAGTAAAGCTCCCTCTACACTGTCCCCATCAAACGTTCCCAGTACATGTACAGCATGGGGTTAGATACAGAGTAATGCTCCCTCTACACTATCCCCATCAAACACTCCCAGGACAGGGACAGCACGGGGTTAGACGCAGAGTAAAGCTCCCACTACACTGTCCCCATCAAACACTCCCAGGACAGGTACAGCACGGGGTTAGATACAGAGTAAAGCTCACTCTACACTGTACCCATCAAACACTCCCAGGACAGGTACAGCACGGGGTTAGATACAGAGTAAAGCTCACTCTACACTGTACCCATCAAACACTCCCAGGACAGGTACAGCACGGGGTTAGATACAGAGTAAAGCTCCCTCTGCATTGTCCCCATCAAACACTCCCAGGACAGGTACAGCACGGGGTTAGATACAGATTAAAGCTCCCACTACACTGTCCCCATCAAACACTCCCAGGACAGGTATCGCACGGGGTAAGATATAGAGTCAAGCTCACTCAAAATTGTCCCCATGAAACACTCCCAGGACAGGTACAGCACATGGTTAGATACCGAGTAAAACTCCCTCTACACTGTCCCCATCAAACACTCCCAGGACAGTAACAGCACGGGGTTAGATACAGAGTAAAGCTCCCTTTACACTGTCCCCATCAAACAATCCCAGGACAGGTACAGCACGGGGTTAGATACAGAGTAAAGCTCCCTCTACACTGTCCCCATCAAATGTTTCCAGTACAGGGACAGCACGGGGTTAGACGCAGAGTAAAGCTCCCACTACACTGTCCCCATCAAACACTCCCAGGACAGGTACAGCACGGGGTTAGATACAGAGTAAAGCTCACTCGACACTGTACCCATCAAACACTCCCAGGACAGGGACAGCACGGGGTTAGATAGAGAGTAAATCCCCCTCTACACTGTCCCCATCAAACACTCCCAGGACAGGTACAACATGAGGTTAGATACAGAGTTAAACTCCCTGTACACTAACCCCATCAAACAATCCCAGGACAGGTACAGCACGGGGTTAGATACAGAGTAAAGCTCCCTCTACACCGTCCCCATCAAACGCTCCCAGGACAGGTACAGCACATGGTTATATACTGAGTAAAGCTCCCTCTACACTGTCCCCATCAAACACTCCCAGGACAGGTACAGCTTGGGTTAGATACAGAGTAAAGCTCCCTCTACACTGTCCGCATTAAACACTCCCAGGACAGGTACAGCACGGGGTTAGATACAGAGTAAAGCTCCCTCTACACTGTCCCCATCAAACGTTCCCAGGATAGATACAGCACGGGGTTAGATACAGAGTAAAGCTCCCTCTACACTGTTCGCATTAAACACTTCCAGGACAGGTACAGCATTGGTTAGATACAGAGGAAAGCTTCCTCTACACTATCCCCATCAAAAACTCCCAGGACAGGTACAGCACGGGGTGAGATACAGAGTAAAGCTCACTCTGAACTGTCCCCATCAAACACTCCCAGGACAGGTACAGCACGGGGTTAGATACAGAGTAAAGATCCCTCTGCACTGTTCCCATCAAACACTCCCTGGACAGGTACAGCACGGGGTTAGATAAAGAGTAAAGCTCCCTCTGCATTGTCCCCATCAAACACTCCCAGGACAGGTACAGCACGGGTTTAGTTACAGATTAAAGCTCCCACTACACTGTCCCCATCAAACACTCCCAGGACAGGTATCGCACGGGGTAAGATATAGAGTCAAGCTCACTCGAAATTGTCCCCATGAAACACTCCCAGGACAGGTACAGCACATGGTTAGATACCGAGTAAAACTCCCTCTACACTGTCCACATCAAACACTCCCAGGACAGTAACAGCACGGGGTTAGATACAGAGTAAAGCTCCCTTTACACTGTCCCCATCAAACAATCCCAGGACAGGTACAGCACGGGGTTAGATACAGAGTAAAGCTCCATCTACACTGTGCCCATCAAACAATCCCAGGACAGGTACAGCACGGGGTTAGATACAGAGTAAAGCTCCCTCTACACCGTCCCCATCAAACTCTCCCAGGACAGGTACAGCACAGGGTTAGATACAGAGTAAAGCTCCCTCTACACTGTCCCCATCAAACACTCCCAGGACAGGTACAACATGAGGTTAGATACAGAGTTAAACTCCCTGTACACTAACCCCATCAAACAATCCCAGGACAGGTACAGCACGGGGTTAGATACAGAGTAAAGCTCCCTCTACACCGTCCCCATCAAACGCTCCCAGGACAGGTACAGCACATGGTTATATACTGAGTAAAGCTCCCTGACACTGTCCCCATCAAACACTCCCAGGACAGGTACAGCTTGGGTTAGATACAGAGTAAAGCTCCCTCTACACTGTCCGCATTAAACACTCCCAGGACAGGTACAGCACGGGGTTAGATACAGAGTAAAGCTCCCTCTACACTGTCCCCATCAAACGTTCCCAGGATAGATACAGCACGGGGTTAGATACAGAGTAAAGCTCCCTCTACACTGTTCGCATTAAACACTCCCAGGACAGGTACAGCATTGGTTAGATACAGAGGAAAGCTTCCTCTACACTATCCCCATCAAAAACTCCCAGGACAGGTACAGCACGGGGTGAGATACAGAGTAAAGCTCACTCTGAACTGTCCCCATCAAACACTCCCAGGACAGGTACAGCACGGGGTTAGATACAGAGTAAAGATCCCTCTGCACTGTTCCCATCAAACACTCCCTGGACAGGTACAGCACGGGGTTAGATAAAGAGTAAAGCTCCCTCTGCATTGTCCCCATCAAACACTCCCAGGACAGGTACAGCACGGGTTTAGTTACAGATTAAAGCTCCCACTACACTGTCCCCATCAAACACTCCCAGGACAGGTATCGCACGGGGTAAGATATAGAGTCAAGCTCACTCGAAATTGTCCCCATGAAACACTCCCAGGACAGGTACAGCACATGGTTAGATACCGAGTAAAACTCCCTCTACACTGTCCACATCAAACACTCCCAGGACAGTAACAGCACGGGGTTAGATACAGAGTAAAGCTCCCTTTACACTGTCCCCATCAAACAATCCCAGGACAGGTACAGCACGGGGTTAGATACAGAGTAAAGCTCCATCTACACTGTGCCCATCAAACAATCCCAGGACAGGTACAGCACGGGGTTAGATACAGAGAAAAGCTCCCTCTACACCGTCCCCATCAAACTCTCCCAGGACAGGTACAGCACAGGGTTATATACTGAGTAAAGCTCCCTTTACACTGTCCCCATCAAACACTCCCAGGACAGGTACAGCACGGGGTTAGATATAGAGTAAAGCTCCATCTACACTGTGCCCATCAAACACTCCCAGGACAGGGACAGCACGGGGTTAGATAGAGAGTAAATCCCCCTCTACACTGTCCCCATCAAACACTCCCAGGACAGGTACAACATGAGGTTAGATACAGAGTTAAACTCCCTCTACACTAACCCCATCAAACAATCCCAGGACAGGTACAGCACAGGGTTAGATACAGAGTAAAGCTCCCTTTACACTGTCCCCATCAAACACTCCCAGGACAGGTACAGCACGGGGTTAGATATAGAGTAAAGATCCCTCTGCACTGTTCCCATCAAACACTCCCTGGACAGGTACAGCACGGGGTTAGATAAAGAGTAAAGCTCCCTTTGCATTGTCCCCATCAAACACTCCCAGGACAGGTACAGCTTGGGTTAGATACAGAGTAAAGCTCCCTCTACACTGTCCGCATTAAACACTCCCAGGACAGGTACAGCACGGGGTTAGATACAGAGTAAAGCTCCCTCTACACTGTCCCCATCAAACGTTCCCAGGATAGATACAGCACGGGGTTAGATACAGAGTAAAGCTCCCTCTACACTGTTCGCATTAAACACTCCCAGGACAGGTACAGCATTGGTTAGATACAGAGGAAAGCTTCCTCTACACTATCCCCATCAAAAACTCCCAGGACAGGTACAGCACGGGGTGAGATACAGAGTAAAGCTCACTCTGAACTGTCCCCATCAAACACTCCCAGGACAGGTACAGCACGGGGTTAGATACAGAGTAAAGATCCCTCTGCACTGTTCCCATCAAACACTCCCTGGACAGGTACAGCACGGGGTTAGATAAAGAGTAAAGCTCCCTCTGCATTGTCCCCATCAAACACTCCCAGGACAGGTACAGCACGGGTTTAGTTACAGATTAAAGCTCCCACTACACTGTCCCCATCAAACACTCCCAGGACAGGTATCGCACGGGGTAAGATATAGAGTCAAGCTCACTCGAAATTGTCCCCATGAAACACTCCCAGGACAGGTACAGCACATGGTTAGATACCGAGTAAAACTCCCTCTACACTGTCCACATCAAACACTCCCAGGACAGTAACAGCACGGGGTTAGATACAGAGTAAAGCTCCCTTTACACTGTCCCCATCAAACAATCCCAGGACAGGTACAGCACGGGGTTAGATACAGAGTAAAGCTCCATCTACACTGTGCCCATCAAACAATCCCAGGACAGGTACAGCACGGGGTTAGATACAGAGTAAAGCTCCCTCTACACCGTCCCCATCAAACTCTCCCAGGACAGGTACAGCACAGGGTTAGATACAGAGTAAAGCTCCCTCTACACTGTCCCCATCAAACACTCCCAGGACAGGTACAACATGAGGTTAGATACAGAGTTAAACTCCCTGTACACTAACCCCATCAAACAATCCCAGGACAGGTACAGCACGGGGTTAGATACAGAGTAAAGCTCCCTCTACACCGTCCCCATCAAACGCTCCCAGGACAGGTACAGCACATGGTTATATGCTGAGTAAAGCTCCCTGACACTGTCCCCATCAAACACTCCCAGGACAGGTACAGCTTGGGTTAGATACAGAGTAAAGCTCCCTCTACACTGTCCGCATTAAACACTCCCAGGACAGGTACAGCACGGGGTTAGATACAGAGTAAAGCTCCCTCTACACTGTCCCCATCAAACGTTCCCAGGATAGATACAGCACGGGGTTAGATACAGAGTAAAGCTCCCTCTACACTGTTCGCATTAAACACTCCCAGGACAGGTACAGCATTGGTTAGATACAGAGGAAAGCTTCCTCTACACTATCCCCATCAAAAACTCCCAGGACAGGTACAGCACGGGGTGAGATACAGAGTAAAGCTCACTCTGAACTGTCCCCATCAAACACTCCCAGGACAGGTACAGCACGGGGTTAGATACAGAGTAAAGATCCCTCTGCACTGTTCCCATCAAACACTCCCTGGACAGGTACAGCACGGGGTTAGATAAAGAGTAAAGCTCCCTCTGCATTGTCCCCATCAAACACTCCCAGGACAGGTACAGCACGGGTTTAGTTACAGATTAAAGCTCCCACTACACTGTCCCCATCAAACACTCCCAGGACAGGTATCGCACGGGGTAAGATATAGAGTCAAGCTCACTCGAAATTGTCCCCATGAAACACTCCCAGGACAGGTACAGCACATGGTTAGATACCGAGTAAAACTCCCTCTACACTGTCCACATCAAACACTCCCAGGACAGTAACAGCACGGGGTTAGATACAGAGTAAAGCTCCCTTTACACTGTCCCCATCAAACAATCCCAGGACAGGTACAGCACGGGGTTAGATACAGAGTAAAGCTCCATCTACACTGTGCCCATCAAACAATCCCAGGACAGGTACAGCACGGGGTTAGATACAGAGAAAAGCTCCCTCTACACCGTCCCCATCAAACTCTCCCAGGACAGGTACAGCACAGGGTTATATACTGAGTAAAGCTCCCTTTACACTGTCCCCATCAAACACTCCCAGGACAGGTACAGCACGGGGTTAGATATAGAGTAAAGCTCCATCTACACTGTGCCCATCAAACACTCCCAGGACAGGGACAGCACGGGGTTAGATAGAGAGTAAATCCCCCTCTACACTGTCCCCATCAAACACTCCCAGGACAGGTACAACATGAGGTTAGATACAGAGTTAAACTCCCTCTACACTAACCCCATCAAACAATCCCAGGACAGGTACAGCACAGGGTTAGATACAGAGTAAAGCTCCCTTTACACTGTCCCCATCAAACACTCCCAGGACAGGTACAGCACGGGGTTAGATATAGAGTAAAGATCCCTCTGCACTGTTCCCATCAAACACTCCCTGGACAGGTACAGCACGGGGTTAGATAAAGAGTAAAGCTCCCTTTGCATTGTCCCCATCAAACACTCCCAGGACAGGTACAGCTTGGGTTAGATACAGAGTAAAGCTCCCTCTACACTGTCCGCATTAAACACTCCCAGGACAGGTACAGCACGGGGTTAGATACAGAGTAAAGCTCCCTCTACACTGTCCCCATCAAACGTTCCCAGGATAGATACAGCACGGGGTTAGATACAGAGTAAAGCTCCCTCTACACTGTTCGCATTAAACACTCCCAGGACAGGTACAGCATTGGTTAGATACAGAGGAAAGCTTCCTCTACACTATCCCCATCAAAAACTCCCAGGACAGGTACAGCACGGGGTGAGATACAGAGTAAAGCTCACTCTGAACTGTCCCCATCAAACACTCCCAGGACAGGTACAGCACGGGGTTAGATACAGAGTAAAGATCCCTCTGCACTGTTCCCATCAAACACTCCCTGGACAGGTACAGCACGGGGTTAGATAAAGAGTAAAGCTCCCTCTGCATTGTCCCCATCAAACACTCCCAGGACAGGTACAGCACGGGTTTAGTTACAGATTAAAGCTCCCACTACACTGTCCCCATCAAACACTCCCAGGACAGGTATCGCACGGGGTAAGATATAGAGTCAAGCTCACTCGAAATTGTCCCCATGAAACACTCCCAGGACAGGTACAGCACATGGTTAGATACCGAGTAAAACTCCCTCTACACTGTCCACATCAAACACTCCCAGGACAGTAACAGCACGGGGTTAGATACAGAGTAAAGCTCCCTTTACACTGTCCCCATCAAACAATCCCAGGACAGGTACAGCACGGGGTTAGATACAGAGTAAAGCTCCATCTACACTGTGCCCATCAAACAATCCCAGGACAGGTACAGCACGGGGTTAGATACAGAGTAAAGCTCCCTCTACACCGTCCCCATCAAACTCTCCCAGGACAGGTACAGCACAGGGTTAGATACAGAGTAAAGCTCCCTCTACACTGTCCCCATCAAACACTCCCAGGACAGGTACAACATGAGGTTAGATACAGAGTTAAACTCCCTGTACACTAACCCCATCAAACAATCCCAGGACAGGTACAGCACGGGGTTAGATACAGAGTAAAGCTCCCTCTACACCGTCCCCATCAAACGCTCCCAGGACAGGTACAGCACATGGTTATATACTGAGTAAAGCTCCCTGACACTGTCCCCATCAAACACTCCCAGGACAGGTACAGCTTGGGTTAGATACAGAGTAAAGCTCCCTCTACACTGTCCGCATTAAACACTCCCAGGACAGGTACAGCACGGGGTTAGATACAGAGTAAAGCTCCCTCTACACTGTCCCCATCAAACGTTCCCAGGATAGATACAGCACGGGGTTAGATACAGAGTAAAGCTCCCTCTACACTGTTCGCATTAAACACTCCCAGGACAGGTACAGCATTGGTTAGATACAGAGGAAAGCTTCCTCTACACTATCCCCATCAAAAACTCCCAGGACAGGTACAGCACGGGGTGAGATACAGAGTAAAGCTCACTCTGAACTGTCCCCATCAAACACTCCCAGGACAGGTACAGCACGGGGTTAGATACAGAGTAAAGATCCCTCTGCACTGTTCCCATCAAACACTCCCTGGACAGGTACAGCACGGGGTTAGATAAAGAGTAAAGCTCCCTCTGCATTGTCCCCATCAAACACTCCCAGGACAGGTACAGCACGGGTTTAGTTACAGATTAAAGCTCCCACTACACTGTCCCCATCAAACACTCCCAGGACAGGTATCGCACGGGGTAAGATATAGAGTCAAGCTCACTCGAAATTGTCCCCATGAAACACTCCCAGGACAGGTACAGCACATGGTTAGATACCGAGTAAAACTCCCTCTACACTGTCCACATCAAACACTCCCAGGACAGTAACAGCACGGGGTTAGATACAGAGTAAAGCTCCCTTTACACTGTCCCCATCAAACAATCCCAGGACAGGTACAGCACGGGGTTAGATACAGAGTAAAGCTCCATCTACACTGTGCCCATCAAACAATCCCAGGACAGGTACAGCACGGGGTTAGATACAGAGAAAAGCTCCCTCTACACCGTCCCCATCAAACTCTCCCAGGACAGGTACAGCACAGGGTTATATACTGAGTAAAGCTCCCTTTACACT
This sequence comes from Scyliorhinus torazame, assembly GCF_047496885.1. Taxonomy (NCBI): domain Eukaryota; kingdom Metazoa; phylum Chordata; class Chondrichthyes; order Carcharhiniformes; family Scyliorhinidae; genus Scyliorhinus; species Scyliorhinus torazame. Next base: position 30,280,969 of record NC_092725.1, on the reverse strand, counting down.
GTCCCCATCAAACACTCCCAGGACAGGTACAGCTTGGGTTAGATACAGAGTAAAGCTCCCTCTACACTGACCGCATTAAACACTCCCAGGACAGGTACAGCACGGGGTTAGATACAGAGTAAAGCTGCCTCTACACTGTCCCCATCAAACGTTCCCAGGACAGATACAGCACGGGGTTAGATACAGAGTAAAGCTCCCTTTACACTGTCCCCATCAAACACTCCCAGGACAGGTACAGCACGGGGTTAGATACAGAGTAAAGCTCCCTTTACACTGTCCCCATCAAACACTCCCAGGACAGGTACAGCACGGGGTTAGATATAGAGTAAAGCTCCATCTACACTGTGCCCATCAAACACTCCCAGGACAGGGACAGCACGGGGTTAGATAGAGAGTAAATCCCCCTCTACACTGTCCCCATCAAACACTCCCAGGACAGGTACAACATGAGGTTAGATACAGAGTTAAACTCCCTCTACACTAACCCCATCAAACAATCCCAGGACAGGTACAGCACAGGGTTAGATACAGAGTAAAGCTCCCTCTACACCGTCCCCATCAAACGCTCCCAGGACAGGTACAGCACATGGTTATATACTGAGTAAAGCTCCCTTTACACTGTCCCCATCAAACACTCCCAGGACAGGTACAGCACGGGGTTAGATATAGAGTAAAGATCCCTCTGCACTGTTCCCATCAAACACTCCCTGGACAGGTACAGCACGGGGTTAGATAAAGAGTAAAGCTCCCTTTGCATTGTCCCCATCAAACACTCCCAGGACAGGTACAGCACGGCGTTCGATACAGATTAAAGCTCCCACTACACTGTCCGCATCAAACACTCCCAGGACAGGTATAGCACGGGGTAAGATACAGAATAAAGCTCACTCTACACTGTCCCCATCAAACACTCCCAGGACAGGTACAGCACGGGGTTAGATATAGAGTAAAGCTCACTCGAAATTGTCCCCAATGTAACACTCCCAGGACAGGCACAGCACGGGGTTAGTTACAGAGTAAAAATCCCTCTGCACACTCCCCATCAAACACTCCCAGGACCGGTACAGCACGGGGTTAGATACAGAGTAAAGCTCCCTCTACAATGTCCCCATCAATCACTCCCAGGACAGGTACAGCACGGAGTAAGATACAGAGTAAAGCTCCCTCTACATTCTCCCATTCAAACCCTCCCAGGACAGGTACAGCACGGGGTTAGATACAGAGTAAAGCTCCCTCTCCACAGTCCCCATCAAACACTCCCAGGACAGGAACAGCACGGGGTTAGATACTGAGTAAAGCTCCCTCTACACTGTCCCCATCAAACACTCCCAGGACAGTAACAGCACGGGTTTAAATACAGAGTAAAGCTCCCTCTACACAGTCCCCATCAAACACTCCCAGGACAGGTACAGCACGGGCTTAGATACAGAGTAAAGCTCCATCTACTCTGTGCCCCTCAAACACTCCCAGGACAGGGAGAGCAAGGGGTTAGATACAGAGTAAATCCCCCTCTACACTGTCCCCATCAAACACTCCCAGGGCAGGTACAGCACGGGTTTAGATACAGAGTAAAGCTCCCTCTACACTATCCCCATCAATCACTCCCAGGACAGGTACAGCACGGGTTTAGATACAGAATAAAGCTCCATCTACACTGTCCGCATTGGACACTCCAAGGACAGGTATAGCACAGGGTTAGATACAGAGTAAAGCTCCCTCTACACTATCCCCATCAAACACTCCCAGGACAGGGACAGCACGGGGTTAGACGCAGAGTAAAGCTCCCACTACACTGTCCCCATCAAACACTCCCAGGACAGGTACAGCACGGGGTTAGATACAGAGTAAAGCTCACTCTACACTGTACCCATCAAACACTCCCAGGACAGGGACAGCACGGGGTTAGATAGAGAGTAAATCCCCCTCTACACTGTCCCCATCAAACACTCCCAGGACAGGTACAACATGAGGTTAGATACAGAGTTAAACTCCCTCTACACTAACCCCATCAAACAATCCCAGGACAGGTACAGCACGGGGTTAGATACAGAGTAAAGCTCCCTCTACACTGTGCCCATCAAACGCTCCCAGGACAGGTACAGCACATGGTTATATACTGAGTAAAGCTCCCTCTACACTGTCCCCATCAAACACTCCCAGGACAGGTACAGCTTGGGTTAGATACAGAGAAAAGCTCCCTCTACACTGTCCGCATTAAACACTCCCAGGACAGGTACAGCACGGGGTTAGATACAGAGTAAAGCTCCCTCTACACTGTCCCCATCAAACGTTCACAGGATAGATCCAGCACGGGGTTAGATACAGAGTAAAGCTCCCTCTACACTGTTCGCATTAAACACTCCCAGGACAGGTACAGCATTGGTTAGATACAGAGGAAAGCTTCCTCTACACTATCCCCATCAAACACTCCCAGGACAGGTACAGCACGGGGTGAGATACAGAGTAAAGCTCACTCTGAACTGTCCCCATCAAACACTCCCAGGACAGGTACAGCACGGGGTTAGATACAGAGTAAAGATCCCTCTGCACTGTTCCCATCAAACACTCCCTGGACAGGTACAGCACGGGGTTAGATAAAGAGTAAAGCTCCCTCTGCATTGTCCCCATTAAACACTCCCAGGACAGGTACAGCACGGGTTTAGTTACAGATTAAAGCTCCCACTACACTGTCCCCATCAAACACTCCCAGGACAGGCATCGCACGGGGTAAGATATAGAGTCAAGCTCACTCGAAATTGTCCCCATGAAAGACTCCCAGGACAGGTACAGCACATGGTTAGATACCGAGTAAAACTCCCTCTACACTGTCCCCATCAAACACTCCCAGGACAGTAACAGCACGGGGTTAGATACAGAGTAAAGCTCCCTTTACACTGTCCCCATCAAACAATCCCAGGACAGGTACAGCACGGGGTTAGATACAGAGTAAAGCTCCATCTACACTGTGCCCATCAAACAATCCCAGGACAGGTACAGCACGGGGTTAGATACAGAGTAAAGCTCCCTCTACACCGTCCCCATCAAACGCTCCCAGGACAGGTACAGCACATGGTTATATACTGAGTAAAGCTCCCTTTACACTGTCCCCATCAAACACTCCCAGGACAGGTACAGCTTGGGTTAGATACAGAGTAAAGCTCCCTCTACACTGACCGCATTAAACACTCCCAGGACAGGTACAGCACGGGGTTAGATACAGAGTAAAGCTCCCTCTACACTGTCCCCATCAAACGTTCCCAGGACAGATACAGCACGGGGTTAGATACAGAGTAAAGCTCCCTCTACACTGTTCGCATTAAACACTCCCAGGACAGGTACAGCATTGGTTAGATACAGAGGAAAGCTTCCTCTACACTATCCCCATCAAACACTCCCAGGACAGGTACAGCACGGGGTTAGATACCAGAGAAATGCTCACTCTGCACTGTCCCCATCAAACACTCCCAGGACAGGTACAGCACGGGGTTAGATATAGAGTAAAGATCCCTCTGCACTGTTGCTATCAAACACTCCCTGGAAATGTACAGCACGGGGTTACATAAAGAGTTAAGCTCCCTCTGCATTGTCCGCATCAAACACTCCCAGGACAGGTACAGCACGGGGTTAGATACAGATTAAAGCTCCCACTACACTGTCCCCATCAAACACTCCCAGGACAGGTATAGCACGGGTTAAGAGACAGAGTAAAGCTCACTCTACACTGTCCCCATCAAACACTCCCAGGACAGGTACAGCACGGGGTTAGATATAGAGTAAAGCTCACTCGAAATTGTCCCCATGAAACACTCCCAGGACAGGTAAAGCACGGGGTTAGATACAGAGTAAAACTCCCTCTGCACACTCCCCATCAAACACTCCCAGGACAGGTACAGCACGGGGTTAGATACAGAGTAAAGCTCCCTCTACACTGTCCCCATCAATCACTCCCAGGTCGGTACAGCACGGAGTAAGATACGGAGTAAAGCTCCCTCTACACTGTCCCATTCAAACCCTCCCAGGACAGGTACAGTACGGGGTTAGATACAGAGTAAAGCTCCCTCTACACTGTCCCTTTTCAAACGCTCCCAGGACAGGTACAGCACGGGGTTAGATACAGAGTAAAGCTCCCTCTACACAGTCCCCATCAAACACTCACAGGACAGGGACAGCACGGGGTTAGATACAGAGTAAAACTCCCTCTACACTGTCCCCATCAAACACTCCCAGGACAGTAACAGCGGGGGGTTAGATACAGAGTAAAGCTCCCTCTACACTGTCCCATTCAAACCCTCCCAGGACAGGTACAGCACGGGGTTAGATACAGAGTAAAGCTCCCTCTCCACAGTCCCCATCAAACACTCCCAGGACAGGAACAGCACGGGGTTAGATACTGAGTAAAGCTCCCTCTACACTGTCCCCATCAAACACTCCCACGACAGTAACAGCACGGGGTTAGATACAGAGTAAAGCTCCCTCTACACTGTCCCCATCAAACACTCCCAGGACAGGTACAGCACGGGTTTAGATACAGAGTAAAGCTCCCTCTACACTATCCCCATCAATCACTCCCAGGACAGGTACAGCACGGGGTTAGATACAGAATAAAGCTCCCTCTACACTGTCCGCATTGGACACTCCTAGGACAGGTATAGCACAGGCTTAGATACAGAGTAAAACTCCCTCTACACTGTACCGTCAAACACTCCCAGGACAGGTACAGCACGGGGTTAGATACAGAGTAAAGCTCCCTCTACACTGTCCGCATTAAACACTCCCAGGACAGGTACAGCACGGGGTTAGATACAGAGTAAAGCTGCCTCTACACTGTCCCCATCAAACGTTCCCAGGACAGATACAGCACGGGGTTAGATACAGAGTAAAGCTCCCTTTACACTGTCCCCATCAAACACTCCCAGGACAGGTACAGCACGGGGTTAGATACAGAGTAAAGCTCCCTTTACACTGTCCCCATCAAACACTCCCAGGACAGGTACAGCACGGGGTTAGATATAGAGTAAAGCTGAATCTACACTGTGCCCATCAAACACTCCCAGGACAGGGACAGCACGGGGTTAGATAGAGAGTAAATCCCCCTCTACACTGTCCCCATCAAACACTCCCAGGACAGGTACAACATGAGGTTAGATACAGAGTTAAACTCCCTCTACACTAACCCCATCAAACAATCCCAGGACAGGTACAGCACAGGGTTAGATACAGAGTAAAGCTCCCTCTACACCGTCCCCATCAAACGCTCCCAGGACAGGTACAGCACATGGTTATATACTGAGTAAAGCTCCCTTTACACTGTCCCCATCAAACACTCCCAGGACAGGTACAGCACGGGGTTAGATATAGAGTAAAGATCCCTCTGCACTGTTCCCATCAAACACTCCCTGGACAGGTACAGCACGGGGTTAGATAAAGAGTAAAGCTCCCTTTGCATTGTCCCCATCAAACACTCCCAGGACAGGTACAGCACGGGGTTCGATACAGATTAAAGCTCCCACTACACTGTCCGCATCAAACACTCCCAGGACAGGTATAGCACGGGGTAAGATACAGAATAAAGCTCACTCTACACTGTCCCCATCAAACACTCCCAGGACAGGTACAGCACGGGGTTAGATATAGAGTAAAGCTCACTCGAAATTGTCCCCAATGTAACACTCCCAGGACAGGCACAGCACGGGGTTAGTTACAGAGTAAAAATCCCTCTGCACACTCCCCATCAAACACTCCCAGGACCGGTACAGCACGGGGTTAGATACAGAGTAAAGCTCCCTCTACAATGTCCCCATCAATCACTCCCAGGACAGGTACAGCACGGAGTAAGATACAGAGTAAAGCTCCCTCTACATTCTCCCATTCAAACCCTCCCAGGACAGGTACAGCACGGGGTTAGATACAGAGTAAAGCTCCCTCTCCACAGTCCCCATCAAACACTCCCAGGACAGGAACAGCACGGGGTTAGATACTGAGTAAAGCTCCCTCTACACTGTCCCCATCAAACACTCCCAGGACAGTAACAGCACGGGTTTAAATACAGAGTAAAGCTCCCTCTACACTGTCCCCATCAAACACTCCCAGGACAGGTACAGCACGGGCTTAGATACAGAGTAAAGCTCCATCTACTCTGTGCCCCTCAAACACTCCCAGGACAGGGAGAGCAAGGGGTTAGATAGAGAGTAAATCCCCCTCTACACTGTCCCCATCAAACACTCCCAGGGCAGGTACAGCACGGGTTTAGATACAGAGTAAAGCTCCCTCTAAACTATCCCCATCAATCACTCCCAGGACAGGTACAGCACGGGTTTAGATACAGAATAAAGCTCCCTCTACACTGTCCGCATTGGACACTCCAAGGACAGGTATAGCACAGGGTTAGATACAGAGTAAAGCTCCCTCTACACTATCCCCATCAAACACTCCCAGGACAGGGACAGCACGGGGTTAGACGCAGAGTAAAGCTCCCACTACACTGTCCCCATCAAACACTCCCAGGACAGGTACAGCACGGGGTTAGATACAGAGTAAAGCTCACTCTACACTGTACCCATCAAACACTCCCAGGACAGGGACAGCACGGGGTTAGATAGAGAGTAAATCCCCCTCTACACTGTCCCCATCAAACACTCCCAGGACAGGTACAACATGAGGTTAGATACAGAGTTAAACTCCCTCTACACTAACCCCATCAAACAATCCCAGGACAGGTACAGCACGGGGTTAGATACAGAGTAAAGCTCCCTCTACACTGTGCCCATCAAACGCTCCCAGGACAGGTACAGCACATGGTTATATACTGAGTAAAGCTCCCTCTACACTGTCCCCATCAAACACTCCCAGGACAGGTACAGCTTGGGTTAGATACAGAGTAAAGCTCCCTCTACACTGTCCGCATTAAACACTCCCAGGACAGGTACAGCACGGGGTTAGATACAGAGTAAAGCTCCCTCTACACTGTCCCCATCAAACGTTCACAGGATAGATCCAGCACGGGGTTAGATACAGAGTAAAGCTCCCTCTACACTGTTCGCATTAAACACTCCCAGGACAGGTACAGCATTGGTTAGATACAGAGGAAAGCTTCCTCTACACTATCCCCATCAAACACTCCCAGGACAGGTACAGCACGGGGTGAGATACAGAGTAAAGCTCACTCTGAACTGTCCCCATCAAACACTCCCAGGACAGGTACAGCACGGGGTTAGATACAGAGTAAAGATCCCTCTGCACTGTTCCCATCAAACACTCCCTGGACAGGTACAGCACGGGGTTAGATAAAGAGTAAAGCTCCCTCTGCATTGTCCCCATTAAACACTCCCAGGACAGGTACAGCACGGGTTTAGTTACAGATTAAAGCTCCCACTACACTGTCCCCATCAAACACTCCCAGGACAGGCATCGCACGGGGTAAGATATAGAGTCAAGCTCACTCGAAATTGTCCCCATGAAAGACTCCCAGGACAGGTACAGCACATGGTTAGATACCGAGTAAAACTCCCTCTACACTGTCCCCATCAAACACTCCCAGGACAGTAACAGCACGGGGTTAGATACAGAGTAAAGCTCCCTTTACACTGTCCCCATCAAACAATCCCAGGACAGGTACAGCACGGGGTTAGATACAGAGTAAAGCTCCATCTACACTGTGCCCATCAAACAATCCCAGGACAGGTACAGCACGGGGTTAGATACAGAGTAAAGCTCCCTCTACACCGTCCCCATCAAACGCTCCCAGGACAGGTACAGCACATGGTTATATACTGAGTAAAGCTCCCTTTACACTGTCCCCATCAAACACTCCCAGGACAGGTACAGCTTGGGTTAGATACAGAGTAAAGCTCCCTCTACACTGACCGCATTAAACACTCCCAGGACAGGTACAGCACGGGGTTAGATACAGAGTAAAGCTCCCTCTACACTGTCCCCATCAAACGTTCCCAGGACAGATACAGCACGGGGTTAGATACAGAGTAAAGCTCCCTCTACACTGTTCGCATTAAACACTCCCAGGACAGGTACAGCATTGGTTAGATACAGAGGAAAGCTTCCTCTACACTATCCCCATCAAACACTCCCAGGACAGGTACAGCACGGGGTTAGATACCAGAGAAATGCTCACTCTGCACTGTCCCCATCAAACACTCCCAGGACAGGTACAGCACGGGGTTAGATATAGAGTAAAGATCCCTCTGCACTGTTGCTATCAAACACTCCCTGGAAATGTACAGCACGGGGTTACATAAAGAGTTAAGCTCCCTCTGCATTGTCCGCATCAAACACTCCCAGGACAGGTACAGCACGGGGTTAGATACAGATTAAAGCTCCCACTACACTGTCCCCATCAAACACTCCCAGGACAGGTATAGCACGGGTTAAGAGACAGAGTAAAGCTCACTCTACACTGTCCCCATCAAACACTCCCAGGACAGGTACAGCACGGGGTTAGATATAGAGTAAAGCTCACTCGAAATTGTCCCCATGAAACACTCCCAGGACAGGTAAAGCACGGGGTTAGATACAGAGTAAAACTCCCTCTGCACACTCCCCATCAAACACTCCCAGGACAGGTACAGCACGGGGTTAGATACAGAGTAAAGCTCCCTCTACACTGTCCCCATCAATCACTCCCAGGTCGGTACAGCACGGAGTAAGATACGGAGTAAAGCTCCCTCTACACTGTCCCATTCAAACCCTCCCAGGACAGGTACAGTACGGGGTTAGATACAGAGTAAAGCTCCCTCTACACTGTCCCTTTTCAAACGCTCCCAGGACAGGTACAGCACGGGGTTAGATACAGAGTAAAGCTCCCTCTACACAGTCCCCATCAAACACTCACAGGACAGGGACAGCACGGGGTTAGATACAGAGTAAAACTCCCTCTACACTGTCCCCATCAAACACTCCCAGGACAGTAACAGCGCGGGGTTAGATACAGAGTAAAGCTCCCTCTACACTGTCCCATTCAAACCCTCCCAGGACAGGTACAGCACGGGGTTAGATACAGAGTAAAGCTCCCTCTCCACAGTCCCCATCAAACACTCCCAGGACAGGAACAGCACGGGGTTAGATACTGAGTAAAGCTCCCTCTACACTGTCCCCATCAAACACTCCCACGACAGTAACAGCACGGGGTTAGATACAGAGTAAAGCTCCCTCTACACTGTCCCCATCAAACACTCCCAGGACAGGTACAGCACGGGTGTAGATACAGAGTAAAGCTCCCTCTACACTATCCCCATCAATCACTCCCAGGACAGGTACAGCACGGGGTTAGATACAGAATAAAGCTCCCTCTACACTGTCCGCATTGGACACTCCTAGGACAGGTATAGCACAGGGTTAGATACAGAGTAAAACTCCCTCTACACTGTACCGTCAAACACTCCCAGGACAGGTACAGCACGGGGTTAGATACAGAGTAAAGCTCCCTCTACACTGTCCGCATTAAACAGTCCCAGAACAGGTACAGGATGGGTTAGACACAGAGTAAAGCTCCCTCTTCACTGTCCCCATCAAACACTCCCAGGACAGGTACAGCACGGGGTTAGATATAGAGTAAATATCCCTCTGCACTGTTCCCATCAAACACTCCCTGGAAAGGTACAGCACGGGGTTACATAAAGAGTAAAGCTCCCTCTGCATTGTCCGCATCAAACACTCCCAGGACAGGTACAGCACGGGGTTAGATACAGATTAAAGCTCCCACTACACTGTCCCCATCAAACACTCCCAGGACAGGTATAGCACGGGTTAAGAGACAGAGTAAAGCTCACTCTACACTGTCCCCATCAAACACTCCCAGGACAGGTACAGCACGGGGTTAGATATAGAGTAAAGCTCACTCGAAATTGTCCCCATGAAACACTCCCAGGACAGGTACAGCACGGGGTTAGATACAGAGTAAAACTCCCTCTGCACACTCCCCATCAAACACTCCCAGGACAGGTACAGCACGGGGTTAGATACAGAGTAAAGCTCCCTCTACACTGTCCCTATCAATCACTCCCAGGACAGGAACAGCACGGAGTAAGATACGGAGTAAAGCTCCCTCTACACTGTCACATTCAAACCCTCCCAGAACAGGTACAGCACGGGGTTAGATACAGAGTAAAGCTCCCTCTACACTGTCCCTTTTCAAACGCTCCCAGGACAGGTACAGCACGGGGTTAGATACAGAGTAAAGCTCCCTCTACACAGTCCTCATCAAACACTCACAGGACAGGGGCAGCACGGGGTTAGATACAGAGTAAAACTCCCTCTACACTGTCCCCATCAAACACTCCCAGGACAGTAACAGCACGGGGTTAGATACAGAGTAAAGCTCCCTCTACACTGTCCCATTCAAACCCTCCCAGGACAGGTACAGCACGGGGTTAGATACAGAGTAAAGCTCCCTCTCCACAGTCCCCATCAAACACTCCCAGGACAGGAACAGCACGGGGTTAGATACTGAGTAAAACTCCCTCTACACTGTCCCCATCAAACACTCCCAGGACAGGTACAGCACGGGTTTAGATACAGAGTAAAGCTCCCTCTACACTATCCCCATCAATCACTCCCAGGACAGGTACAGCACGGGGTGAGATACAGAATAAAGCTCCCTCTACACTGTCCGCATTGGACACTCCTAGGACAGGTATAGCACAGGGTTAGATACAGAGAAAAACTCCCTCTACACTGTCCCCAGCAAACGTTTCCAGTACAGGTACAGCACGGGGTTAGATACAGAGTAAAGCTCCCTCTACACTATCTCCATCAAACACTCCCAGGACAGGGACAGCACGGGGTTAGACGCAGAGTAAAGCTCCCACTACACTTTCCCCATCAAACACTCCCAGGACAGCTACAGCACGGGGTTAGATACAGAGTAAAGCTCACTCTACACTGTACCCATCAAACACTCCCAGGACAGGTACAGCAAGGGGTTAGATACAGAGTAAAGCTCACTCTACACTGTACCCATCAAACACTCCCAGGACAGGTACAGCACGGGGTTAGATACAGAGTAAAGATCCCTCTGCACTGTTCCCATCAAACACTCCCTGGAGAGGTACAGCACGGGGTTAGATAAAGAGTAAAGCTCCCTCTGCATTGTCCCCATCAAACACTCCCAGGACAGGTACAGCACGGGGTTAGATACAGATTAAAGCTCCCACTACACTGTCCCCATCAAACACTCCCAGGACAGGTATCGCACGGGGTAAGATATAGAGTCAAGCTCACTCGAAATTGTCCCCATGAAACACTCCCAGGACAGGTACAGCACATGGTTAGATACCGAGGGAAACTCCCTCTACACTGTCCCCATCAAACACTCCCAGGACAGTAACAGCACGGGGTTAGATACAGAGTAAAGCTCCCTTTACACTGTCCCCATCAAACAATCCCAGGACAGGTACAACATGAGGTTAGATACAGAGTTAAACTCCCTCTACACTAACCCCATCAAATAATCCCAGGACAGGTACAGCACGGGGTTAGATACAGAGTAAAGCTCCCTCTACACCGTCCCCATGAAACGCTCCCAGGACAGGTACAGCACATGGTTAGATACAGAGTAAAGCTCCCTCTGCACTGTCCCATCAAACACTCCCAGGACAGGTACAGCTTGGGTTAGATACAGAGTAAAGCTCCCTCTACACTGTCCGCATTAAACACTCCCAGGACAGGTACAGCACGGGGTTAGATACAGAGTAAAGCTCCCTCTACACTGTCCCCATCAAACGTTCCCAGGACAGATACAGCACGGGGTTAGATACAAAGTAAAGCTCCCTCTACACTGTTCGCATTAAACACTCCCAGGACAGGTACAGCATTGGTTAGATACAGAGGAAAGCTTCCTCTACACTATCCCCATCAAACACTCCCAGGACAGGTACAGCACGGGGTTAGATACAGAGTAAAGCTCACTCTGCACTGTCCCCATCAAACACTCCCAGGACAGGTACAGCACGGGGTTAGATACAGAGTAAAGATCCCTCTGCACTGTTCCCATCAAACACTCCCTGGACAGGTACAGCACGGGGTTAGATAAAGAGTAAAGCTCCCTCTGCATTGTCCCCATCAAACTCTCCCAGGACAGGTACAGCACGGGGTTACATACAGATTAAAGCTCCCACTACACTGTCCCCATCAAACACTCCCAGGACAGGTATCGCACGGGGTAAGATATAGAGTCAAGCTCACTCGAAATTGTCCCCATCAAACACTCCCAGGACAGGTACAGCACGGGGTTAGATACCGAGTAAAACTCCCTCTACACTGTCCCCATCAAACACTCCCAGGACAGTAACAGCACGGGGTTAGATACAGAGTAAAGCTCCCTTTACACTGTCCCCATCAAACAATCCCAGGACAGGTACAGCACGGGGTTAGATACAGAGTAAAGCTCCATCTACACTGTGCCCATCAAACACTCCCAGGACAGGGACAGCATGGGGTTAGATAGAGAGTAAATCCCCCTCTACACTGTCCCCATCAAACACTCCCAGGACAGGTACAACATGAGGTTAGATACAGAGTTAAACTCCCTCTACACTAACCCCATCAAACAATCCCAGGACAGGTACAGCACGGGGTTAGATACAGAGTAAAGCTCCCTCTACACCGTCCCCATCAAACGCTCCCAGGACAGGTACAGCATTGGTTAGATACAGAGGAAAGCTTCCTCTACACTATCCCCATCAAACACTCCCAGGACAGGTACAGCACGGGGTTAGATACAGAGTAAAGCTCACTCTGCACTGTCCCCATCAAACACTCCCAGGACAGGTACAGCACGGGGTTAGATACAGATTAAAGCTCCCACTACACTGTCCCCATCAAACACTCCCAGGACAGGTTTAGCACGGGGTAAGAGACAGAGTAAAGCTCACTCTACACTGTCCCCATCAAACACTCCCAGGACAGGTACAGCACGGGTTTACATATAGAGTAAAGCTCACTCGAAATTGTCCCCATGAAACACTCCCAGGACAGGTACAGCACGGGGTTAGATACAGAGTAAAACTCCCTCTGCACACTCCCCATCAAACACTCCCAGGACAGGTACAGCACGGGGTTAGATACAGAGTAAAGCTCCCTCTACACTGTCCCCATCAATCACTCCCAGGACAGGAACAGCACGGAGTAAGATACGGAGTAAAGCTCCCTCTACACTGTCCCATTCAAACCCTCCCAGGACAGGTACAGCACGGGGTTAGATACAGAGTAAAGCTCCCTCTACGCTGTCCCTTTTCAAACGCTCCCAGGACAGGTACAGCACGGGGTTAGATACAGAGTAAAGCTCCCTCTACACAGTCCCCATCAAACACTCACAGGACAGGGACAGCACGGGGTTAGATACAGAGTAAAACTCCCTCTACACTGTCCCCATCAAACACTCCCAGGACAGTAACAGCACGGGGTTAGATACAGAGTAAAGCTCCCTCTACACTGTCCCCATCAAACACTCCCAGGACAGGTACAGCACGGGGTTAGATACAGAGTAAAGCTCCATCTACACTGTGTCCATCAAACACTCCCAGGACAGGGACAGCACGGGGTTAGATAGAGAGTAAATCCCCCTCTACACTGTCGCCAAAAAACACTCCCAGGACAGGTACAGCATGAGGTTAGATACAGAGTAAAACTCCCTCTACACTAACCCCATCAAACAATCCCAGGACAGGTACAGCATGGGGTTAGATACAGAGTAAAGCTCCCTCTACACCGTCCCCATCAAATGCTCCCAAGACAGGTTCAGCACAGGGTTCGATACTGAGTAAAGCTCCCTCTACACTGTCCCCATCAAACACTCCCAGGACAGGTGCAGCTTGGGTTAGATACAGAGTAAAGCTCCCTCTACACTGTCCGCATTAGACACTCCCAGGACAGGTACAGCACGGGGTTAGATACAGAGTAAAGCTCCCTCTACACTGTCCCCATCAAACGTTGCCAGGACAGATACAGCACAGGGTTAGATACAGGGTAAAGCTCCCTCTACACTGTTCGCATTAAACACTCCCAGGACAGGTCCAGCATTGGTTAGATACAGAGTAAAGCTTCCTCTATGCTATCCCCATCAAACACTCCCAGGACAGGTACAGCACGGGGTTAGATACAGAGTAAAGCCCACTCTACACTGTCCCCATCAAACACTCCCAGGATAGGTACAGCACGGGGTTAGATATAGAGTAAAGATCCCTCTGCACTGTTCCCATCAAACACTCCCTGGACAGGTACAGCACGGGGTTAGATAAAGAGTAAAGCTCCCTCTGCATTGTCCCCATCAAACACTCCCAGGACAGGTACAGCACGGGGTTAGATACAGATTAAAGCTCCCACTACACTGTCCCCATCAAACACGCCCAGGACAGGTATAGCACGGGGTAAGATACAGAGTAAAGCTCACTCTACACTGTCCCCATCAAACACTCCCAGGACAGGTACAGCACGCGGTTAGATATAGAGTAAAGCTCACTCGAAATTGTCCCCATGAAACACTCCCAGGACAGGTACAGCACGGGGTTAGATACAGAGTAAAACTCCCTCTGCACACTCCCCATCAAACACTCCCAGGACAGGTACAGCACGGGGTTAGATACAGAGTAAAGCTCCCTCTACACTGTCCCCATCAATCACTGCCAGGACAGGTACAGCACGGAGTAAGATACAGAGTAAAGCTCCCTCTACACTGTCCCATTCAAACCCTCCCAGGACAGGTACAGCACGGGGTTAGATACAGAGTAAAGCTCCCTCTACACAGTCCCCATCAAACATTCCCAGGACAGGAACAGCACGGGTTAGATACAGAGTAATGCTCCCTCTACACTTTCCCCATCAAACACTCCCAGGACAGTAACAGCACGGGGTTAGATACAGAGTCAAGCTCCCTCTACACAGTCCCCATCAAACACTCCCAGGATAGGTACAGCACGGGGTTAGATACAGAGTAAAGCTCCATCTACTCTGTGACCCTCAAACACTCCCAGGACAGGGACAGCAAGGGGTTAGATAGAGAATAAATCCCCCTCTACACTGTCCCCATCAAACACTCCCAGGACAGGTACAGCACGGGGTTAGATACAGAATAAATCTCCCTCTACACTGTCCGCATTGGACACTCCCAGGACAGGTATAGCACGGGGTTAGATACAGAGAAAAACTCCCTCTACACTGTACCATCAAACACTCCCAGGACAGGTACAGCACGGGGTTAGATACAGAGCAAAGCTCCCTCTACACTGTCCGCATTAAACAGTCCCAGAACAGGTACAGCACGGGGTTAGATACAGAGTAAAGCTCCCTCTACACTATCCCCATCAAACACTCCCAGGACAGGTACAGCACGGGTAGATACCTGAAGTCACAGCCATCAAAGGTATAGAATTTACAGTGCAGAAGGAGGTTAGATAGAGAATAAATCCCCCTCTACACTGTCCCCATCAAACACTCCCAGGACAGGTACAGCACGGGTTTAGATACAGAGTAAAGCTCCCTCTACACTATCCCCATCAATCACTCCCAGGACAGGTACAGCACGGGTTTAGATACAGAGTAAAGCTCCCTCTACACTGTCCGCATTAAACACACCCAGGACAGGGACAGCACGGGGTTAGATACAGAGTAAAGCTCCCTCTACACTGTCCCCATCAAATGTTTCCAGTACAGGTACAGCACGGGGTTAGATACAGAGTAAAGCTCCCTCTACACTATCCCCATCAAACACTCCCAGGACAGGGACAGCACGGGGTTAGACGCAGAGTAAAGCTCACTCTACACTGTACCCATTAAACACTCCCAGGACAGGGACAGCACGGGGTTAGATAGAGAGTAAATCCCCCTCTACAGTGTCCCCATCAAACACTCCCAGGACCGGTACAACATGAGGTTAGATACAGAGTTAAACTTCTCTACACTAACCCCATCAAACAATCCCAGGACAGGTACAGCACGGGGTTAAATACAGAGTAAAGCTCCCTCTACACCGTCCCCATCAAACGCTCCCAGGACAGGTACAGCACATGGTTATATACTGAGTAAAGCTCCCTTTACACTGTCCCCATCAAACACTCCCAGGACAGGTACAGCTTGGGTTAGATACAGAGTAAAGCTCCCTCTACACTGACCGCATTAAACACTCCCAGGACAGGTACAGCACGGGGTAAGATACAGAGTAAAGCTCCCTCTACACTGTCCCCATCAAACGTTGCCAGGACAGATACAGCACAGGGTTAGATACAGGGTAAAGCTCCCTCTACACTGTTCGCATTAAACACTCCCAGGACAGGTCCAGCATTGGTTAGATACAGAGTAAAGCTTCCTCTATGCTATCCCCATCAAACACTCCCAGGACAGGTACAGCACGGGGTTAGATACAGAGTAAAGCCCACTCTACACTGTCCCCATCAAACACTCCCAGGATAGGTACAGCACGGGGTTAGATATAGAGTAAAGATCCCTCTGCACTGTTCCCATCAAACACTCCCTGGACAGGTACAGCACGGGGTTAGATAAAGAGTAAAGCTCCCTCTGCATTGTCCCCATCAAACACTCCCAGGACAGGTACAGCACGGGGTTAGATACAGATTAAAGCTCCCACTACACTGTCCCCATCAAACACGCCCAGGACAGGTATAGCACGGGGTAAGATACAGAGTAAAGCTCACTCTACACTGTCCCCATCAAACACTCCCAGGACAGGTACAGCACGCGGTTAGATATAGAGTAAAGCTCACTCGAAATTGTCCCCATGAAACACTCCCAGGACAGGTACAGCACGGGGTTAGATACAGAGTAAAACTCCCTCTGCACACTCCCCATCAAACACTCCCAGGACAGGTACAGCACGGGGTTAGATACAGAGTAAAGCTCCCTCTACACTGTCCCCATCAATCACTGCCAGGACAGGTACAGCACGGAGTAAGATACAGAGTAAAGCTCCCTCTACACTGTCCCATTCAAACCCTCCCAGGACAGGTACAGCACGGGGTTAGATACAGAGTAAAGCTCCCTCTACACAGTCCCCATCAAACATTCCCAGGACAGGAACAGCACGGGTTAGATACAGAGTAATGCTCCCTCTACACTTTCCCCATCAAACACTCCCAGGACAGTAACAGCACGGGGTTAGATACAGAGTCAAGCTCCCTCTACACAGTCCCCATCAAACACTCCCAGGATAGGTACAGCACGGGGTTAGATACAGAGTAAAGCTCCATCTACTCTGTGACCCTCAAACACTCCCAGGACAGGGACAGCAAGGGGTTAGATAGAGAATAAATCCCCCTCTACACTGTCCCCATCAAACACTCCCAGGACAGGTACAGCACGGGGTTAGATACAGAATAAATCTCCCTCTACACTGTCCGCATTGGACACTCCCAGGACAGGTATAGCACGGGGTTAGATACAGAGAAAAACTCCCGCTACACTGTACCATCAAACACTCCCAGGACAGGTACAGCACGGGGTTAGATACAGAGCAAAGCTCCCTCTACACTGTCCGCATTAAACAGTCCCAGAACAGGTACAGCACGGGGTTAGATACAGAGTAAAGCTCCCTCTACACTATCCCCATCAAACACTCCCAGGACAGGTACAGCACGGGGTTAGATACAGAGTAAAGCTTCCTCTACACTGTCCCTATCAAACACTCCCAGGACAGGTACAGCACGGGGTTAGATACAGAGTAAAGCTCCCTCTACACTATCCCCATCAAACACTCCCAGGACAGGTACAGCACGGGGTTAGATACAGAGTAAAGCTTCCTCTACACTGTCCCTATCAAACACTCCCAGGACAGGTACAGCACGGGTAGATACCTGAAGTCACAGCCATCAAAGGTATAGAATTTACAGTGCAGAAGGAGGTTAGATAGAGAATAAATCCCCCTCTACACTGTCCCCATCAAACACTCCCAGGACAGGTACAGCACGGGTTTAGATACAGAGTAAAGCTCCCTCTACACTATCCCCATCAATCACTCCCAGGACAGGTACAGCACGGGTTTAGATACAGAGTAAAGCTCCCTCTACACTGTCCGCATTAAACACACCCAGGACAGGGACAGCACGGGGTTAGATACAGAGTAAAGCTCCCTCTACACTGTCCCCATCAAATGTTTCCAGTACAGGTACAGCACGGGGTTAGATACAGAGTAAAGCTCCCTCTACACTATCCCCATCAAACACTCCCAGGACAGGGACAGCACGGGGTTAGACGCAGAGTAAAGCTCACTCTACACTGTACCCATTAAACACTCCCAGGACAGGGACAGCACGGGGTTAGATAGAGAGTAAATCCCCCTCTACAGTGTCCCCATCAAACACTCCCAGGACCGGTACAACATGAGGTTAGATACAGAGTTAAACTCCCTCTACACTAACCCCATCAAACAATCCCAGGACAGGTACAGCACGGGGTTAAATACAGAGTAAAGCTCCCTCTACACCGTCCCCATCAAACGCTCCCAGGACAGGTACAGCACATGGTTATATACTGAGTAAAGCTCCCTTTACACTGTCCCCATCAAACACTCCCAGGACAGGTACAGCTTGGGTTAGATACAGAGTAAAGCTCCCTCTACACTGACCGCATTAAACACTCCCAGGACAGGTACAGCACGGGGTAAGATACAGAGTAAAGCTCCCTCTACACTGTCCCCATCAAACGTTCCCAGGACAGATACAGCACGGGGTTAGATACAGAGTAAAGCTCCCTCTGCACTGTCCCCATCAAACACTCCCAGGACAGGTACAGCACGGGGTTAGATATAGAGTAAAGATCCCTCTGCACTGTTCCCATCAAACACTCCCTGGAAAGGTACAGCACGGGGTTACATAAAGAGTAAAGCTCCCTCTGCATTGTCCGCATCAAACACTCCCAGGACAGGTACAGCACGGGGTTAGATACAGATTAAAGCTCCCACTACACTGTCCCCATCAAACACTCCCAGGACAGGTATAGCACGGGTTAAGAGACAGAGCAAAGCTCACTCTACACTGTCCCCATCAAACACTCCCAGGACAGGTACAGCACGGGGTTAGATATAGAGTAAAGCTCACTCGAAATTGTCCCCATGAAACACTCCCAGGACAGGTACAGCACGGGGTTAAATACAGAGTAAAACTCCCTCTGCACACTCCCCATCAAACACTCCCAGGACAGGTACAGCACGGGGTTAGATACAGAGTAAAGCTCCCTCTACACTGTCCCCATCAATCACTCCCAGGACAGGTACAGCACGGAGTAAGATACGGAGTAAAGCTCCCTCTACACTGTCCCATTCAAACCCTCCCAGGACAGGTACAGTACGGGGTTAGATACAGAGTAAAGCTCCCTCTACACTGTCCCTTTTCAAACGCTCCCAGGACAGGTACAGCACGGGGTTAGATACAGAGTAAAGCTCCCTCTACACAGTCCCCATCAAACACTCACAGGACAGGGACAGCACGGGGTTAGATACAGAGTAAAACTCCCTCTACACTGTCCCCATCAAACACTCCCAGGACAGTAACAGCGCGGGGTTCGATACAGAGTAAAGCTCCCTCTACACTGTCCCATTCAAACCCTCCCAGGACAGGTACAGCACGGGGTTAGATACAGAGTAAAGCTCCCTCTCCACAGTCCCCATCAAACACTCCCAGGACAGGAACAGCACGGGGTTAGATACTGAGTAAAGCGCCCTCTACACTGTCCCCAAGAAACACTCCCACGACAGTAACAGCACGGGGTTAGATACAGAGTAAAGCTCCCTCTACACTGTCCCCATCAAACACTCCCAGGACAGGTACAGCACGGGTTTAGATACAGAGTAAAGCTCCCTCTACACTATCCCCATCAATCACTCCCAGGACAGGTACAGCACGGGGTTAGATACAGAATAAAGCTCCCTCTACACTGTCCGCATTGGACACTCCTAGGACAGGTATAGCACAGGGTTAGATACAGAGAAAAACTCCCTCTACACTGTACCGTCAAACACTCCCAGGACAGGTACAGCACGGGGTTAGATACAGAGTAAAGCTCCCTCTACACTGTCCGCATTAAACAGTCCCAGAACAGGTACAGGATGGGTTAGACACAGAGTAAAGCTCCCTCTTCACTGTCCCCATCAAACACTCCCAGGACAGGTACAGCACGGGGTTAGATATAGAGTAAAGATCCCTCTGCACTGTTCCCATCAAACACTCCCTGGAAAGGTACAGCACGGGGTTACATAAAGAGTAAAGCTCCCTCTGCATTGTCCGCATCAAACACTCCCAGGACAGGTACAGCACGGGGTTAGATACAGATTAAAGCTCCCACTACACTGTCCCCATCAAACACTCCCAGGACAGGTATAGCACGGGTTAAGAGACAGAGTAAAGCTCACTCTACACTGTCCCCATCAAACACTCCCAGGACAGGTACAGCACGGGGTTAGATATAGAGTAAAGCTCACTCGAAATTGTCCCCATGAAACACTCCAAGGACAGGTACAGCACGGGGTTAGATACAGAGTAAAACTCCCTCTGCACACTCCCCATCAAACACTCCCAGGACAGGTACAGCACGGGGTTAGATACAGAGTAAAGCTCCCTCTACACTGTCCCCATCAATCACTCCCAGGACAGGTACAGCACGGAGTAAGATACGGAGTAAAGCTCCCTCTACACTGTCCCATTCAAACCCTCCCAGAACAGGTACAGCACGGGGTTAGATACAGAGTAAAGCTCCCTCTACACTGTCCCTTTTCAAACGCTCCCAGGACAGGTACATCACGGGGTTAGATACAGAGTAAAGCTCCCTCTACACAGTCCCCATCAAACACTCACAGGACAGGGACAGCACGGGGTTAGATACAGAGTAAAACTCCCTCTACACTGTCCCCATCAAACACTCCCAGGACAGTAACAGCACGGGGTTAGATACAGAGTAAAGCTCCCTCTACACTGTCCCATTCAAACCCTCCCAGGACAGGTACAGCACGGGGTTAGATACAGAGTAAAGCTCCCTCTCCACAGTCCCCATCAAACACTCCCAGGACAGGAACAGCACGGGGTTAGATACTGAGTAAAGCTCCCTCTACACTGTCCCCATCAAACACTCCCAGGACAGTAACAGCACGGGGTTAGATACAGAGTAAAGCTCCCTCTACACTGTCCCCATCAAACACTCCCAGGACAGGTACAGCACGGGTTTAGGTACAGAGTAAAGCTCCCTCTACACTATCCCCATCAATTACTCCCAGGACAGGTACAGCACGGGGTTAGATACAGAATAAAGCTCCCTCTACACTGTCCGCATTGGACACTCCTAGGACAGGTATAGCACAGGGTTAGATACAGAGAAAAACTCCCTCTACACTGTCCCCAGCAAACGTTTCCAGTACAGGTACAGCACGGTGTTAGATACAGAGTAAAGCTCCCTCTACACTATCCCCATCAAACACTCCCAGGACAGGGACAGCACGGGGTTAGACGCAGAGTAAAGCTCCCACTACACTGTCCCCATCAAACACTCCCAGGACAGGTACAGCACGGGGTTAGATACAGAGTAAAGCTCACTCTACACTGTACCCATCAAACACTCCCAGGACAGTAACAGCACGGGGTTAGATACAGAGTAAAGCTCCCTTTACACTGTCCCCATCAAACAATCCCAGGACAGGTACAGCACGGGGTTAGATACAGAGTAAAGCTCCATCTACACTGTGCCCATCAAACACTCCCAGGACAGGGACAGCACGGGGTTAGATACAGAGTAAAGCTCCATCTACACTGTGCCCATCAAACACTCCCGGGACAGGGACAGCACGGGGTTAGATACAGAGTAAAGCTCCCTCTACACTCTCCCCATCAAACACTCCCAGGACAGGTACAACATGAGGTTAGATACAGAGTTAAACTCCATCTACACTAACCCCATCAAACAATCCCAGGACAGGTACAGCACGGTGTTAGATACAGAGTAAAGCTCCCTCTACACCGTCCCCATCAAACGCTCCCAGGACAGGTGCAGCACATGGTTAGATACAGAGTAAAGCTCCCTCTACACTGTCCCCATCAAACACTCCCAGGACACGTACAGCTTGGGTTAGATACAGAGTAAAGCTCCCTCTACACTGTCCGCATTAAACACTCCCAGGACAGGTACAGCACGGGGTTAGATACAGAGTAAAGCTCCCTCTACACTGTCCCCATCAAACGTTCCCAGGACAGATACAGCACGGGGTTAGATACAGAGTAAAGCTCCCTCTACACTGTTCGCATTAAACACTCCCAGGACAGGTACAGCATTGGTTAGATACAGAGGAAAGCTTCCTCTACACTATCCCCATCAAACACTCCCAGGACAGGTACAGCACGGGGTTAGATACAGAGTAAAGCTCACTCTGCACTGTCCCCATCAAACACTCCCAGGACAGGTACAGCACGGGGTTAGATACAGAGTAAAGATCCCTCTGCACTGTTCCCATCAAACACTCCCTGGACAGGTACAGCACGGGGTTAGATAAAGAGTAAAGCTCCCTCTGCATTGTCCCCATCAAACACTCCCAGGACAGATACAGCACGGGGTTACATACAGATTAAAGCTCCCACTACACTGTCCCCATCAAACACTCCCAGGACAGGTATCGCACGGGGTAAGATATAGAGTTAAGCTCACTCGAAATTGTCCCCATCAAACACTCCCAGGACAGGTACAGTACGGGGTTAGATACCGAGTAAAACTCCCTCTACACTGTCCCCATCAAACACTCCCAGGACAGTAACAGCACGGGGTTAGATACAGAGTAAAGCTCCCTTTACACTGTCCCCATCAAACAATCCCAGGACAGGTACAGCACGGGGTTAGATACAGAGTAAAGCTCCATCTACACTGTGCCCATCAAACACTCCCAGGACAGGGACAGCACGGGGTTAGATAGAGAGTAAATCCCCCTCTACACTGTCCCCATCAAACACTCCCAGGACAGGTACAACATGAGGTTAGATACAGAGTTAAACTCCCTCTACACTAACCCCATCAAACAATCCCAGGACAGGTACAGCACGGGGTTAGATACAGAGTAAAGCTCCCTCTACACCGTCCCCATCAAACGCTCCCAGGACAGGTACAGCATTGGTTAGATACAGAGGAAAGCTTCCTCTACACTATCCCCATCAAACACTCCCAGGACAGGTACAGCACGGGGTTAGATACAGAGTAAAGCTCACTCTGCACTGTCCCCATCAAACACTCCCAGGACAGGTACAGCACGGGGTTAGATACAGATTAAAGCTCCCACTACACTGTCCCCATCAAACACTCCCAGGACAGGTTTAGCACGGGGTAAGAGACAGAGTAAAGCTCACTCTACACTGTCCCCATCAAACACTCCCAGGACAGGTACAGCACGGGGTTAGATACAGAGTAAAGCTCCCTCTACACTGTCCCCATGAATCACTCCCAGGACAGGAACAGCACGGAGTAAGATACGGAGTAAAGCTCCCTCTACACTGTTCCATTCAAACCCTCCCAGGACAGGTACAGCACGGGTTTACATATAGAGTAAAGCTCACTAGAAATTGTCCCCATGAAACACTCCCAGGACAGGTACAGCACGGGGTTAGATACAGAGTAAAACTCCCTCTGCACACTCCCCATCAAACACTCCCAGGACAGGTACAGCACGGGGTTAGATACAGAGTAAAGCTCCCTCTACACTGTCCCCATGAATCACTCCCAGGACAGGAACAGCACGGAGTAAGATACGGAGTAAAGCTCCCTCTACACTGTTCCATTCAAACCCTCCCAGGACAGGTACAGCACGGGGTTAGATACAGAGTAAAGCTCCCTCTACACTGTCCCTTTTCAAACGCTCCCAGGACAGGTACAGCACGGGGTTAGATACAGAGTAAAGCTCCCTCTACACAGTCCCCATCAAACACTCACAGGACAGGGACAGCACGGGGTTAGATACAGAGTAAAACTCCCTCTACACTGTCCCCATCAAACACTCCCAGGACAGTAACAGCACGGGGTTAGATACAGAGTAAAGCTCCCTCTACACTGTCCCCATCAAACACTCCCAGGACAGGTACAGCACGGGGTTAGATACAGAGTAAAGCTCCATCTACACTGTGTCCATCAAACACTCCCAGGACAGGGACAGCACGGGGTTAGATAGAGAGTAAATCCCCCTCTACACTGTCGCCAACAAACACTCCCAGGACAGGTACAGCATGAGGTTAGATACAGAGTAAAACTCCCTCTACACTAACCCCATCAAACAATCCCAGGACAGGTACAGCATGGGGTTAGATACAGAGTAAAGCTCCCTCTACACCGTCCCCATCAAATGCTCCCAAGGCAGGTTCAGCACAGGGTTAGATACTGAGTAAAGCTCCCTCTACAATGTCCCCATCAAACACTCCCAGGACAGGTACAGCTTGGGTTAGATACAGAGTAAAGCTCCCTCTACACTGTCCGCATTAGACACTCCCAGGACAGGTACAGCACGGGGTTAGATACAGAGTAAAGCTCCCTCTACACTGTCCCCATCAAACGTTGCCAGGACAGATACAGCACAGGGTTAGATACAGAGTAAAGCTCCCTCTACACTGTTCGCAGTAAACACTCCCAGGACAGGTACAGCATTGGTTAGATACAGAGTAAAGCTTCCTCTATGCTATCCCCATCAAACACTCCCAGGACAGGTACAGCACGGGGTTAGATACAGAGTAAAGCCCACTCTACACTGTCCCCATCAAACACTCCCAGGATAGGTACAGCACGGGGTTAGATATAGAGTAAAGATCCCTCTGCACTGTTCCCATCAAACACTCCCTGGACAGGTACAGCACGGGGTTAGATAAAGAGTAAAGCTCCCTCTGCATTGTCCCCATCAAACACTCCCAGGACAGGTACAGCACGGGGTTAGATACAGATTAAAGCTCCCACTACACTGTCCCCATCAAACACGCCCAGGACAGGTATAGCACGGGGTAAGATACAGAGTAAAGCTCACTCTACACTGTCCCCATCAAACACTCCCAGGACAGGTACAGCACGCGGTTAGATATAGAGTAAAGCTCACTCGAAATTGTCCCCATGAAACACTCCCAGGACAGGTACAGCACGGGGTTAGATACAGAGTAAAACTCCCTCTGCACACTCCCCATCAAACACTCCCAGGACAGGTACAGCACGGAGTAAGATACAGAGTAAAGCTCCCTCTACACTGTCCCATTCAAACCCTCCCAGGACATGTACAGCACGGGGTTAGATACAGAGTAAAGCTCCCTCTACACAGTCCCCATCAAACATTCCCAGGACTGGAACAGCACGGGGTTAGATACAGAGTAATGCTCCCTCTACACTTTCCCCATCAAACACTCCCAGGACAGTAACAGCACGGGGTTAGATACAGAGTCAAGCTCCCTCTACACAGTCCCCATCAAACACTCCAAGGACAGGTACAGCACGGGGTTAGATACAGAGTAAAGCTCCATCTACTCTGTGCCCCTCAAACACTCCCAGGACAGGGACAGCAAGGGGTTAGATAGAGAGTAAATCCCCCTCTACACTGTCCCCATCAAAAACTCCCAGGACAGGTACAGCACGGTGTTAGATACAGAATAAATCTCCCTCTACACTGTCCGCATTGGACACTCCCAGGACAGGTATAGCACGGGGTTAGATACAGAGAAAAACTCCCTCTACACTGTACCATCAAACACTCCCAGGACAGGTACAGCACGGGGTTAGATACAGAGTAAAGCTCCCTCTACACTGTCCGCATTAAACAGTCCCAGAACAGGTACAGCACGGGGTTAGATACAGAGTAAAGCTCCCTCTACACTATCCCCATCAAACACTACCAGGACAGGTACAGCACGGGGTGAGACGCAGAGTAAAGCTCCCACTACACTGTCCCCATCAAACACTCCCAGGACAGGTACAGCACGGGGTTAGATACAGAGTAAAGCTCACTCTACACTGTCCCCATCAAACACTCCCAGGACAGGTACAGCACGGGGTTAGATACACAGTAAAGATCCCTCTGCACTGTTCCCATCAAACACTCCCTGGACAGGTACAGCACGGGGTTAGATAAAGAGTAAAGCTCCCTCTGCATTGTTCCCATCAAACACTCCCAGGACAGGTACAGCACGGGGTTAGATACAGATTAAAGCTCCCACTACACTGTCCCCATCAAACACTCTCAGGACAGGTATAGCACGGGGTAAGATACAGAGTAAAGCTCACTCTACACTGTCCCCATCAAACACTCCCAGGACAGGTACAGCACGGGGTTAGATATGGTGTAAAGCTCACTCGAAATTGTCCCCATGAAACACTCCCAGGACAGGTACAGCACGGGGTTAGATACAGAGTAAAACTCCCTCTGCACACTCCCCATCAAACACTCCCAGGACAGGTGCAGCACGGGGTTAGATACAGAGTAAAGCTCCCTCTACACTGTCCCCATCAATCACTCCCAGGACAGGTACAGCACGGAGTAAGATACAGAGTAAAGCTCCCTCTACACTGTCCCATTCAAACCCTCCCAGGACAGGTACAGCACTGGGTTAGTTACAGAGTAAAGCTCCCTCTCCACAGTCCCCATCAAACACTCCCAGGACTGGAACAGCACGGGGTTAGATACAGAGTAAAGCTCCCTCTACACTGTCCCCATCAAACACTCCCAGTACAGTAACAGCACGGGGTTAGATACAGAGCAAAGCTCCCTCTACACTGTCCCCATCAAACCCTCCCAGGACAGGTACAGCACGGGGTTAGATACAGAGTAAAGCTCCCTCTACACTGTCCCTTTTCAAACGCTCCCAGGACAGGTACAGCACGGGGTTAGATACAGAGTAAAGCTCCCTCTACACAGTCCCCATCAAACACTCACAGGACAGGGACAGCACGGGGTTAGATACAGAGTAAAACTCCCTCTACACTGTCCCCATCAAACACTCCCAGGACAGTAACAGCACGGGGTTAGATACAGAGTAAAGCTCCCTCTACACTGTCCCCATCAAACACTCCCAGGACAGGTACAGCA
Source organism: Scyliorhinus torazame (assembly GCF_047496885.1). Classification (NCBI taxonomy): domain Eukaryota; kingdom Metazoa; phylum Chordata; class Chondrichthyes; order Carcharhiniformes; family Scyliorhinidae; genus Scyliorhinus; species Scyliorhinus torazame. The sequence goes on along the minus strand of NC_092725.1, from coordinate 30,253,941 downwards.
CGGGGTTAGATACAGAGTAAAGCTCCATCTACACTGTGCCCATCAAACACTCCCAGGACAGGGACAGCACGGGGTTAGATAGAGAGTAAATCCCCCTCTACACTGTCGCCAACAAACACTCCCAGGACAGGTACAGCATGAGGTTAGATACAGAGTAAAACTCCCTCTACACTAACCCCATCAAACAATCCCAGGACAGGTACAGCATGGGGTTAGATACAGAGTAAAGCTCCCTCTACACCGTCCCCATCAAATGCTCCCAAGACAGGTTCAGCACAGGGTTAGATACGGAGTAAAGCTCCCTCTACACTGTCCCCATCAAACACTCCCAGGACAGGTACAGCTTGGGTTAGATACAGAGTAAAGCTCCCTCTACACTGTCCGCATTAGACACTCCCAGGACAGGTACAGCACGGGGTTAGATACAGAGTAAAGCTCCCTCTACACTGTCCCCATCAAACGTTGCCAGGACAGATACAGCACAGGGTTAGATACAGAGTAAAGCTCCCTCTACACTGTTCGCATTAAACACTCCCAGGACAGGTACAGCATTGGTTAGATACAGAGTAAAGCTTCCTCTATGCTATCCCCATCAAACACTCCCAGGACAGGTACAGCACGGGGTTAGATACAGAGTAAAGCCCACTCTACACTGTCCCCATCAAACACTCCCAGGACAGGTACAGCACGGGGTTAGATATAGAGTAAAGATCCCTCTGCACTGTTCCCATCAAACACTCACTGGACAGGTACAGCATGGGGTTAGATAAAGAGTAAAGCTCCCTCTGCATTGTCCCCATCAAACACTCCCAGGACAGGTACAGCACGGGGTTAGATACAGATTAAAGCTCCCACTACACTGTCCCCATCAAACACTCCCAGGACAGGGATAGCACGGGGTAAGATACAGAGTAAAGCTCACTCTACACTGTCCCCATCAAACACTCCCAGGACAGGTACAGCACGGGGTTAGATATAGAGTAAAGCTCACTCGAAATTGTCCCCATGAAACACTCCCAGGACAGGTACAGCACGGGGTTAGATACAGAGTAAAACTCCCTCTGCACACTCCCCATTAAAACACTCCCAGGACAGGTACAGCACGGGGTTAGATACAGAGTAAAGCTCCCTCTACACTGTCCCCATCAATCACTGCCAGGACATGTACAGCACGGAGTAAGATACAGAGTAAAGCTCCCTCTACACTGTCCCATTCAAACCCTCCCAGGACAGGTACAGCACGGGGTTAGATACAGAGTAAAGCTCCCTCTACACAGTCCCCATCAAACACTCCCAGGACAGGAACAGCACGTGGTTAGATACAGAGTAATGCTCCCTCTACACTTTCCCCATCAAACACTCCCAGTACAGTAACAGCACGGGGTTAGATACAGAGTCAAGCTCCCTCTACACAGTCCCCATCAAACACTCCCAGGACAGGTACAGCACGGGGTTAGATACAGAGTAAAGCTCCATCTACTCTGTGCCCCTCAAACACTCCCAGGACAGGGACAGCAAGGGGTTAGATAGAGAGTAAATCCCCCTCTACACTGTCCCCATCAAACACTCCCAGGACAGGTACAGCACGGGGTTAGATACAGAGTAAAGCTCCCTCTACACTATCCCCATCAAACACTCCCAGGACAGGTACAGCACGGGGTTAGATACAGAATAAAGCTCCCTCTACACTGTCCGCATTGGACACTCCCAGGACAGGTATAGCACGGGGTTAGATACAGAGAAAAACTCCCTCTTCACTGTCCCCATCAAACGTACCCAGTACAGGTACAGCACGGGGTTGGATAGAGAGTAAAGCTCCCTCTACACTGTCCCCATCAAACGTACCCAGGACAGGTACAGCACGGGGTTAGATACAGAGTAAAGCTCCCTCTACACTATCCCCATCAAACACTCCCAGGACAGGTACAGCACGGGGTGAGACGCAGAGTAAAGCTCCCACTACACTGTCCCCATCAAACACTCCCAGGACAGGTACAGCACGGGGTTAGATACAGAGTAAAGCTCACTCTACACTGTCCCCATCAAACACTCCCAGGACAGGTACAGCACGGGGTTAGATACAGAGTAAAGATCCCTCTGCACTGTTCCCAACAAACACTCCCTGGACAGGTACAGCACGGGGTTAGATAAAGAGTAAATCTCCCTCTGCATTGTTCCCATCAAACACTCCCAGGACAGGTACAGCACGGGGTTAGATACAGATTAAAGCTCACTCTGCACTGTCCCCATCAAACACTCCCAGGACAGGTACAGCACGGGGTTAGATACAGATTAAAGCTCCCACTACACTGTCCCCATCAAACACTCCCAGGACAGGTACAGCACGGGGTTAGATACAGAGTAAAGCTCCATCTACACTGTGCCCATCAAACACTCCCAGGACAGGGACAGCACGGGGTTAGATAGAGAGTAAATCCCCCTCTACACTGTCGCCAACAAACACTCCCAGGACAGGTACAGCATGAGGTTAGATACAGAGTAAAACTCCCTCTACACTAACCCCATCAAACAATCCCAGGACAGGTACAGCATGGGGTTAGATACAGAGTAAAGCTCCCTCTACACCGTCCCCATCAAATGCTCCCAAGACAGGTTCAGCACAGGGTTAGATACGGAGTAAAGCTCCCTCTACACTGTCCCCATCAAACACTCCCAGGACAGGTACAGCTTGGGTTAGATACAGAGTAAAGCTCCCTCTACACTGTCCGCATTAGACACTCCCAGGACAGGTACAGCACGGGGTTAGATACAGAGTAAAGCTCCCTCTACACTGTCCCCATCAAACGTTGCCAGGACAGATACAGCACAGGGTTAGATACAGAGTAAAGCTCCCTCTACACTGTTCGCATTAAACACTCCCAGGACAGGTACAGCATTGGTTAGATACAGAGTAAAGCTTCCTCTATGCTATCCCCATCAAACACTCCCAGGACAGGTACAGCACGGGGTTAGATACAGAGTAAAGCCCACTCTACACTGTCCCCATCAAACACTCCCAGGACAGGTACAGCACGGGGTTAGATATAGAGTAAAGATCCCTCTGCACTGTTCCCATCAAACACTCACTGGACAGGTACAGCATGGGGTTAGATAAAGAGTAAAGCTCCCTCTGCATTGTCCCCATCAAACACTCCCAGGACAGGTACAGCACGGGGTTAGATACAGATTAAAGCTCCCACTACACTGTCCCCATCAAACACTCTCAGGACAGGGATAGCACGGGGTAAGATACAGAGTAAAGCTCACTCTACACTGTCCCCATCAAACACTCCCAGGACAGGTACAGCACGGGGTTAGATATAGAGTAAAGCTCACTCGAAATTGTCCCCATGAAACACTCCCAGGACAGGTACAGCACGGGGTTAGATACAGAGTAAAACTCCCTCTGCACACTCCCCATTAAAACACTCCCAGGACAGGTACAGCACGGGGTTAGATACAGAGTAAAGCTCCCTCTACACTGTCCCCATCAATCACTGCCAGGACATGTACAGCACGGAGTAAGATACAGAGTAAAGCTCCCTCTACACTGTCCCATTCAAACCCTCCCAGGACAGGTACAGCACGGGGTTAGATACAGAGTAAAGCTCCCTCTACACAGTCCCCATCAAACACTCCCAGGACAGGAACAGCACGTGGTTAGATACAGAGTAATGCTCCCTCTACACTTTCCCCATCAAACACTCCCAGTACAGTAACAGCACGGGGTTAGATACAGAGTCAAGCTCCCTCTACACAGTCCCCATCAAACACTCCCAGGACAGGTACAGCACGGGGTTAGATACAGAGTAAAGCTCCATCTACTCTGTGCCCCTCAAACACTCCCAGGACAGGGACAGCAAGGGGTTAGATAGAGAGTAAATCCCCCTCTACACTGTCCCCATCAAACACTCCCAGGACAGGTACAGCACGGGGTTAGATACAGAGTAAAGCTCCCTCTACACTATCCCCATCAAACACTCCCAGGACAGGTACAGCACGGGGTTAGATACAGAATAAAGCTCCCTCTACACTGTCCGCATTGGACACTCCCAGGACAGGTATAGCACGGGGTTAGATACAGAGAAAAACTCCCTCTTCACTGTCCCCATCAAACGTACCCAGTACAGGTACAGCACGGGGTTGGATACAGAGTAAAGCTCCCTCTACACTGTCCCCATCAAACGTACCCAGGACAGGTACAGCACGGGGTTAGATACAGAGTAAAGCTCCCTCTACACTATCCCCATCAAACACTCCCAGGACAGGTACAGCACGGGGTGAGACGCAGAGTAAAGCTCCCACTACACTGTCCCCATCAAACACTCCCAGGACAGGTACAGCACGGGGTTAGATACAGAGTAAAGCTCACTCTACACTGTCCCCATCAAATACTCCCAGGACAGGTACAGCACGGGGTTAGATACAGAGTAAAGATCCCTCTGCACTGTTCCCAACAAACACTCCCTGGACAGGTACAGCACGGGGTTAGATAAAGAGTAAAGCTCCCTCTGCATTGTTCCCATCAAACACTCCCAGGACAGGTACAGCACGGGGTTAGATACAGATTAAAGCTCCCACTACACTGTCCCCATCAAACACTCCCAGGACAGGTATAGCACGGGGTAAGATACAGAGTAAAGCTCACTCTACACTGTCCCCATCAAACACTCCCAGGACAGGTACAGCACGGGGTTAGATATAGAGTAAAGCTCACTCGAAATTGTCCCCATGAAACACTCCCAGGACAGGTACAGCACGGGGTTAGATACAGAGTAAAACTCCCTCTGCACACTCCCCATCAAACACTCCCAGGACAGGTACCGCACGGGTTAGATAGAGTAAAGCTCCCTCTACACTGTCCCCATCAATCACTCCCAGGACAGGTACAGCACGGCGTAAGATACAGAGTAAAGCTCCCTCTCCACAGTCCCCATCAAACACTCCCAGGACAGGAACAGCACGGGGTTAGATACAGAGTAAAGCTCCCTCTACACTGTCCCCATCAAACACTCCCAGTACAGTAACAGCACGGGGTTAGATACAGAGTAAAGCTCCCTCTACACTGTCCCCATCAAACGTACCCAGGACAGGTACAGCACGGGGTTAGATACAGAGTAAAGCCCCCTCGACACTATCCCCATCAAACACTCCCAGGACAGGTACAGCACGGGGTGCGACGCAGAGTAAAGCTCCCACTACACTGTCCCCATCAAACACTCCCAGGACAGGTACAGCACGGCGTTAGATACAGAGTAAAGCTCACTCTACAATGTCCCCATCAAACACTGCCAGGACAGGTACAGCACGGGGTTAGATACAGAGTAAAGATCCCTCTGCACTGTTCCCATCAAACACTCCCTGGACAGGTACAGCACGGGGTTAGATAAAGAGTAAAGCTCCCTCTGCATTGTTCCCATCAAACACTCCCAGGACAGGTACAGCACGGGGTTAGATACAGATTAAAGCTCCCACTACACCGTCCCCATCAAACGCTCCCAGGACAGGTATAGCACGGGGTAAGATACAGAGTAAAGCTCACCCTACACTGTCCCCACCAAACACTCCCAGGACAGGTACAGCACGGGGTTAGATATAGAGTAAAGCTCACTCGAAATTGTCCCCATGAAACACTCCCTGGTCAGGTACAGCATGGGGTTAAATACAGAGTAAAACTCCCTCTGCACACTCCCCATCAAACACTCCCAGGACAGGTACAGCACGGGGTTAGATACAGAGTAAAGCTCCCTCTACACTGTCCCCATCAATCACTCACAGGACAGGTACAGCACGGAGTAATATACAGAGTAAAGCTCCCTCTACACTGTCCCATTTAAACCCTCCCAGGACAGGTACAGTACGGGGTTAGATACAGAGTAAAGCTCCCTCTACACTGTCCCCATCAAACACTCCCAGGACAGGTACAGCACGGGGTTAGATACAGAGTAAAGCTCCATCTACACTGTGCCCATCAAACACTCCCAGGACAGTAACAGCACGGGGTTAGATACAGAGTAAAGCTCCCTCTACACTGTCCCCATCAAACACTCCCAGGACAGGTACAGCACGGGGTTAGATACAGAGTAAAGCTCCATCTACACTGTGCCCATCAAACACTCCCAGGACAGGGACAGCACGGGGTTAGATAGAGAGTAAATCCCCCTCTACACTGTCGCCAACAAACACTCCCAGGACAGGTACAGCATGAGGTTAGATACAGAGTAAAACTCCCTCTACACTAACCCCATCAAACAATCCCAGGACAGGTACAGCATGGGGTTAGATACAGAGTAAAGCTCCCTCTACACCGTCCCCATCAAATGCTCCCAAGATAGGTTCAGCACAGGGTTAGATACGGAGTAAAGCTCCCTCTACACTGTCCCCATCAAACACTCCCAGGACAGGTACAGCTTGGGTTAGATACAGAGTAAAGCTCCCTCTACACTGTCCGCATTAGACACTCCCAGGACAGGTACAGCACGGGGTTAGATACAGAGTAAAGCTCCCTCTACACTGTCCCCATCAAACGTTGCCAGGACAGATACAGCACAGGGTTAGATACAGAGTAAAGCTCCCTCTACACTGTTCGCATTAAACACTCCCAGGACAGGTACAGCATTGGTTAGATACAGAGTAAAGCTTCCTCTATGCTATCCCCATCAAACACTCCGAGGACAGGTACAGCACGGGGTTAGATACAGAGTAAAGCCCACTCTACACTGTCCCCATCAAACACTCCCAGGACAGGTACAGCACGGGGTTAGATATAGAGTAAAGATCCCTCTGCACTGTTCCCATCAAACACTCACTGGACAGGTACAGCATGGGGTTAGATAAAGAGTAAAGCTCCCTCTGCATTGTCCCCATCAAACACTCCCAGGACAGGTACAGCACGGGGTTAGATACAGATTAAAGCTCCCACTACACTGTCCCCATCAAACACTCCCAGGACAGGTATAGCACGGGGTAAGATACAGAGTAAAGCTCACTCTACACTGTCCCCATCAAACACTCCCAGGACAGGTACAGCACGGGGTTAGATATAGAGTAAAGCTCACTCGAAATTGTCCCCATGAAACACTCCCAGGACAGGTACAGCACGGGGTTAGATACAGAGTAAAACTCCCTCTGCACACTCCCCATTAAAACACTCCCAGGACAGGTACAGCACGGTGTTAGATACAGAGTAAAGCTCCCTCTACACTGTCCCCATCAATCACTGCCAGGACATGTACAGCACGGAGTAAGATACAGAGTAAAGCTCCCTCTACACTGTCCCATTCAAACCCTCCCAGGACAGGTACAGCACGGGGTTAGATACAGAGTAAAGCTCCCTCTACACAGTCCCCATCAAACACTCCCAGGACAGGAACAGCACGTGGTTAGATACAGAGTAATGCTCCCTCTACACTTTCCCCATCAAACACTCCCAGGACAGTAACAGCACGGGGTTAGATACAGAGTCAAGCTCCCTCTACACAGTCCCCATCAAACACTCCCAGGACAGGTACAGCACGGGGTTAGATACAGAGTAAAGCTCCATCTACTCTGTGCCCCTCAAACACTCCCAGGACAGGGACAGCAAGGGGTTAGATAGAGAGTAAATCCCCCTCTACACTGTCCCCATCAAACACTCCCAGGACAGGTACAGCACGGGGTTAGATACAGAGTAAAGCTCCCTCTACACTATCCCCATCAAACACTCCCAGGACAGGTACAGCACGGGGTTAGATACAGAATAAAGCTCCCTCTACACTGTCCGCATTGGACACTCCCAGGACAGGTATAGCACGGGGTTAGATACAGAGAAAAACTCCCTCTTCACTGTCCCCATCAAACGTACCCAGTACAGGTACAGCACGGGGTTGGATACAGAGTAAAGCTCCCTCTACACTGTCCCCATCAAACGTACCCAGGACAGGTACAGCACGGGGTTAGATACAGAGTAAAGCTCCCTCTACACTATCCCCATCAAACACTCCCAGGACAGGTACAGCACGGGGTGAGACGCAGAGTAAAGCTCCCACTACACTGTCCCCATCAAACACTCCCAGGACAGGTACAGCACGGGGTTAGATACAGAGTAAAGCTCACTCTACACTGTCCCCATCAAACACTCCCAGGACAGGTACAGCACGGGGTTAGATACAGAGTAAAGATCCCTCTGCACTGTTCCCAACAAACACTCCCTGGACAGGTACAGCACGGGGTTAGATAAAGAGTAAAGCTCCCTCTGCATTGTTCCCATCAAACACTCCCAGGACAGGTACAGCACGGGGTTAGATACAGATTAAAGCTCCCACTACACTGTCCCCATCAAACACTCCCAGGACAGGTATAGCACGGGGTAAGATACAGAGTAAAGCTCACTCTACACTGTCCCCATCAAACTTTCCAGGACAGGTACAGCACGGGGTTAGATATAGAGTAAAGCTCACTCGAAATTGTCCCCATGAAACACTCCCAGGACAGGTACAGCACGGGGTTAGATACAGAGTAAAACTCCCTCTGCACACTCCCCATCAAACACTCCCAGGACAGGTACAGCACGGGTTAGATACAGAGTAAAGCTCCCTCTACACTGTCCCCATCAATCACTCCCAGGACAGGTACAGCACGGAGTAAGATACAGAGTAAAGCTCCCTCTACACTGTCCCATTCAAACCCTCCCAGGACAGGTACAGCACGGGGTTAGATACAGAGTAAAGCTCCCTCTCCACAGTCCCCATCAAACACTCCCAGGACAGGAACAGCACGGGGTTAGATACAGAGTAAAGCTCCCTCTACACTGTCCCCATCAAACACTCCCAGTACAGTAACAGCACGGGGTTAGATACAGAGTAAAGCTCCCTCTACACTGTCCCCATCAAACGTACCCAGGACAGGTACAGCACGGGGTTAGATACAGAGTAAAGCTCCCTCGACACTATCCCCATCAAACACTCCCAGGACAGGTACAGCACGGGGTGCGACGCAGAGTAAAGCTCCCACTACACTGTCCCCATCAAACACTCCCAGGACAGGTACAGCACGGCGTTAGATACAGAGTAAAGCTCACTCTACAATGTCCCCATCAAACACTGCCAGGACAGGTACAGCACGGGGTTAGATACAGAGTAAAGATCCCTCTGCACTGTTCCCATCAAACACTCCCTGGACAGGTACAGCACGGGGTTAGATAAAGAGTAAAGCTCCCTCTGCATTGTTCCCATCAAATACTCCCAGGACAGGTACAGCACGGGGTTAGATACAGATTAAAGCTCCCACTACACCGTCCCCATCAAACGCTCCCAGGACAGGTATAGCACGGGGTAAGATACAGAGTAAAGCTCACCCTACACTGTCCCCACCAAACACTCCCAGGACAGGTACAGCACGGGGTTAGATATAGAGTAAAGCTCACTCGAAATTGTCCCCATGAAACACTCCCTGGACAGGTACAGCATGGGGTTAAATACAGAGTAAAACTCCCTCTGCACACTCCCCATCAAACACTCCCAGGACAGGTACAGCACGGGGTTAGATACAGAGTAAAGCTCCCTCTACACTGTCCCCATCAATCACTCACAGGACAGGTACAGCACGGAGTAATATACAGAGTAAAGCTCCCTCTACACTGTCCCATTTAAACCCTCCCAGGACAGGTACAGCACGGGGTTAGATACAGAGTAAAGCTCCCTCTCCACAGTCCCCATCAAACACTCCCAGGACAGGAACAGCACGGGGTTAGATACAGAGTAAAGCTCCCTCTGCACTGTTCCCATCAAACACTCCCTGGACAGGTACAGCACGGGGTTAGATAAAGTGTAAAGCTCCCTCTGCATTGTCCCCATCACACACTCCCAGGACAGGTACAGCACGGCGTTAGATACAGATTAAAGCTCCCACTACACTGTCCCCATCAAACACTCCCAGGACAGGTATAGCACGGGGTAAGATATAGAGTAAAGCTCACTCGAAATTGTCCCTATGAAACACTCCCAGGACAGGTACAGCACATGGTTAGATACCGAGTAAAACTCCCTCTACACTGTCCCCATCAAACATTCCCAGGACAGTAACAGCACGGGGTTAGATACAGAGTAAAGCTCCCTTTACACTGTCCCCATCAAACAATTCCAGGACAGGTACAGCACGGGGTTAGATACAGAGTAAAGCTCCATCTACACTGTGCCCATCAAACACTCCCAGGACAGGGACAGCACGGGGTTAGATACAGAGTAAAGATCCCTCTGCACTGTCCCCATCAAACACACACAGGACAGGTACAACATGAGGTTAGATACAGAGTTTAATTCCCTCTACACTAACCCCATCAAACAATTCCCGGACAGGTACAGCACGGGGTTACAGAGTAAAGCTCCCTCTACACTATCCCCATCAAACACTCCCAGGACAGCTACAGCACGGGGTTAGATACAGAATAAAGCTCCCTCTACACTGTCCGCATTGGACACTCCCAGGACAGGTATAGCACGGGGTTAGATACAGAGAAAAACTCCCTCTTCACTGTCCCCATCAAACGTACCCAGTACAGGTACAGCACGGGGTTGGATACAGAGTAAAGCTCCCTCTACACTGTCCCCATCAAACGTACCCAGGACAGGTACAGCACGGGGTTAGATACAGAGTAAAGCTCCCTCTACACTATCCCCATCAAACACTCCCAGGACAGGTACAGCACGGGGTGAGACGCAGAGTAAAGCTCCCACTACACTGTCCCCATCAAACACTCCCAGGACAGGTACAGCACGGGGTTAGATACAGAGTAAAGCTCACTCTACACTGTCCCCATCAAACACTCCCAGGACAGGTACAGCACGGGGTTAGATACAGAGTAAAGATCCCTCTGCACTGTTCCCAACAAACACTCCCTGGACAGGTACAGCACGGGGTTAGATAAAGAGTAAAGCTCCCTCTGCATTGTTCCCATCAAACACTCCCAGGACAGGTACAGCACGGGGTTAGATACAGATTAAAGCTCCCACTACACTGTCCCCATCAAACACTCCCAGGACAGGTATAGCACGGGGTAAGATACAGAGTAAAGCTCACTCTACACTGTCCCCATCAAACTTTCCAGGACAGGTACAGCACGGGGTTAGATATAGAGTAAAGCTCACTCGAAATTGTCCCCATGAAACACTCCCAGGACAGGTACAGCACGGGGTTAGATACAGAGTAAAACTCCCTCTGCACACTCCCCATCAAACACTCCCAGGACAGGTACAGCACGGGTTAGATACAGAGTAAAGCTCCCTCTACACTGTCCCCATCAATCACTCCCAGGACAGGTACAGCACGGAGTAAGATACAGAGTAAAGCTCCCTCTACACTGTCCCATTCAAACCCTCCCAGGACAGGTACAGCACGGGGTTAGATACAGAGTAAAGCTCCCTCTCCACAGTCCCCATCAAACACTCCCAGGACAGGAACAGCACGGGGTAAGATACAGGGTAAAGCTCCCTCTACACTGTCCCCATCAAACACTCCCAGTACAGTAACAGCACGGGGTTAGATACAGAGTAAAGCTCCCTCTACACTGTCCCCATCAAACGTACCCAGGACAGGTACAGCACGGGGTTAGATACAGAGTAAAGCTCCCTCGACACTATCCCCATCAAACACTCCCAGGACAGGTACAGCACGGGGTGCGACGCAGAGTAAAGCTCCCACTACACTGTCCCCATCAAACACTCCCAGGACAGGTACAGCACGGCGTTAGATACAGAGTAAAGCTCACTCTACAATGTCCCCATCAAATACTGCCAGGACAGGTACAGCACGGGGTTAGATACAGAGTAAAGATCCCTCTGCACTGTTCCCATCAAACACTCCCTGGACAGGTACAGCACGGGGTTAGATAAAGAGTAAAGCTCCCTCTGCATTGTTCCCATCAAACACTCCCAGGACAGGTACAGCACGGGGTTAGATACAGATTAAAGCTCCCACTACACCGTCCCCATCAAACGCTCCCAGGACAGGTATAGCACGGGGTAAGATACAGAGTAAAGCTCACCCTACACTGTCCCCACCAAACACTCCCAGGACAGGTACAGCACGGGGTTAGATATAGAGTAAAGCTCACTCGAAATTGTCCCCATGAAACACTCCCTGGACAGGTACAGCATGGGGTTAAATACAGAGTAAAACTCCCTCTGCACACTCCCCATCAAACACTCCCAGGACAGGTACAGCACGGGGTTAGATACAGAGTAAAGCTCCCTCTACACTGTCCCCATCAATCACTCACAGGACAGGTACAGCACGGAGTAATATACAGAGTAAAGCTCCCTCTACACTGTCCCATTTAAACCCTCCCAGGACAGGTACAGCACGGGGTTAGATACAGAGTAAAGCTCCCTCTCCACAGTCCCCATCAAACACTCCCAGGACAGGAACAGCACGGGGTTAGATACAGAGTAAAGCTCCCTCTGCACTGTTCCCATCAAACACTCCCTGGACAGGTACAGCACGGGGTTAGATAAAGTGTAAAGCTCCCTCTGCATTGTCCCCATCAAACACACCCAGGACAGGTACAGAACGGCGTTAGATACAGATTAAAGCTCCCACTACACTGTCCCCATCAAACACTCCCAGGACAGGTATAGCACGGGGTAAGATATAGAGTAAAGCTCACTCGAAATTGTCCCTATGAAACACTCCCAGGACAGGTACAGCACATGGTTAGATACCGAGTAAAACTCCCTCTACACTGTCCCCATCAAACATTCCCAGGACAGTAACAGCACGGGGTTAGATACAGAGTAAAGCTCCCTTTACACTGTCCCCATCAAACAATTCCAGGACAGGTACAGCACGGGGTTAGATACAGAGTAAAGCTCCATCTACACTGTGCCCATCAAACACTCCCAGGACAGGGACAGCACGGGGTTAGATACAGAGTAAAGATCCCTCTGCACTGTCCCCATCAAACACACACAGGACAGGTACAACATGAGGGTAGATACAGAGTTAAATTCCCTCTACACTAACCCCATCAAACAATTCCCGGACAGGTACAGCACGGGGTTACAGAGTAAAGCTCCCTCTACACCGTCCCCATCAAACGCTCCCAGGACAGGTACAGCACATGGTTAGATACTGAGTAAAGCTCCCTCTACACTGTCCCCATCAAACACTCCCAGGACAGGTACAGCTTGGGTTAGATACAGAGTAAAGCTCCCTCTACACTGTCCGCATTACACACTCCCAGGACAGGTACAGCACGGGGTTAGATACAGAGTAAAGCTCCCTCTAGACTGTCCCCATCAAACACTCCCAGTACAGTAACAGCACGGGGTTAGATACAGAGTAAAGCTCCCTCTACACTGTCCCCATCAAACGTACCCAGGACAGGTACAGCACGGGGTTAGATACAGAGTAAAGCTCCCTCGACACTATCCCCATCAAACACTCCCAGGACAGGTACAGCACGGGGTGAGACGCAGAGTAAAGCTCCCACTACACTGTCCCCATCAAACACTCCCAGGACAGGTACAGCACGGGGTTAGATACAGAGTAAAGCTCACTCTACACTGTCCCCATCAAACACTGCCAGGACAGGTACAGCACGGGGTTAGATACAGAGTAAAGATCCCTCTGCACTGTTCCCATCATACACTCCCTGGACAGGTACAGCACGGGGTTAGATAAAGAGTAAAGCTCCCTCTGCATTGTTCCCATCAAACACTCCCAGGACAGGTACAGCTCGGGGTTAGATACAGATTAAAGCTCCCACTACACTGTCCCCATCAAACACTCCCAGGACAGGTATAGCACGGGGTAAGATACAGAGTAAAGCTCACCCTACACTGTCCCCATCAAACACTCCCAGGACAGGTACAGCACGGGGTTAGATATAGAGTAAAGCTCACTCGAAATTGTCCCCATGAAACACTCCCAGGACAAGTACAGCACGGGGTTAGATACAGAGTAAAACTCCCTCTGCACACTCCCCATCAAACACTCCCAGGACAGGTACAGCACGGGGTTAGATACAGAGTAAAGCTCCCTCTTCACTGTCCCCATCAATCACTCCCAGGACAGGTACAGCACGGAGTAATATACAGAGTAAAGCTCCCTCTACACTGTCCCATTCAAACCCTCCCAGGACAGGTACAGCACGGGGTTAGATACAGAGTAAAGCTCCCTCTCCACAGTCCCCATCAAACACTCCCAGGACAGGTACAGCACGGGGTTAGATACAGGGTAAAGTTCCATCAACTCTGTGCCCCTCAAACACTCCCAGGACAGGGACAGCAAGGGGTTAGATAGAGAGTAAATCCCCCTCTACACTGTCCCCATCAAACACTCCAAGGACGGGCACAGCACGGGGTTAGATAGAGAGTAAAGCTCCCTCTACACTATCCCCATCAAACAATCACAGGACAGGTACAGCACGGGGTTGGATACAGAATAAATCTCCCTCTACTCTGTCCCCATCAAACACTCCCAGGACAGGTACCGCACGAGGTTAGATACAGAGTAAAGCTCCCTCTACACCGTCCCCATCAAACGCTCCCAGTACAGGAACAGCACGGGGTTAGATACAGAGTAAAGCTCCCTCTACACTGTCCCCATCAAGCACTCCCAGGACAGGTACAGCACAGGGTTCGATACTGAGTAAAGCTCCCTCTACACTGTCCCCATCAAACACTCCCAGGACAGGTACAGCTTGGGTTAGATACAGAATAAAGCTCCCTCTACACTGTCCGCATTGGACACTCCCACGACAGGTATTGCACGGGGTTAGATAGAGAGAAAAACTCCCTCTACACTGTACCATCAAACACTCCCAGGACAGGTACAGCACGGGGTTTGATACAGAGTAAAGCTCCCTCTACACTGTCCGCATTAAACTGTCCCAGAACAGGTACAGGATGGGTTAGACACAGAGTAAAGCTCCCACTACACTGTCCCCATCAAACACTCCCAGGACAGGTACAGCACGGGGTTAGAGACAGAGTAAAGCTCACTCGACACTGTCCCCATCAAACACTCCCAGGACAGGTACAGCACGGAGTTAGATACAGAGTAAAGATCCCTCTGCACTGTTCCCATCAAACACTCCCTCGACAGGTACAGCACGGGGTTAGATAAAGAGTAAAGCTCCCTCTGCATTGTCCCCATCAAACACTCCCAGGACAGGTATAGCACGGGGTAAGATACAGAGTTAAGCCCCCACTACACTGTCCCCATCAAACACTCCCAGGACAGGTATAGCACGGGGTAAGATACAGAGTAAAGCTCACTCTACACTGTCCCCATCAAACACTCCCAGGACAGGTACTGCACGGGGTTAGATATAGAGTAAAGCTCACTCGAAATTGTCCCCATGAAACACTCCCAGGACAGGTACAGCACATGGTTAGATAAAGAGTAAAACTCCCTCTGCACACTCCCCATCAAACACTCCCAGGACAGGTACCGCACGGGGTTAGATACAGAGTAAAGCTCCCTCTACACTGTCCCCATCAATCACTCCCAGGACAGGTACAGCACGGGGTTAGATACAGATTAAAGCTCCCACTACACTGTCCCCATCAAACACTCCCAGGACAGGTATAGCACGGGGTAAGATACAGAGTAAAGCTCACTCTACACTGTCCCCATCACACACTCCCAGGACAGGTACAGCACGGGGTTAGATATAGAGTAAAGCTCACTCGAAATTGTCCCCATGAAACACTCCCAGGACAGGTACAGCACATGGTTAGATACTGAGTAAAACTCCCTCTACACTGTCCCCATCAAACACTCCCAGGACAGTAACAGCACGGGGTTAGATACAGAGTAAAGCTCCCTTTACACTGTCCCCATCAAACACTCCCAGGACAGGTACAGCACGGGGTTAGATACAGAGTAAAGCTCCATCTACACTGTGCCCATCAAACACTCCCAGGACAGGGACAGCATGGGGTTAGATAGAGAGTAAATCCCCCTCTATCCTGTCCCCATCAAACACTCCCAGGACAGGTACAGCACGGGGTTAGATATAGAGTAAAGCTCCATCTACACTGTGCCCATCAAACACTCCCAGGACAGGTACAGCACGGGTTAGATACAGAGTAAAGCTCCCTCTACACTGTCCCCATCAATCACTCCCAGGACAGGTACAGCACGGGGTAAGATACAGGGTAAAGCTCCCTCTACACTGTCCCCATCAAACACTCCCAGTACAGTAACAGCACGGGGTTAGATACAGAGTAAAGCTCCCTCTACACTGTCCCCATCAAACGTACCCAGGACAGGTACAGCACGGGGTTAGATACAGAGTAAAGCTCCCTCGACACTATCCCCATCAAACACTCCCAGGACAGGTACAGCACGGGGTGCGACGCAGAGTAAAGCTCCCACTACACTGTCCCCATCAAACACTCCCAGGACAGGTACAGCACGGCGTTAGATACAGAGTAAAGCTCACTCTACAATGTCCCCATCAAACACTGCCAGGACAGGTACAGCACGGGGTTAGATACAGAGTAAAGATCCCTCTGCACTGTTCCCATCAAACACTCCCTGGACAGGTACAGCACGGGGTTAGATAAAGAGTAAAGCTCCCTCTGCATTGTTCCCATCAAACACTCCCAGGACAGGTACAGCACGGGGTTAGATACAGATTAAAGCTCCCACTACACCGTCCCCATCAAACGCTCCCAGGACAGGTATAGCACGGGGTAAGATACAGAGTAAAGCTCACCCTACACTGTCCCCACCAAACACTCCCAGGACAGGTACAGCACGGGGTTAGATATAGAGTAAAGCTCACTCGAAATTGTCCCCATGAAACACTCCCTGGACAGGTACAGCATGGGGTTAAATACAGAGTAAAACTCCCTCTGCACACTCCCCATCAAACACTCCCAGGACAGGTACAGCACGGGGTTAGATACAGAGTAAAGCTCCCTCTACACTGTCCCCATCAATCACTCACAGGACAGGTACAGCACGGAGTAATATACAGAGTAAAGCTCCCTCTACACTGTCCCATTTAAACCCTCCCAGGACAGGTACAGCACGGGGTTAGATACAGAGTAAAGCTCCCTCTCCACAGTCCCCATCAAACACTCCCAGGACAGGAACAGCACGGGGTTAGATACAGAGTAAAGCTCCCTCTGCACTGTTCCCATCAAACACTCCCTGGACAGGTACAGCACGGGGTTAGATAAAGTGTAAAGCTCCCTCTGCATTGTCCCCATCAAACACACCCAGGACAGGTACAGAACGGCGTTAGATACAGATTAAAGCTCCCACTACACTGTCCCCATCAAACACTCCCAGGACAGGTTTAGCACGGGGTAAGATATAGAGTAAAGCTCACTCGAAATTGTCCCTATGAAACACTCCCAGGACAGGTACAGCACATGGTTAGATACCGAGTAAAACTCCCTCTACACTGTCCCCATCAAACATTCCCAGGACAGTAACAGCACGGGGTTAGATACAGAGTAAAGCTCCCTTTACACTGTCCCCATCAAACAATTCCAGGACAGGTACAGCACGGGGTTAGATACAGAGTAAAGCTCCATCTACACTGTGCCCATCAAACACTCCCAGGACAGGGACAGCACGGGGTTAGATACAGAGTAAAGATCCCTCTGCACTGTCCCCATCAAACACACACAGGACAGGTACAACATGAGGTTAGATACAGAGTTAAATTCCCTCTACACTAACCCCATCAAACAATTCCCGGGCAGGTACAGCACGGGGTTACAGAGTAAAGCTCCCTCTACACCGTCCCCATCAAACGCTCCCAGGACAGGTACAGCACATGGTTAGATACTGAGTAAAGCTCCCTCTACACTGTCCCCATCAAACACTCCCAGGACAGGTACAGCTTGGGTTAGATACAGAGTAAAGCTCCCTCTACACTGTCCGCATTACACACTCCCAGGACAGGTACAGCACGGGGTTAGATACAGGGTAAAGCTCCATCAACTCTGTGCCCCTCAAACACTCCCAGGACAGGGACAGCAAGGGGTTAGATAGAGAGTAAATCCCCCTCTACACTGTCCCCATCAAACACTCCAAGGACGGGCACAGCACGGGGTTAGATACAGAGTAAAGCTCCCTCTACACTATCCCCATCAAACAATCACAGGACAGGTACAGCACGGGGTTGGATACAGAATAAATCTCCCTCTACTCTGTCCCCATCAAACACTCCCAGGACAGGTACCGCACGAGGTTAGATACAGAGTAAAGCTCCCTCTACACCGTCCCCATCAAACGCTCCCAGTACAGGAACAGCACGGGGTTAGATACAGAGTAAAGCTCCCTCTACACTGTCCCCATCAAGCACTCCCAGGACAGGTACAGCACAGGGTTCGATACTGAGTAAAGCTCCCTCTACACTGTCCCCATCAAACACTCCCAGGACAGGTACAGCTTGGGTTAGATACAGAATAAAGCTCCCTCTACACTGTCCGCATTGGACACTCCCACGACAGGTATTGCACGGGGTTAGATAGAGAGAAAAACTCCCTCTACACTGTACCATCAAACACTCCCAGGACAGGTACAGCACGGGGTTTGATACAGAGTAAAGCTCCCTCTACACTGTCCGCATTAAACTGTCCCAGAACAGGTACAGGATGGGTTAGACACCGAGTAAAGCTCCCACTACACTGTCCCCATCAAACACTCCCAGGACAGGTACAGCACGGGGTTAGAGACAGAGTAAAGCTCACTCGACACTGTCCCCATCAAACACTCCCAGGACAGGTACAGCACGGAGTTAGATACAGAGTAAAGATCCCTCTGCACTGTTCCCATCAAACACTCCCTCGACAGGTACAGCACGGGGTTAGATAAAGAGTAAAGCTCCCTCTGCATTGTCCCCATCAAACACTCCCAGGACAGGTATAGCACGGGGTAAGATACAGAGTAAAGCTCCCACTACACTGTCCCCATCAAACACTCCCAGGACAGGTATAGCACGGGGTAAGATACAGAGTAAAGCTCACTCTACACTGTCCCCATCAAACACTCCCAGGACAGGTACTGCACGGGGTTAGATATAGAGTAAAGCTCACTCGAAATTGTCCCCATGAAACACTCCCAGGACAGGTACAGCACATGGTTAGATAAAGAGTAAAACTCCCTCTGCACACTCCCCATCAAACACTCCCAGGACAGGTACCGCACGGGGTTAGATACAGAGTAAAGCTCCCTCTACACTGTCCCCATCAATCACTCCCAGGACAGGTACAGCACGGGGTTAGATACAGATTAAAGCTCCCACTACACTGTCCCCATCAAACACTCCCAGGACAGGTATAGCACGGGGTAAGATACAGAGTAAAGCTCACTCTACACTGTCCCCATCACACACTCCCAGGACAGGTACAGCACGGGGTTAGATATAGAGTACAGCTCACTCGAAATTGTCCCCATGAAACACTCCCAGGACAGGTACAGCACATGGTTAGATACTGAGTAAAACTCCCTCTACACTGTCCCCATCAAACACTCCCAGGACAGTAACAGCACGGGGTTAGATACAGAGTAAAGCTCCCTTTACACTGTCCCCATCAAACACTCCCAGGACAGGTACAGCACGGGGTTAGATACAGAGTAAAGCTCCATCTACACTGTGCCCATCAAACACTCCCAGGACAGGGACAGCATGGGGTTAGATAGAGAGTAAATCCCCCTCTATCCTGTCCCCATCAAACACTCCCAGGACAGGTACAGCATGAGGTTAGATACAGAGTTAAACTCCCTCTACACTAACCCCATCAAACAATCCCAGGACAGGTACAGCACGGGGTTAGATACAGAGTAAAGCTCCCTCTACACCGTCCCCATCAAACGCTCCCAGGACAGGTACAGCACAGGGTTAGATACTGAGTAAAGCTCCCTCTACACTGTCCCCATCAAACACTCCCAGGACAGGTACCGCTTGGGTTAGATACAGAGTAAAGCTCCCTCTACACTGTCCGCATTAGACACTCCCAGGACAGGTACAGCACGGGGCTAGATACAGAGTAAAGCTCCCTCTACACTGTCCCCATCAACCGTTCCCAGGACAGATACAGCACGGGGTTAGATACAGAGTAAAGCTCCCTCGACACTGTTCGCATTAAACACTCCCAGGACAGGTACAGCATTGGTTAGATACAGAGTAAAACTTCCTCTACACTATCCCCATCAAACACTCCCAGGACAGGTACAGCACGGGGTTAGATACAGAGTAAAGCTCACTCTACACTGTCCCCATCAAACACTCCCAGGACAGGTACAGCACGGGGTTAGATCCAGAGCAAAGATCCCTCTGCACTGTTCCCATCAAACACTCCCTGGACAGGTACAGCACGGGGTTAGATAAAGAGTAAAGCTCCCTCTGCATTGTCCCCATCAAACACTCCCAGGAAAGGTATAGCACGGGGTTAGATACAGAGAAAAACTCCCTCTACACTGTACCATCAAACACTCCCAGGACAGGTGCAGCACGGGGTTAGATACAGAGTAAAGCTCCTTCTACACTGTCCGCATTAAACAGTCCCAGAACAGGTACAGGATGGGTTAGACACAGAGTAAAGCTCCCTCTTCACTGAGCACATGAAAAACTCCCAGGACAGGGACAGCACGGGGTTAGATACAGAGTAAAGCTCCCTCTACACTGTCCCCATCAAACGTTATCAGGACAGGTACAGCACGGGGTTAGGTACAGAGTAAAGCTCCCTCTACACAGTTCCCATCAAACACTCCCTGGACAGGTACAGCACGGGGTTAGATAAAGAGTAAAGCTCACTCTGCATTGTCCCCATCAAACACTCCCAGGACAGGTATAGCACATGGTTAGATACCGAGTAAAACTCCCTCTACACTGTCCCCATCAAACATTCCCAGGACAGTAACAGCACGGGGTTAGATACAGAGTAAAGCTCCCTTTACACTGTGCCCATCAAACACTCCCAGGACAGGTACAGCTTGGGTTAGATACAGAGTAAAGCTCCCTCTACACTGTCCGCATTACACACTCCCAGGACAGGTACAGCACGGGGTTAGATACAGAGTAAAGCTCCCTCTAGACTGTCCCCATCAAACACTCCCAGTACAGTAACAGCACGGGGTTAGATACAGAGTAAAGCTCCCTCTACACTGTCCCCATCAAACGTACCCAGGACAGGTACAGCACGGGGTTAGATACAGAGTAAAGCTCCCTCGACACTGTTCGCATTAAACACTCCCAGGACAGGTACAGCATTGGTTAGATACAGAGTAAAACTTCCTCTACACTATCCCCATCAAACACTCCCAGGACAGGTACAGCACGGGGTGAGACGCAGAGTAAAGCTTCCTCTACACTATCCCCATCAAACACTCCCAGGACAGGTACAGCACGGGGTGAGACGCAGAGTAAAGCTCCCACTACACTGTCCCCATCAAACACTCCCAGGACAGGTACAGCACGGGGTTAGATACAGAGTAAAGCTCACTCTACACTGTCCCCATCAAACACTGCCAGGACAGGTACAGCACGGGGTTAGATACAGAGTAAAGATCCCTCTGCACTGTTCCCATCATACACTCCCTGGACAGGTACAGCACGGGGTTAGATAAAGAGTAAAGCTCCCTCTGCATTGTTCCCATCAAACACTCCCAGGACAGGTACAGCACGGGGTTAGATACAGATTAAAGCTCCCACTACACTGTCCCCATCAAACACTCCCAGGACAGGTATAGCACGGGGTAAGATACAGAGTAAAGCTCACCCTACACTGTCCCCATCAAACACTCCCAGGACAGGTACAGCACGGGGTTAGATATAGAGTAAAGCTCACTCGAAATTGTCCCCATGAAACACTCCCAGGACAAGTACAGCACGGGGTTAGATACAGAGTAAAACTCCCTCTGCACACTCCCCATCAAACACTCCCAGGACAGGTACAGCACGGGGTTAGATACAGAGTAAAGCTCCCTCTACACTGTCCCCATCAATCACTCCCAGGACAGGTACAGCACGGAGTTAGATACAGAGTAAAGCTCCCTCTACACTGTCCCATTCAAACCCTCCCAGGACAGGTACAGCACGGGGTTAGATACAGAGTAAAGCTCCCTCTCCACAGTCCCCATCAAACACTCCCAGGACAGGTACAGCACGGGGTTAGATACAGGGTAAAGCTCCATCAACTCTGTGCCCCTCAAACACTCCCAGGACAGGGACAGCAAGGGGTTAGATAGAGAGTAAATCCCCCTCTACACTGTCCCCATCAAACACTCCAAGGACGGGCACAGCACGGGGTTAGATACAGAGTAAAGCTCCCTCTACACTATCCCCATCAAACAATCACAGGACAGGTACAGCACGGGGTTGGATACAGAATAAATCTCCCTCTACTCTGTCCCCATCAAACACTCCCAGGACAGGTACCGCACGAGGTTAGATACAGAGTAAAGCTCCCTCTACACCGTCCCCATCAAACGCTCCCAGTACAGGAACAGCACGGGGTTAGATACAGAGTAAAGCTCCCTCTACACTGTCCCCATCAAGCACTCCCAGGACAGGTACAGCACAGGGTTCGATACTGAGTAAAGCTCCCTCTACACTGTCCCCATCAAACACTCCCAGGACAGGTACAGCTTGGGTTAGATACAGAATAAAGCTCCCTCTACACTGTCCGCATTGGACACTCCCACGACAGGTATTGCACGGGGTTAGATAGAGAGAAAAACTCCCTCTACACTGTACCATCAAACACTCCCAGGACAGGTACAGCACGGGGTTTGATACAGAGTAAAGCTCCCTCTACACTGTCCGCATTAAACTGTCCCAGAACAGGTACAGGATGGGTTAGACACCGAGTAAAGCTCCCACTACACTGTCCCCATCAAACACTCCCAGGACAGGTACAGCACGGGGTTAGAGACAGAGTAAAGCTCACTCGACACTGTCCCCATCAAACACTCCCAGGACAGGTACAGCACGGAGTTAGATACAGAGTAAAGATCCCTCTGCACTGTTCCCATCAAACACTCCCTCGACAGGTACAGCACGGGGTTAGATAAAGAGTAAAGCTCCCTCTGCATTGTCCCCATCAAACACTCCCAGGACAGGTATAGCACGGGGTAAGATACAGAGTAAAGCTCCCACTACACTGTCCCCATCAAACACTCCCAGGACAGGTATAGCACGGGGTAAGATACAGAGTAAAGCTCACTCTACACTGTCCCCATCAAACACTCCCAGGACAGGTACTGCACGGGGTTAGATATAGAGTAAAGCTCACTCGAAATTGTCCCCATGAAACACTCCCAGGACAGGTACAGCACATGGTTAGATAAAGAGTAAAACTCCCTCTGCACACTCCCCATCAAACACTCCCAGGACAGGTACCGCACGGGGTTAGATACAGAGTAAAGCTCCCTCTACACTGTCCCCATCAATCACTCCCAGGACAGGTACAGCACGGGGTTAGATACAGATTAAAGCTCCCACTACACTGTCCCCATCAAACACTCCCAGGACAGGTATAGCACGGGGTAAGATACAGAGTAAAGCTCACTCTACACTGTCCCCATCACACACTCCCAGGACAGGTACAGCACGGGGTTAGATATAGAGTACAGCTCACTCGAAATTGTCCCCATGAAACACTCCCAGGACAGGTACAGCACATGGTTAGATGCTGAGTAAAACTCCCTCTACACTGTCCCCATCAAACACTCCCAGGACAGTAACAGCACGGGGTTAGATACAGAGTAAAGCTCCCTTTACACTGTCCCCATCAAACACTCCCAGGACAGGTACAGCACGGGGTTAGATACAGAGTAAAGCTCCATCTACACTGTGCCCATCAAACACTCCCAGGACAGGGACAGCATGGGGTTAGATAGAGAGTAAATCCCCCTCTATCCTGTCCCCATCAAACACTCCCAGGACAGGTACAGCATGAGGTTAGATACAGAGTTAAACTCCCTCTACACTAACCCCATCAAACAATCCCAGGACAGGTACAGCACGGGGTTAGATACAGAGTAAAGCTCCCTCTACACCGTCCCCATCAAACGCTCCCAGGACAGGTACAGCACAGGGTTAGATACTGAGTAAAGCTCCCTCTACACTGTCCCCATCAAACACTCCCAGGACAGGTACCGCTTGGGTTAGATACAGAGTAAAGCTCCCTCTACACTGTCCGCATTAGACACTCCCAGGACAGGTACAGCACGGGGCTAGATACAGAGTAAAGCTCCCTCTACACTGTCCCCATCAACCGTTCCCAGGACAGATACAGCACGGGGTTAGATACAGAGTAAAGCTCCCTCGACACTGTTCGCATTAAACACTCCCAGGACAGGTACAGCATTGGTTAGATACAGAGTAAAACTTCCTCTACACTATCCCCATCAAACACTCCCAGGACAGGTACAGCACGGGGTTAGATACAGAGTAAAGCTCACTCTACACTGTCCCCATCAAACACTCCCAGGACAGGTACAGCACGGGGTTAGATCCAGAGCAAAGATCCCTCTGCACTGTTCCCATCAAACACTCCCTGGACAGGTACAGCACGGGGTTAGATAAAGAGTAAGGCTCCCTCTGCATTGTCCCCATCAAACACTCCCAGGAAAGGTATAGCACGGGGTTAGATACAGAGAAAAACTCCCTCTACACTGTACCATCAAACACTCCCAGGACAGGTACAGCACGGGGTTAGATACAGAGTAAAGCTCCTTCTACACTGTCCGCATTAAACAGTCCCAGAACAGGTACAGGATGGGTTAGACACAGAGTAAAGCTCCCTCTTCACTGAGCACATGAAAAACTCCCAGGACAGGGACAGCACGGGGTTAGATACAGAGTAAAGCTCCCTCTACACTGTCCCCATCAAACGTTATCAGGACAGGTACAGCACGGGGTTAGGTACAGAGTAAAGCTCCCTCTACACTGTTCCCATCAAACACTCCCTAGACAGGTACAGCACGGGGTTAGATAAAGAGTAAAGCTCACTCTGCATTGTCCCCATCAAACACTCCCAGGACAGGTATAGCACATGGTTAGATACCGAGTAAAACTCCCTCTACACTGTCCCCATCAAACATTCCCAGGACAGTAACAGCACGGGGTTAGATACAGAGTAAAGCTCCCTTTACACTGTCCCCATCAAACAATTCCAGGACAGGTACAGCACGGGGTTAGATACAGAGTAAAGCTCCATCTACACTGTGCCCATCAAACACTCCCAGGACAGGGACAGCACGGGGTTAGATACAGAGTAAAGCTCCCTCTACACTGTCCCCATCAATCACTCCCAGGACAGGTACAGCACGGGGTTAGATACAGATTAAAGCTCCCAGTACACTGTCCCCATCAAACACTCCCAGGACAGGTATAGCACGGGGTAAGATACAGAGTAAATCTCACTCTACACTGTCCCCATCACACACTCCCAGGACAGGTACAGCACATGGTTAGATATAGAGTAAAGCTCACTCGAAATTGTCCCCATGAAACACTCCCAGGACAGGTACAGCACATGGTTAGATACCGAGTAAAACTCCCTCTACACTGTCCCCATCAAACACTCCCAGGACAGTAACAGCACGGGGTTAGATACAGAGTAAAGCTCCCTTTACACTGTCCCCATCAAACACTCCCAGGACAGGTACAGCACGGGGTTAGATACAGAGTAAACCTCCATCTACACTGTGCCCATCAAAGACTCCCAGGACAGGGACAGCACGGGGTTAGATAGAGAGTAAATCCCCCTCTACACTGTCCCTTTCAAACACTCCCAGGACAGATACAGCATGAGGTTAGATACAGAGTTAAACTCCCTCTACACTAACCACATCAAACAATCCCAGGACAGGTACAGCACGGGGTTAGATATAGAGTAAAGCTACCTCTACACTGTCCCCATCAAACACTCCCAGGACAGGTACAGCTTGGGTTAGATACAGAGTAAAGCTCCCTCTACACTGTCCGCATTGGACACTCCCAGGGCAGGTACAGCACGGGGTTAGATACAGAGTAAAGCCCCCTCTACACTGTCCCGATCAAACGTTCCCAGGACAGATACAGCACGGGGTTAGATACAGAGTAAAGCTCCCTCTACACTGCTCGCATTAAACACTCCCAGGACAGGTACAGCATTGGTTAGATACAGAGTAAAGCTTCCTCTACACTATCCCCATCAAACACTCCCGGGACAGGTACAGCACGGGGTTAGATACAGAGTAAAGCTCACTCTACACTGTCCCCATCAAACACTCCCAGGACAGGTACAGCACGGGGTTAGATACAGAGTAAAGAGCCCTCTGCACTGTTCCCATCAAACACTCCCTGGACAGGTACAGCACGGTGTTAGATAAAGAGTAAAGCTCCCTCTGCATTGTCCCCATCAAACACTCCCAGGACAGGTACAGCACGGGGTTAGATACAGATTAAAGCTCCCACTACACTGTCCCCATCAAACACTCCCAGGACAGGTATAGCACGGGGTAAAATACAGAGTAAAGCTCACTCTACACTGTCCCCATCACACACTCCCAGGACAGGTACAGCACGGGGTTAGATATAGAGTAAAGCTCACTCGAAATTGTCCCCATGAAACACTCCCAGGACAGGTACAGCACATGGTTAGATACCGAGTAAAACTCCCTCTACACTGTCCCCATCAAACACTCCCAGGACAGTAACAGCACGGGGTTAGATACAGAGTAAAGCTCCCTTTACACTGTCCCCATCAAACCCTCCCAGTACAGGTACAGCACGGGGATAGATACAGACTAAAGCTCCCTCTACACTGTCCCCTTCAACCCCTCCCAGGACAGGTACAGCACGGGGTTAGATACAGAGTAAAACTCCTTCTGCACACTCCCCATCAAACACTCCCAGGACAGGTACAGCACGGGGTAAGATACAGAGTAAAGCTCACTCTACACTGTCCCCATCAAACACTCCCAGGACAGTAACAGCACGGTGTGAGATACAGAGTAAAGCTCCCTCTACACTGTCCCCATCAAACACTCCCAGGACAGGTACAGCACGGGGTTAGATACAGAGTAAAGCTCCATCTACACTGTGCCCATCAAACACTCCCAGGACAGGGACAGCACGGGGTTAGATAGAGAGCAAATCCCCCTCTACACTGTCCCCATCAAACACTCCCAGGACAGGTACAGCACGGGTTTAGATACAGACTAAAGCTCCCTCTACACTGTCCTCATCAAACACTCCCAGGACAGGTACAGCACGGGGTTCGATGCAGAGTAAAGCTCCCTCTACACTGTCCCCTTCAACCCCTCCCAGGACAGGTACAGCACGGGGTTAGGCACAGAGCAAAGCTCCCTCTGCACTGTCCCCATCAAACACTCCCAGGACAGGTACAGCACGGGGTTAGATATTGAGTAAAGCTCACTCGAAATTGTCCACATGAAACTCTCCCAGGACAGGTACAGCACAGGGTTAGATACAGAGTAAAACTCCTTCTGCACACTCCCCATCAAACACTCCCAGGACAGGTACAGCACGGGGTTAGATGCAGAGTAAAGCTCCCTCTACACTGTCCCCTTCAACCCCTCCCAGGACAGGTACAGCACGGGGTTAGATACAGAGTAAAACTCCTTCTGCACACTCCCCATGAAACACTCCCAGGACAGGTACAGCACATGGTTAGATACCGAGTAAAACTCCCTCTACACTGTCCCCATCAAACACTCCCAGGACAGTAACAGCACGGGGTTAGATACAGAGTAAAGCTCCCTTTACACTGTCCCCATCAAACCCTCCCAGTACAGGTACCGCACGGGGATAGATACAGACTAAAGCTCCCTCTACACTGTCCCCATCAAACACTCCCAGGACAGGTACAGCACGGGGTTAGATATTGAGTAAAGCTCACTCGAAATTGTCCACATGAAACACTCCCAGGACAGGTACAGCACGGGGTTAGATACAGAGTAAAACTCCTTCTGCACACTCCCCATCAAACACTCCCAGGACAGGTACAGCACGGGGTAAGATACAGAGTAAAGCTCACTCTACACTGTCCCCATCAAACACTCCCAGGACAGTAACAGCACGGTGTGAGATACAGAGTAAAGCTCCCTCTACACTGTCCCCATTAAACACTCCCAGGACATGTACAGCACGGGGTTAGATACAGAGTAAAGCTCCATCTACACTGTGCCCATCAAACACTCCCAGGACACGGACAGCACGGGGTTAGATAGAGAGTAAATCCCCCTGTACACTGTCCCCATCAAACACTCCCAGGACAGGTACAGCACGGGGTTAGATGCAGAGTAAAGCTCCCTCTGCACTGTCCCTATCAAACACTCCCAGGACAGGTACAGCACGGGGTTAGATACAGAGTAAAGCACCCTGTACACTGTCTCCATCAAACACTCCCAGGACAGGTACAGCACTGGGTTAGGTACAGAGCAAAGCTCCGTCTCCACTGTCCCCTTCAAACCCTCCCAGTACAGGTACAGCACGGGGTTAGATACAGTGTGAAGCTCCCTCTACACTGTCCCCTTCAACCCCTCCCAGGACAGGTACAGCACGGGGTTAGGTACAGAGTAAAGCCTGCTCTACACTATCCCCATCAAACAGTCCCAGGACAGGTACAGCACAGGGTTAGATACAGAGTAAAGCTCTCTCTACACTGTCCGCATCAAACACTCCCAGGACAGGTACAGCACAGGGTTAGATACAGAGTAAAGCTCTCTCTACACTGTCCGCATCAAACATTCCCAGGACAGGTACAGCACGGGATTAGACACAGAGTAAAGCTCCCTCTACACTGTCCCCATCAAACATTCCCAGGACAGCTACATGGGATTAATATCAGTCTTGGCCTTACTACGTTCCGCTGTGGTCCCCCTGTTTTGCTGATACCACAGTTGTTCACTATTCTACCTTGGTAGGTGCACTGAATCTGCCATTTCCCAGCAGGAGCGGGGAGGAAATCTGTCACTTCCTTCGTACACGGGAGGCATACAGGCCTGGTGGGAGAGTCAGAGAGAACATGGCCTCAGTTACCATAGCAATAACTAGAGAAGCATTTTTAGAAATTAGACTAAAACCGCTCTCCAATAAAGAACAGAATAAAAGCATTAAAACATCAAACACAACGAAGTGGGACAGAGGGATATCGGTGTCGCAGGATATCAATCCCATCTGCCTCTACTGGTGTTTTTGGAAGAGTTCGCAGTGTGGTCTATCAACGGATATGGAGACCAGAACTGTGCACAGTGCTCCAAGCGCGGTCTAACAGAGGGATATGGAGACCAGAACTGTGCACAGTGCTCCCAGTGTGGTCTATCAATGGATATGGAGACCAGAACTGTGCACAGTGCTCCCAGTGTGGTCTAACCGAGGGATACGGAGACCAGAACTGTGCACAGTGCTCCCAGTGTGGTCTAACCAAGGGATATGGAGACCAGAATTGTGCACAGTGCTCCCAGTGTGGTCTATCAACGGATATGGAGACCAGAACTGTGCACAGTGCTCCCAGTAGGGTCTAACCGAGGGATATGGAGACCAGAACTGTGCACAGTGCTCCCAGTGTGGTCTATCAATGGATATGGAGACCAGAACTGTGCACAGTGCTCCAAGTGCGGTCTAATCGAGGGATATGGAGACCAGAACTGTGCACAGTGCTCCCAGTGTGGTCTAACCGAAGGATATGGAGACCAGAACTGTGCACAGTGCTCCCAGTGTGGTCTATCAATGGATATGGAGACCCGAACTGTGCACAGTGCTCCCAGTGTGGTCTAACTGAGGGATATGGAGACCAGAACTGTGCACAGTGCTCCCAATGTGGTCTAACCGAGGGATATGGAGACCAGAACTGTGCACAGTGCTCCCAGTGTGGTCTAACTGAGGGCGATCTGACCGAGGGATATGGAGATCAGAACTGTGCACAGTGCTCCCAGTGTGGTCTATCAACGGGTATGGAGACCAGAACTGTGCACAGTGCTCCCAGTGCGGTCTAACCGAGGGATATGGAGACCAGAACTGTGCACAGTGCTCCCAGTGTGGTCTAACCGAAGGATATGGAGACCAGAACTGAGCACAGTGCTCTCAGTGTGGTCTAACCGAGGGATATGGAGACCAGAACTATGCACAGTGCTCCCAGTGCGGTCTAACCGAGGGATATGGAGACCAGAACTGTGCACAGTGCTCCCAGTGTGGTCTAACCGAGGGATATGGAGACGGGAACTGTGCACAGTGCTCCCAGTGTGGTCTATCAACGGGTATGGAGACCAGAAATGTGCACAGTGCTCCCAGTGTGGTCTAACTGAGGGATGTGGAGACCGTGTGCACAGTGCTCCCAATGTGGTCTAACCGAGGGATATGGAGACCAGAACTGTGCACAGTGCACCCAGTGTGGTCTAACTGAGGGATACAGAGACCAGAACTGTGCACAGTGCGCCCAGTGTGGTCTAACTGAGGGATACGGAGACTAGAACTGTTACAGGTCTCCCAGTGTGGTCTAGTTGAGGCATATGGAGAACGGAAATGTGCACAGTGCTCCCAGTGTGGTCTAACTGACAGATATGGAGACCAGAACTGTGCACAGTGCTCTCAGTGTGGTCTAACCGAAGGATATGGAGACCAGAACTGTGCACCGTGCTCCCAGTGTGGTCTAACTGAGGGATGTGGAGACCGTGTGCACAGTGCTCCCAATGTGGTCTAACCGAGTGATATGGAGACCAGAACTGTGCACAGTGCTCCCAGTGCGGTCTAACCGAAGGATATGGAGACCAGAACTGTGCACAGTGCTCCCAGTGTGGTCTAACCGAGGGATACGGAGACCAGAATTGTGCACAGTGCTCCCAGTGTGGTCTAACCGAGGGATACGGAGACCAGAACTGTGCACAGTGCTCCCAGTGTGGTCTAAGCCATGGATGTGGAGACAAGAACTCTGCACAGTGCTCCCAGTGTGGCCTAACTGAGGGATATGGAGACCAGAACTGTGCACGCTGCTCCCAGTGTGGTCTAACCGAGGGATATGGAGACCAGAACTGTTCACAGTGCTCCCAGTGCAGTCTAACTGAGGGATATGGAGACCAGAAATGTGCACAGTGCTCCCAGTGTGGTCTAACTGAGGGATACGGAGACAAGAACTGTGTACAGTGCTCCCAGTGTGGTCTAACCGAGGGATATGGAGACCAGAACTGTGCATAATGCTCCCAGTCTGGTCTAACCGAGGGATATGGAGACCAGAACTGTCTATAGTGCTCCCAGTGTGGTCTAACCAAGGAATAACAAGAGCATAACTGTGTCCAATGTGGTCTAGATGAGGGATATGGAGACCGGAACTGTTACAGTTCTCCCAGTGTGATCTAGATGAGGGATATGGAGACCGGAACTGTTACAGTTCTCCCAGTGTGGTCTAGATGAGGCATATGGAGAACGGAACTGTGCACAGTGCTCCCAGTGTGGTCTAGTTGAGGGATATGGAGACCGAACTGTGAACAGTGCTCGCAGTGTGGTCTAACCAAGGGATATGGAGACCAGATTTGAGCACAGTGCCCCCAGTGTGTGGTCTAACCGAGGGATCTGGAGACCAGAACTGAGCACAGTGCCCCCAGTGTGTGGTCTAACCGAGGGATATGGAGGCCAGAATTGAGCATAATGCCCCCAGTGTGTGATCTAACTGAGTGATCTGGACACCAGAACTGTGCACAGTGCTCCCAGTGTGGTCTAACAGAGGTATACGGAGACCAGAGCTGTGCACAGTGGTCCCAGTGTTGTCTAACGGAGGTATACGAAGACCAGAACTGTGCACAGTGCTCCCAGTGTGGTCTAACCGAGGGAATCGGAGAACAGAACTGTGCAGTGTTCCCAGTGTGGTCAAACTGAGGGATATGGAGACCAGAACTGTGCACAGTGCTCCCAGTGTCGGCTAACCGAGGGATATGGAGACCAGAACTGTGCACAGTGCTCCCAGTGTGGTCTAACCAAGGGATATGGAGACCAGAACTGTGCACAGTGCTCTCAGTGCGGTCTAACCGAGGTATACGGAGACCAGAACTGTGCGCAGTGCTCCCAGTGCGGTCAAACCGAGGGATATGGAGACCAAAATTGTGCACAGTGCTCCCAGTGTGGACTAACTGAGAGATATGGATACCAGAATTGTGCACAGTGCTCCCAGTGTGGTCTAACAGAGGGATACGGATACCAGAACTGTGCGCAGTGCTCCCAGTGTGCCCTAACCGAGGGATATGGCGACCAGAACTGTGCACAGTGCTCCCAGTGCGGTCTAACCGAGGGATACGGAGACCAGAACTGTGCACAGTGCTCCAAGTGCGGTCTAACCGAGGGATATGGAGACCAGACCGGTGCACAGTGCTCCCAGTGTGGTCTAGTTGAGGGATATGGAGACCGAACTGTGAACAGTGCTCGCAGTGTGGTCTAACCAAGGGATATGGAGACCAGAACTGAGCACAGTGCCCCCAGTGTGTGGTCTAACCGAGGGATATGGAGACCAGAATTGAGCATAATGCCCCCAGTGTGTGGTCTTACCAAGTAACATGGAGACCAGAACTGTGCACAGTGCTCCCAGTGTGGTCTAACCGAGGTATACGGAGACCAGAACTGTGCACAGTGGTCCCAGTGTTGTCTAACGGAGGTACACGGAGACCAGAACTGTGCACAGTGCTCCCAGTGTGGTCTAACCAAGGGATTCGGAGAACAGAACTGTGCAGTGTTCCCAGTGTGGTCTAACTGAGGGATATGGTGACCAGAACTGTGCACAGTGCTCCCAGTGTCGTCTAACCGAGGGATATGGAGACCAGAACTGTGCACAGTGCTCCCAGTGTGGTCTAACCAAGGGATATGGAGACCAGAACTGTGCACAGTGCTCCCAGTGTGGTCTCACTGAGGGATACGGAGACCAGAACTGTGCACAGTGCTCCCAGTGTGGTCTAACCGAGCGATACGGAGACCAGAAATGTGCACAGTGCTCCCAGTGTGGACGTACTGAGGGATATGGATACCAGAACTGTGCATAGTGCTCCCAGTGCGGTCTAATCGAGGGATACGGAGACCAGAACTGTGCACAGTGCTGCCAGTGTGGACTAACCGAGGGATATGGAGACCAGAACTGTGCACAGTATTCCCAGTGTGATCTAACCGAGGGATATGGAGACCAGAACTGTGCACAGTGCTCCCAGTGTTGTCTAACTGAGGGATATGGAGACCAGAACTGTGCGCAGTGCTCCAAGTGTGGTCTAACCGAGGGATACGGAGACCAGAACTGTGCACAGTTTTCCCAGTGTGGTCTAACCGATGGATATGGAGACCAGAACTGTGCATAGTGCTCCCAGTGTGGTCTAACCGAGGGATATGTAGACCAGAACTGTGCACAGTGCTCCCAGTGTGGTGTAACTGAGGGATGTGGAGACCATGTGCACAGTGCTCCCAATGTGGTCTAACCGAGGGATATGGAGACCAGAACAGTGCACAGTGCTCCCAATGTGGTCTAACCGAGGGATATGGAGACCAGAACTGTGCACAGTGCTCCCAGTGTGGTCTAAGCGAGGGATATGGAGACCAGAACTGTGCACAGTGCTCCAAGTGTGGTTTAACCGAGGGATACAGAGACCAGAAATGTGCACAGTGCTCTCAGTGTGGTCTGAGTGATATGGAGACCAGATCTGTGCACACTGCTCTCAGTGTGGTCTAACCAAGGGTAATGCAGACCCGAACTGTGCACAGTGCTCCCAGTGTGGTCTAACCGAGGAATATGGAGACCAGAACTGTGCACAGTGCTCCAAGTGTGGTTTAACCGAGGGATACAGAGACCAGAACTGTGCACAGTGCTCCCAGTCTGGTTTGACCAAGGGGTACAGAGACCAGAAATGTGCACAGTGCTCCCAGTGTGGTCTAACCGAGGGATACGGAGACCAGAACTGTGCACAGTGCTCCCAGTGTGGTCTAACCAAGGGGTACAGAGACCAGAAATGTGCACAGTGCTCCCAGTGTGGTCTAACCGAGGGATACGGAGACCAGAACTGTGCACAATGCTCCCAGTGTGGTCTAACCGAGGGATACGGAGACCAGAACTGTGCACAGTGCTCCCAGTGTGGCCTAACCGAGGGATATGGAGACCAGAACTGTGCACAGTGCTCCCAGTGCGGTCTAACTGAGGGATACGGAGACCAGAACTGTGCACAGTGCTCCCAGTGCGGTCTAACCGAGGGATATGGAGACCAGAACTGTGCACAGTGCTCCCAGTGCGGTCTAACCGAGGGATACGGAGACCAGAACTGTGCACAGTACTCCCACTGTGGATAACCGAGGGATATGGAGACCAGAACTGTGCACGGTGCTCTCAGTGTGGTCTATCCGAGGGATACGGAGACCAGAACTGTGCACAGTGCTCCCAGTGCGGTCTAACCGAGGGATACGGAGACCAGAACTGTGCACAGTACTCCCAATGTGGTCTAACCGAGGGATATGGAGACCAGAACTGTGCACAGTGCTCCCAGTGTGGTCTATGAACAGATCTGATATGGACTGGGGTGGGCACAGTAGGAAGTCTTACAATACCATGTTGAAGTCCAACTGGTTTGTTTGAAATCACTAGCTTTCGGAGCGCTGCTCCTTCCTCAGGTGAATGAAGAGGTGGGTTCCACAGATATGGACAAAGATCAATGTTGCAAAACGTTACTATGAATTCGAGTCTTTGCTGGTAATTAAGTCTTTACAGGTCCAGACGGAGCAACTGGAGAGATGGCTAATCACAGGTTAAAGGGGTGTGAATTGTCTCAAGCCAGGACAATTGGTAGGATTTTGCAAGCCCAGGCCAGATGGTGGGGGGTGAATGTAATGCAATATGAATCCAAGGTCCCGGTTGAGGCTTACTCATGTGTGCGGAACTTGGCTATAAGTTTCTGCTCGGCGATTCTGCGTTGTCGCGCATCCTGAAGGCAGCCTTGGAGAACGCTTACCTGAAGATTAGATGCTGAATGCCCTTGGCTGCTGAAGTGTTCCCCGACTGGCAGGGAACATTCCTGCCTGGTGTTTGTCGTGCAATGTCCGTTCATCCATTGTTGCAGTGTCTGCATGGTCTCGCCAATGGACCACACTTCGGGACATCCTTTCCTGTTTTTTTGGATGAAAAACTTGTTGTCGAAGGTGAAGACGTTGTGATCCAGGATGAAGCGGATGAGTTGGAGAATTGTGTCTGGAGATTGCTTATTGTCGGTACTGACGCTGTTGCAGCAATGCCATCGTCATGGGGATGCTGGTGTAGAGTGCCGAGACGCCCATTGTGACGAGGAATGTTCCTGGTTCAACTGGTCCATGGGTGCTGAGTTTCTGTCGGAAGTCCATCGTGTCGCGACAGAAGCTGGGCGTACCTTGTACGATGGGTTTCAAGTTGCCTTTGATGTAGCCAGAGATGTTCTCACGCAGAGTCCCATTGCCTGATAGGATAGCACGGCCTGGTGTGTTGGCCTTACAAAGAACAAAGAACAAAGAAAAGTACAGCACAGGACAGGCCCTTCGGCCCTCCCAGCCTGCGCCGACCATGCTGCCTGACTAAACTAAAATCTTCTACACTTCCGGGGTCCGTATCCCTCTATTCCCATCCTTTTCATGTATTTGTCAAGGTGCCCCTTAAACTATCGTCCCTGCTTCCAACACCTCCTCCGACAGCGAGTTCCAGGCACCCACTACCCTCTGTGTAAAAGCTTGCCTCGCACATCTCCTCTAAACCTTGCCCCTCGCACCTTAAACCTATGCCCCCCAGTAATTGACCCCTACCCTGGGAAAAAGTCTCTGACTATCCACTCTGTCTATGCCCCTCATAATTTTGTAGACCTCTATCTGGTAGCCCGTCAACCTTCTTCGTTCCAGTGAGAACAAACCAAGTTTACTCAACCTCTCCTCATAGCTAATGCCCTCCATACCAGGCAACATCCTGGTAAATCTCTTCTGCACCCTCTCTAAAGCCTCCACATCCTTCTGGTAATGTGGTGACCAGAATTGAACACTATACTCCAAGTGTAGCCTAACTAATGTTCTATACAGCTGCAACATGACTTGCCAATTCTTATGCTCAATGCCCCGGCCAATGAAGGCAAGCATGCCGTATGCCTTCTTGACTACCTTCTCCATCTGTGTTGCCCCTTTCAGTGGCCTGTGGACCTGTACACCTAGATTTCTCTGACTGTCAGTACTCTTGAGGGTTCTACCATTCACTGTATATTCCCTACCTGCATTAGACCTTCCAAAATGCATGACCTCACATTTGTCAGAATTAAACTCCATCTGCCATCTCTCCGCCCAAGTCTCCAAACGACCTAAATCCTGCTGTATCCTCTGACAGGAGGTGTATTTTCGGGAGGCAGTAGAGATCTCCAACGCAGGGAGCACGTGGGATGAGAGCACAGAGGGTGCTCTGAAGGTTTGGATCCAATGTCATGATCAGTCTGTTGAGTTGGCGGGTGTGTTCTTTGGTTGAATCGACAGGTAACTGTCTGTAATGTTGCTCGTTGTTGACTTGTCGGTACACTTCTCTGCTGAAGTCCGTTCTGTTCAGTATGACGGTGGACCCTCCTTTCTCTGCTGGTTTGATGACAATGTAAAGACTCAGTTACCTGCAAAGACTTGCATTCAAAGTATCATCTTGTATCAATGACTTTGTCTATATATGTGTTTGTGGAACCCACCTCTTCCATCACATGATGAAGGAGCTGCGCTCCGAGAGTTCGTGATACCAAACAAACCTGTCGGACTTTAACCTGGTGTTGCGAGACTTCATATTGTATCAACAGATACGGACAGGAGAACAGTCCACAGTGCTCCCAGTGTGGTGTAACCGAGGGATACGGAGACCACAACTGTGCACGGTGATCCCAGTGTGGTCAAACCGAGGGATACGGAGACCAGAACTGTGCACAATGCTCCCAGTGTGGTCTAACTGAGGGATACAGAGACCAGAACTGTGCACAGTGCTCCCAGTGTGGTCTAACCGAGGGATACGGAGACCAGAACTGTGCACATTGCTCCCAGTATGGTCTAACTGAGGGATACGGAGACCAGAACTGTGCACAGTGCTCCCAGTGTGGTCTAACCGAGAGATACGGAGACCAGAACTTTGCACAGTGCTCCCAGTGTGGTCTAACTGAGGGATATGGAGACCAGAACTGTGCACAGTGCTCTCAGTGTGGTCTAACCGAGGGATACGGAGACCAGAACTGTGCACAGTGCTCCCAGTGTGGTGTGACCGAGGGTTATGGAGACCAGAACTGTGCACAGTGCTCCCAGTGTGGTCTAACCGAGGGATATGGAGACCAGAACTGTGCACAGTATTCCCAGTGTGATCTAACCGAGGGATATGGAGACCAGAACTGTGCACAGTGCTCCCAGTGTGGTCTAACCGAGGGATACGGAGACCAGAACTGTGCACAGTTTTCCCAGTGTGGTCTAACCGAGGGATATGGAGACCAGAACTGTGCATAGTGCTCCCAGTGTGATCTAACCGAGGGATATGGAGACCAGAACTGTGCACAGTGCTCCCAGTGTGGTGTAACTGAGGGATGTGGAGACCGTGTGCACAGTGCTCCCAATGTGGTCAAACCGAGGGATATGGAGACCAGAACTGTGCACAGTGCTCCCTGTGTGATCTAACCGAGGGATATGGAGACCAGAACTGTGCATAGTGTTCCCAGTGTGGTCTAACCGAGGGATATGGAGACCAGAACTATGCACAGTGCTCCCAGTGTGGTCTAACCGAGGGATACAGAGACCAGAAATGTGCACAGTGCTCTCAGTGTGGTCTGAGGGATATGGAGACCAGAACTGTGCACAATGCTCTCAGTGTGGTCTAACCGAGGGTAATGCAGACCAGAACTGTGCACAGTGCTCCCAGTGTGGTCTAACCGAGGGATATGGAGACCAGAACTGTGCACAGTGCTCTAAGTGTGGTTTAACCGAGGGATAAAGAGACCAGAACTGTGCACAGTTCTCTCAGTCTGGTCTGACCAAGGGTTACGGAGACCAGAACTGTGCACAGTGCTCCCAGTGTGGTCTAACCAAGGGGTACAGAGACCAGAAATGTGCACAGTGCTCCCAGTGTGGTCTAACCGAGGGATACGGAGACCAGAACTGTGCACAGTGCTCTCAGTGTTGTCTCACCGAGGGATATGGAGACCAGAACTGTGCTCAGTGCTCCCAGTTTGATCTAACCGAGGTTCTATGCCAGCAATTGACTGCTTTCCGATTCTAATGCTTCACAACGGAAATTCCTCGGAGGGAGAATTGGAGATCGTCCTGACCTTATCTTCACACTGAAAGTCAATGATTCGTTCAGGCGAAGCAAGGCAATGTCGTAAGAGTAATTCTCATTTTCCATTGCATCCGTTTGGTTGTAGCGACGATGAACATGGATTTCTGTTACATGTCTCGCACTACCTGATTGGCTCCTCAGAGTTCCTGAAACACAGCATAACAGAAGGATTACAACTCTTAAAAAGATGTGCTGGAGCAGCGGTTGCTGTCTGTATTGTTACGACCCTCTGGGTAGTGCGCGGTCAATACCAGCCCCACAGGACCCGCAGTCGCAACACAATTGAAATGAACTGTTCATTCTACAAAACTGCCCAAAGTGATTGGTCTCCGGCTGCCCAATAACTAGTCACCAAGTTTGCACATTTATTAATAACAGTCACTATAATTAAATAGCAGCAAATACAAATGGTTAACTATTATCGAATTTCTAACCCCCCCCCCCCCCCTCTTTAACTCTCCCCATCCTCCATACACACACAAGGCAAACAAACACAGAAGGGAAGGAAAGGTGGAAAAAATAATCTGAAAAGTCAAAAGGATAAAAGTCTTTTAGCGATGGACGTCTTCTGGAACATCGTTCAGTGCACGGCTTCAGCTGGAGGCCTTTGCTTTCCGCCTTTAATGGTTCTCACTGTGGATTCACCAGGATCTCAAAACAACTTAGCAACCAGCAGGTAGGAACATTTTGGAGATTGTAAGAGAGAGAAAGAGAGCAACTCGCAGCTTCTTCTCTCAGTGTACAGGAGAGTTCTGTTTCTCTTCCTGGGTCCTGTGAAAACCTCCCACCTGGCTGTAACCAATCTCCGCCTGTCGTCTGACAGAATTCGGTCTTTTGGCAAAGCCAACCAGTCGAACAGAATCCCTCCGATTGCTCTCAGGTGTCAGAAAGTCTGAGTTGTGCTGTTCAATTGATAAACCTCCGAAAGCACAGTGTACTATTTTACCACTATTGACTTCCTCACTCCTCGCATTACTGGCCGCAGTGAGTAAAAACAAAACTTGATTTATTGCAAAGCATTTTGGCGAGATTCTCCGTGCCTGAGACTAAGTGTTGATTCCGGCGCTCCCCACAGCCGCAGATACACACTGCACTCCCCACAGCCGCAGATACACACTGCACTCCCCACAGCCGCAGATACACACTGCACTCCCCACAGCCGCAGATACAAACTGCACTCCCCACAGCCGCAGATACACACTGCACTCCCCACAGCCGCAGATACACACTGCACTCCCCACAGCCGCAGATACACACTGCACTCCCCACAGCCGCAGATACACACTGCACTCCCCACAGCCGCAGATACAAACTGCACTCCCCACAGCCGCAGATACACACTGCACTCCCCACAGCCGCAGATACAAACTGCACTCCCCACAGCCGCAGATACACACTGCACTCCCCACAGCCGCAGATACACACTGCACTCCCCACAGATACACACTGCACTCCTCACAGATAAATACTGCACTCCCCACAGATATACACTGCACGCCCCACAGCCGCAGATACACACTGCACTCCCCACAGCCGCAGATACACACTGCGCTCCCCACAGCCGCAGATACACACTGCGCTCCCCACAGCCGCAGATACACACTGCACTCCCCACAGCCGCAGATACACACTGCACTCCACACAGATACACACTGCACTCCCCACAGATACACACTGCATTCCTCACAGATACATACTGCACTCCCCACAGATACACACTGCACTCCGCACAGCCGCAGATACACACTGCACTCCCCACAGCCGCAGATACACACTGCACTCCTCACAGCCACATATACACACTGCACTCCTCACAGATACACACTGCACATCCCACAGCTGCAGATACACACTGCACTCCCCACTGAGAAACACTGCACTCCCCACAGCCGCAGATACACACTCACTCCGCACAGCCGCAGATACACACTGCACTCCCCACAGCCACAGATACACACTGCACTCCCCACAGCAACCGATACACACTGCACTCCCCACAGATACACACTGCATTCCTCACAGATACACACTGCACTCCCCACAGATACACACTGCACTCTCCACAGCCGCAGATACACACTGCACTCCCCACAGCCGCAGATACACACTGCACTCCCCACAGATACACACTGCACATCCCACAGCTGCAGATACACACTGCACTCCCCACTGAGACACACTCCACTCCCCACAGCCGCAGATACACACTCACTCCGCACAGCCGCAGATACACACTGCGCTCCCCACAGCCGCAGATACACACTGCACTCCCCACAGATACACACTGCACTCCCCACAGATACACACTGCACTCCCCACAGATGCACACGGCACTCCCCACAGCCGCAGATACACACTGTATTGCCCACAGATACACACTGTACTCCCCACAGCCGCAGATACACACTGCATTCCCCACAGATACACACTGCACTCCCCATAGATACACACTGCACTCACCACAGATACGCACTGCACTCCCCACAGATACACACTGCACTCCCGACAGATACACACTGCACTTCCCACAGCAGCAGATACACACTGCATTCCCGACAGCCGCAGATACACACTGTATTCCCCACAGATACACACCGCGCTCCCCACAGATAAAACAGTGCACTCCCCACAGCCGCAGATACACACTGCACTCCCCACAGCCGCAGATACACACTGCACTCCCCACAGCCACAGATACACACTGCACTCCCCACAGACACACAGTGCACTTCCCACAGCCACAGATACACACTGCACTCCCCACAGCCGCAGATACACACTGCACTCCCCACAGATGCAGATACACATTGCACTCCGCAAAGCCGCTGAAACACACTGCACTCCCCACAGCCACAGATCCACACTGCACTCCCCACAGCTGCAGATATGCACTGCACTCCCCACAGCCACAGACACAATCTGCACTCCCCACAGCCGCAGATACACACTGCACTCCCTGCAGCCAGAGATACACACTGCACTCCCCACAGCCACAGATACACACTACACTCCACACAGCCACAGATACACACTGCATTCCCCACAGCCTCAGATACACAGTGCGCTCCCCAGAGCCGCAGATACACACTGTACTCACCACAGCCGCAGATACACACTGCACTCCCCACAGCCACAGATACACACTGCGCTCCCCACAGACACAGATACACACTGCACTCCCCACAGCCACAGATACAAACTGCACTTCCCACAGCCGCAGATACACACTGCACTCGGCACAGCCGCAGATACACACTGCATTCACCACAGCCGTAGATACACACTGCTCTCCCCGCAGCCGCAGATACACACTGCACTCCGCACAGCCGCAGATACACACTGCACTCCCCACAGCCGCAGATACACACTGCACTCCCCACAGATACACACTGCACATCCCACAGCTGCAGATACACACTGCACTCCCCACTGAGACACACTCCACTCCCCACAGCCGCAGATACACACTCACTCCGCACAGCCGCAGATCAACACTGCAATGCGCACAGCCGCAGATACACACTGCGCTCCCCACAGCCGCAGATACACACTGCACTCCCCACCAATACACACTGCACTCCCCACAGATGCACACTGCACTCCCCACAGCCGCAGATACACACTGCATTCCCCACAGATACACACTTTACTCCCCACAGCCGCAGATACACACTGCATTCCCCACAGATACACACTGCACTCCCCATAGATACACACTGCACTCACCACAGATACGCACTGCACTCCCCACAGATACTCACTGCACTCCCGACAGATACACACTGCAATCCCCACAGCCACAGATACACACTGCACTCCCCACAGCCGCAGATACACACTGCACTCCTCACAGATACATACTGCACTCCCCACAGATACACACTGCACTCCCCACAGCCGCAGATACACACTGCACTCCTCACAGATACATACTGCACTCCCCACAGATACACACTGCACTCCCCACAGCCGCAGATACACACAGCGCTCCACACAGCCACAGATACACACTGCGATCCCCACAGCCGCAGATACACATTGCACTCCCCACAGCCGCAGATACACACTGCGCTCCCCACAGCCGCAGATACACACTGCGATCCCCACAGCCGCAGATACACACTGCACTCCCCACAGCCGCAGATACACACTGCACTCCACACAGATACACACTGCACTCCCCACAGATACACACTGCATTCCTCACAGATACATACTGCACTCCCCACAGATAGACACTGCACTCCCCACAGCCACAGATACACACTGCACTCCCCACAGCCACAGATACACACTGCACTCCCCACAGCAACAGATACACACTGCACTCCCCACAGATACACACTGCATTCCTCACAGATACACACTGCACTCCCCACAGCTACACACTGCACTCTCCACAGCCGCAGATACACACTGCACTCCCCACAGCCGCAGATACACAATGCACTCCTCACAGATACACACTGCACATCCCACAGCTGCAGATACACACTGCACTCCCCACTGAGACACACTGCACTCCCCACAGCCGCAGATACACACTCACTCCGCACAGCCGCAGATACACATGGCACTCCCCACAGCCACAGATACACACTGCACTCCCCACAGCAACCGATACACACTGCACTCCCCACAGATACACACTGCATTCCTCACAGATACACACTGCACTCCCCACAGATACACACTGCACTCTCCACAGCCGCAGATACACACTGCACTCCCCACAGCCGCAGATACACACTGCACTCCCCACAGATACACACTGCACATCCCACAGCTGCAGATACACACTGCACTCCCCACTGAGACACACTCCACTCCCCACAGCCGCAGATACACACTCACTCCGCACAGCCGCAGATACACACTGCGCTCCCCATAGATACACACTGCACTCACCACAGATACGCACTGCACTCCCCACAGATACACACTGCACTCCCGACAGATACACACTGCACTTCCCACAGCCGCAGATACACACTGCACTCACCACAGCAGCAGATACACACTGCATTCCCGACAGCCGCAGATACACACTGTATTCCCCACAGATACACACCGCGCTCCCCACAGATAAAACAGTGCACTCCCCACAGCCGCAGATACACACTGCACTCCCCACAGCCGCAGATACACACTGCACTCCCCACAGCCACAGATACACACTGCACTCCCCACAGACACACAGTGCACTTCCCACAGCCACAGATACACACTGCACTCCCCACAGCCGCAGATACACACTGCACTCCCCACAGATGCAGATACACATTGCACTCCGCAAAGCCGCTGAAACACACTGCACTCCCCACAGCCACAGATCCACACTGCACTCCCCACAGCTGCAGATATGCACTGCACTCCCCACAGCCACAGACACAATCTGCACTCCCCACAGCCGCAGATACACACTGCACTCCCTGCAGCCAGAGATACACACTGCACTCCCCACAGCCACAGATACACACTACACTCCACACAGCCACAGATACACACTGCACTCCCCACAGCCGCAGATACACACTGCACTCCTCACAGATAAATACTGCACTCCCCACAGATAGACACTGCACTCCCCACAGCCGCAGATACACACTGCGCTCCCCACAGCCGCAGATACACAATGCACTCCTCACAGATACACACTGCACATCCCACAGCTGCAGATACACACTGCACTCCCCACTGAGACACACTGCACTCCCCACAGCCGCAGATACACACTCACTCCGCACAGCCGCAGATACACATGGCACTCCCCACAGCCACAGATACACACTGCACTCCCCACAGCAACCGATACACACTGCACTCCCCACAGATACACACTGCATTCCTCACAGATACACACTGCACTCCCCACAGATACACACTGCACTCTCCACAGCCGCAGATACACACTGCACTCCCCACAGCCGCAGATACACACTGCACTCCCCACAGATACACACTGCACATCCCACAGCTGCAGATACACACTGCACTCCCCACTGAGACACACTCCACTCCCCACAGCCGCAGATACACACTCACTCCGCACAGCCGCAGATACACACTGCGCTCCCCATAGATACACACTGCACTCACCACAGATACGCACTGCACTCCCCACAGATACACACTGCACTTCCCACAGCCGCAGATACACACTGCACTCACCACAGCAGCAGATACACACTGCATTCCCGACAGCCGCAGATACACACTGTATTCCCCACAGAT
Organism: Scyliorhinus torazame; assembly: GCF_047496885.1. Taxonomy (NCBI): domain Eukaryota; kingdom Metazoa; phylum Chordata; class Chondrichthyes; order Carcharhiniformes; family Scyliorhinidae; genus Scyliorhinus; species Scyliorhinus torazame. Next base: position 30,209,443 of record NC_092725.1, on the reverse strand, counting down.
ACACACCGCGCTCCCCACAGATAAAACAGTGCACTCCCCACAGCCGCAGATACACACTGCACTCCCCACAGCCGCAGATACACACTGCACTCCCCACAGCCACAGATACACACTGCACTCCCCACAGACACACAGTGCACTTCCCACAGCCACAGATACACACTGCACTCCCCACAGCCACAGATCCACACTGCACTCCCCACAGCTGCAGATATGCACTGCACTCCCCACAGCCACAGACACAATCTGCACTCCCCACAGCCGCAGATACACACTGCACTCCCTGCAGCCAGAGATACACACTGCACTCCCCACAGCCACAGATACACACTGCACTCCCCACAGCCGCAGAAACACACTGCACTCCTCACAGATAAATACTGCACTCCCCACAGATACACACTGCACTCCCCACAGCCGCAGACACAATCTGCACTCCCCACAGCCACAGATACACACTGCACTCCCCACAGCCACAGACACAATCTGCACTCCCCACAGCCACAGATACACACTGCACTCCCCACAGCCGCAGATACACACTGCACTCCCCACAGCCGCAGATACACACTGCACTCCCCACAGCCGCAGATACACACAGCGCTCCCCACAGCCACAGATACACACTGCACGCCCCACAGCCGCAGATACACACTGCACTCCCCACAGCCGCAGATACACACTGCGCTCCCCACAGCCGCAGATACACACTGCACTCCCCACAGCCGCAGATACACACTGCACTCCCCACAGCCACAGATACACACTGCGCTCCCCACAGCCGCAGATACACACCGCACTCCCCACAGATACACACTGCACTCCCCACAGCCACAGATACACACTGCACTCCCCACAGCCACAGATACACACTGCACTCCCCGCAGCCGCAGATACACACTGCACTCTCCACAGCCACAGATACACACTGCATTCCTCACAGATACATACTGCACTCCCCACAGATAGACACTGCACTCCCCACTGCCGCAGATACACACTGCACTCCCCACAGCCACAGATACACACTGCACTCCCCACAGATACACACTGCATTCCTCACAGATACATACTGCACTCCCCACAGATAGACACTGCACTCCCCACAGCCACAGATACACACTGCACTCCCCACAGCCACAGATACACACTGCACTCCCCACAGCAACAGATACACACTGCACTCCCCACAGATACACACTGCATTCCTCACAGATACACACTGCACTCCCCACTGAGAAACACTGCACTCCCCACAGCCGCAGATACACACTCACTCCGCACAGCCGCAGATACACACTGCACTCCCCACAGCCACAGATACACACTGCACTCCCCACAGCAACCGATACACACTGCACTCCCCACAGATACACACTGCATTCCTCACAGATACACACTGCACTCCCCACAGATACACACTGCACTCTCCACAGCCGCAGATACACACTGCACTCCCCACAGCCGCAGATACACACTGCACTCCCCACAGATACACACTGCACATCCCACAGCTGCAGATACACACTGCACTCCCCACTGAGACACACTCCACTCCCCACAGCCGCAGATACACACTCACTCCGCACAGCCGCAGATACACACTGCGCTCCCCACAGCCGCAGATACACACTGCACTCCCCACAGATACACACTGCACTCCCCACAGATGCACACTGCACTGCCCACAGCCGCAGATCAACACTGCACTGCGCACAGCCGCAGATACACACTGCGCTCCCCACAGCCGCAGATACACACTGCACTCCCCACCAATACACACTGCACTCCCCACAGATGCACACGGCACTCCCCACAGCCGCAGATACACACTGTATTGCCCACAGATACACACTGTACTCCCCACAGCCGCAGATACACACTGCATTCCCCACAGATACACACTGCACTCCCCATAGATACACACTGCACTCACCACAGATACGCACTGCACTCCCCACAGATACACACTGCACTCCCGACAGATACACACTGCACTTCCCACAGCAGCAGATACACACTGCATTCCCGACAGCCGCAGATACACACTGTATTCCCCACAGATACACACCGCGCTCCCCACAGATAAAACAGTGCACTCCCCACAGCCGCAGATACACACTGCACTCCCCACAGCCGCAGATACACACTGCACTCCCCACAGCCACAGATGCACACTGCACTCCCCACAGACACACAGTGCACTTCCCACAGCCACAGATACACACTGCACTCCCCACAGCCGCAGATACACACTGCACTCCCCACAGATGCAGATACACATTGCACTCCGCAAAGCCGCTGAAACACACTGCACTCCCCACAGCCACAGATCCACACTGCACTCCCCACAGCTGCAGATATGCACTGCACTCCCCACAGCCACAGACACAATCTGCACTCCCCACAGCCGCAGATACACACTGCACTCCCTGCAGCCAGAGATACACACTGCACTCCCCACAGCCACAGATACACACTACACTCCACACAGCCACAGATACACACTGCATTCCCCACAGCCTCAGATACACAGTGCGCTCCCCAGAGCCGCAGATACACACTGTACTCACCACAGCCGCAGATACACACTGCACTCCCCACAGCCACAGATACACACTGCGCTCCCCACAGACACAGATACACACTGCACTCCCCACAGCCACAGATACAAACTGCACTTCCCACAGCCGCAGATACACACTGCACTCGGCACAGCCGCAGATACACACTGCATTCACCACAGCCGTAGATACACACTGCTCTCCCCGCAGCCGCAGATACACACTGCACTCCGCACAGCCGCAGATACACACTGCACTCCCCACAGCCGCAGATACACACTGCACTCCCCACAGATACACACTGCACATCCCACAGCTGCAGATACACACTGCACTCCCCACTGAGACACACTGCACTGCCCACAGCCGCAGATCAACACTGCAATGCGCACAGCCGCAGATACACACTGCGCTCCCCACAGCCGCAGATACACACTGCACTCCCCACCAATACACACTGCACTCCCCACAGATGCACACTGCACTCCCCATAGCCGCAGATACACACTGCATTCCCCACAGATACACACTTTACTCCCCACAGCCGCAGATACACACTGCATTCCCCACAGATACACACTGCACTCCCCATAGATACACACTGCACTCACCACAGATACGCACTGCACTCCCCAAAGATACTCACTGCACTCCCGACAGATACACACTGCAATCCCCACAGCCACAGATACACACTGCACTCCCCACAGCCGCAGATACACACTGCACTCCTCACAGATACATACTGCACTCCCCACAGATAGACACTGCGCTCCCCACAGCCACAGATACACACTGCTCTCCCCACAGCCGCAGATACACACTGCACTCCCCACAGCCGCAGATACACACTGCGCTCCCCACAGCCGCAGATACACACTGCGATCCCCACAGCCGCAGATACACACTGCACTCCCCACAGCCGCAGATACACACTGCACTCCACACAGATACACACTGCACTCCCCACAGATACACACTGCATTCCTCACAGATACATACTGCACTCCCCACAGATAGACACTGCACTCCCCACAGCCACAGATACACACTGCACTCCCCACAGCCACAGATACACACTGCACTCCCCACAGCAACAGATACACACTGCACTCCCCACAGATACACACTGCATTCCTCACAGATACACACTGCACTCCCCACAGATACACACTGCACTCTCCACAGCCGCAGATACACACTGCACTCCCCACAGCCGCAGATACACAATGCACTCCTCACAGATACACACTGCACATCCCACAGCTGCAGATACACACTGCACTCCCCACTGAGACACACTGCACTCCCCACAGCCGCAGATACACACTCACTCCGCACAGCCGCAGATACACATGGCACTCCCCACAGCCACAGATACACACTGCACTCCCCACAGCAACCGATACACACTGCACTCCCCACAGATACACACTGCATTCCTCACAGATACACACTGCACTCCCCACAGATACACACTGCACTCTCCACAGCCGCAGATACACACTGCACTCCCCACAGCCGCAGATACACACTGCACTCCCCACAGATACACACTGCACATCCCACAGCTGCAGATACACACTGCACTCCCCACTGAGACACACTCCACTCCCCACAGCCGCAGATACACACTCACTCCGCACAGCCGCAGATACACACTGCGCTCCCCACAGCCGCAGATACACACTGCACTCCCCACAGATACACACTGCACTCCCCACAGATGCACACTGCACTGCCCACAGCCGCAGATCAACACTGCACTGCGCACAGCCGCAGATACACACTGCGCTCCCCACAGCCGCAGATACACACTGCACTCCCCACCAATACACACTGCACTCCCCACAGATGCACACGGCACTCCCCACAGCCGCAGATACACACTGCATTCCCCACAGATACACACTGTACTCCCCACAGCCGCAGATACACACTGCACTCACCACAGATACGCACTGCACTCCCCACAGATACGCACTGCACTCCCGACAGATACACACTGCACTTCCCACAGCCGCAGATACACACTGCACTCACCACAGCAGCAGATACACACTGCACTCCCCACAGCCACTGATACACACTGCACTCCCCACAGACACACAGTGCACTTCCCACAGCCACAGATACACACTGCACTCCCCACAGCCGCAGATACACACTGCACTCCCCACAGATGCAGATACACATTGCACTCCGCAAAGCCGCTGAAACACACTGCACTCCCCACAGCCACAGATCCACACTGCACTCCCCACAGCTGCAGATATGCACTGCACTCCCCACAGCCACAGACACAAACTGCACTCCCCACAGCCGCAGATACACACTGCACTCCCTGCAGCCAGAGATACACACTGCACTCCCCACAGCCACAGATACACACTACACTCCACACAGCCACAGATACACAGTGCATTCCCCACAGCCTCAGATACACAGTGCGCTCCCCAGAGCCGCAGATACACACTGTACTCACCACAGCCGCAGATACACACTGCACTCCCCACAGCCACAGATACACACTGCGCTCCCCACAGACACAGATACACACTGCACTCCCCACAGCCACAGATACAAACTGCACTTCCCACAGCCGCAGATACACACTGCACTCGGCACAGCCGCAGATACACACTGCATTCACCACAGCCGTAGATACACACTGCTCTCCCCGCAGCCGCAGATACACACTGCACTCCGCACAGCCGCAGATACACACTGCACTCCCCACAGCCGCAGATACACACTGCACTCCCCACAGATACACACTGCACATCGCACAGCTGCAGATACACACTGCACTCCCCACTGAGACACACTGCGCTCCCCACAGCCGCAGATACACACTGCACTCCCCACCAATACACACTGCACTCCCCACAGATGCACACTGCACTCCCCATAGCCGCAGATACACACTGCATTCCCCACAGATACACACTTTACTCCCCACAGCCGCAGATACACACTGCATTCCCCACAGATACACACTGCACTCCCCATAGATACACACTGCACTCACCACAGATACGCACTGCACTCCCCAAAGATACTCACTGCACTCCCGACAGATACACACTGCAATCCCCACAGCCACAGATACACACTGCACTCCCCACAGCCGCAGATACACACTGCACTCCTCACAGATACATACTGCACTCCCCACAGATAGACACTGCACTCCCCACAGCCGCAGATACACACTGCGCTCCCCACAGCCACAGATACACACTGCTCTCCCCACAGCCGCAGATACACACTGCACTCCCCACAGCCGCAGATACACACTGCGCTCCCCACAGCCGCAGATACACACTGCGATCCCCACAGCCGCAGATACACACTGCACTCCCCACAGCCGCAGATACACACTGCACTCCACACAGATACACACTGCACTCCCCACAGATACACACTGCATTCCTCACAGATACATACTGCACTCCCCACAGATAGACACTGCACTCCCCACAGCCACAGATACACACTGCGCTCCCCACAGCAACAGATACACACTGCACTCCCCACAGATACACACTGCATTCCTCACAGATACACACTGCACTCCCCACAGATACACACTGCATTCCTCACAGATACATACTGCACACCCCACAGATAGACACTGCACTCTCCACAGCCGCAGATACACACTGCACTCCCCACAGCCGCAGATACACAATGCACTCCTCACAGATACACACTGCACATCCCACAGCTGCAGATACACACTGCACTCCCCACTGAGACACACTGCACTCCCCACAGCCGCAGATACACACTCACTCCGCACAGCCGCAGATACACATGGCACTCCCCACAGCCACAGATACACACTGCACTCCCCACAGCAACCGATACACACTGCACTCCCCACAGATATACACTGCATTCCTCACAGATACACACTGCACTCCCCACAGATACACACTGCACTCCCCACAGCCACAGATACACACTGCACTCCCCACAGCCGCAGATACACACTGCACTCCGCACAGCCACAGATACACACTGCACTCTACACAGCCGCAGATACACACTGCACTCCCCACAGCCGCAGATACACACTGCACTCCCCACAGATACACACTGCACATCCCACAGCTGCAGATACACACTGCACTCCCCACTGAGACACACTCCACTCCCCACAGCCGCAGATACACACTCACTCCGCACAGCCGCAGATACACACTGCGCTCCCCACAGCCGCAGATACACACTGCACTCCCCACAGATACACACTGCACTCCCCACAGATGCACACTGCACTGCCCACAGCCGCAGATCAACACTGCACTGCGCACAGCCGCAGATACACACTGCGCTCCCCACAGCCGCAGATACACACTGCACTCCCCACCAATACACACTGCACTCCCCACAGATGCACACGGCACTCCCCACAGCCGCAGATACACACTGCATTCCCCACAGATACACACTGTACTCCCCACAGCCGCAGATACACACTGCATTCCCCACAGATACACACTGCACTCCCCATAGATACACACTGCACTCACCACAGATACGCACTGCACTCCCCACAGATACACTCTGCACTCCCGACAGATACACACTGCACTTCCCACAGACGCAGATACACACTGCACTCACCACAGCAGCAGATACACACTGCACTCCCCACAGCCACTGATACACACTGCACTCCCCACAGACACACAGTGCACTTCCCACAGCCACAGATACACACTGCACTCCCCACAGACGCAGATACACACTGCACTCCCCACAGATGCAGATACACATTGCACTCCGCAAAGCCGCTGAAACACACTGCACTCCCCACAGCCACAGATCCACACTGCACTCCCCACAGCTGCAGATATGCACTGCACTCCCCACAGCCACAGACACAAACTGCACTCCCCACAGCCGCAGATACACACTGCACTCCCTGCAGCCAGAGATACACACTGCACTCCCCACAGCCACAGATACACACTACACTCCACACAGCCACAGATACACACTGCATTCCCCACAGCCTCAGATACATAGTGCGCTCCCCAGAGCCGCAGATACACACTGTACTCACCACAGCCGCAGGTACACACTGCACTCCCCACAGCCACAGATACACACTGCATTCCCCACAGCCTCAGATACATAGTGCGCTCCCCAGAGCCGCAGGTACACACTGCACTCCCCACAGCCACAGATACACACTGCACTCCCCACAGCCACAGATACACACTGCGCTCCCCACAGACACAGATACACACTGCACTCCCCACAGCCACAGATACAAACTGCACTTCCCACAGCCGCAGATACACACTGCACTCGGCTCAGCCGCAGATACACACTGCATTCACCACAGCCGTAGATACACACTGCTCTCCCCACAGCCGCAGATACACACTGCACTCCGCACAGCCGCAGATACACACTGCACTCCCCACAGCCGCAGATACACACTGCACTCCCCACAGATACACACTGAACATCCCACAGCTGCAGATACACACTGCACTCCCCACTGAGACACACTGCACTGCCCATAGCCGCAGATCAACACTGCACTGCGCACAGCCGCAGATACACACTGCGCTCCCCACAGCCGCAGATACACACTGCACTCCCCACCAATACACACTGCACTCCCCACAGATGCACACTGCACTCCCCACAGCCGCAGATACACACTGCATTCCCCACAGATACACACTTTACTCCCCACAGCCGCAGATACACACTGCAGTCCCCACAGATACACACTGCACTCCCCATAGATACACACTGCACTCACCACAGATACGCACTGCACTCCCCACAGATACTCACTGCACTCCCGACAGATACACACTGCACTTCCCACAGCCGCAGATACACACTGCACTCACCACAGCAGCAGATACACACTGCATTCCCGACAGCCGCAGATACACACTGTATTCCCCACAGATACACACCGCGCTCCCCACAGATAAAACAGTGCTCTCCCCACAGCCGTAGATACACACTGCACTCCCCACAGCCGCAGATACACACTGCACTCCCCACAGACACAGATACACACTGCACTCCCCACAGACACACAGTGCACTTCCCACAGCCACAGATACACACTGCACTCCCCACAGCCGCAGATACACACTGCACTCCCCGCAGATGCAGATACACATTGCACTCCGCAAAGCCGCTGAAACACACTGCACTCCCCACAGCCACAGATGCACACTGCACTCCCCACAGCTGCAGATATGCACTGCACTCACCACAGCCACAGACACAAACTGCACTCCCCACAGCCGCAGATACACACTGCACTCACTGCAGCCAGAGATACACACTGCACTCCCCACAGCCACAGATACACACTACACTCCACACAGCCACAGATACACACTGCATTCCCCACAGCCTCAGATACACAGTGCGCTCCCCAGAGCCGCAGATTCACACTGTACTCACCACAGCCGCAGATACACACTGCACACGCCCCAGCCACAGATACACACTGCACTCCCCACAGCCACAGATACACACTGCACTCCCCACAGCCACAGATACACACTGCGCTCCCCACAGACACAGATACACACTGCACTCCCCACAGCCACAGATACAAACTGCACTCCCCACAGCCACAGATACACACTGCACTCCCCACAGCCACAGATACACACTGCGCTCCCCACAGACACAGATACACACTGCACTCCCCACAGCCACAGACACAAACTGCACTCCCCACAGCCGCAGATACACACTGCACTCACTGCAGCCAGAGATACACACTGCACTCCCCACAGCCACAGATACACACTACACTCCACACAGCCACAGATACACACTGCATTCCCCACAGCCTCAGATACACAGTGCGCTCCCCAGAGCCGCAGATTCACACTGTACTCACCACAGCCACAGACACAAACTGCACTCCCCACAGCCGCAGATACACACTGCACTCACTGCAGCCAGAGATACACACTGCACTCCCCACAGCCACAGATACACACTACACTCCACACAGCCACAGATACACACTGCATTCCCCACAGCCTCAGATACACAGTGCGCTCCCCAGAGCCGCAGATTCACACTGTACTCACCACAGCCGCAGATACACACTGCACACGCCCCAGCCACAGATACACACTGCACTCCCCACAGCCACAGATACACACTGCACTCCCCACAGCCACAGATACACACTGCGCTCCCCACAGACACAGATACACACTGCACTCCCCACAGCCACAGATACAAACTGCACTTACCACAGCCGCAGATACACAGTGCGCTCCCCACAGATACACACTGCACTCCCCGCAGCCGCAAATACACACTGCACTCCCCACAGACCCAGATACACACTGCACTCTCCACAGACACACACCATACTCCCCGTAGCTGCAGATACACACTGCGCTCCCCACAGATGCAGATACACACTGCCCTCCCCACAGATACTCACTGCGCTTCCCACAGCCGCAGACACACACTGCTCTCCCCTCAGCCGCAGATATACACTGCACTCCCCACAGCCGCAGACACACACTGCTCTCCCCACAGCCGCAGATACACACTGCACTCCCCACAGCCGCAGATACACACTGTACTCACCACAGATACACACTGCACTCCCCACAGACACAGATAAACACTGCACTCCCCACAGACGCAGATACGCACTGCACTCCCCACAGCCGCAGATACACACTGCACTCTCCACAGACACACACCATACTCCCCGTAGCTGCAGATACACACTGCACTCCCCACAGATACACCCCACACGCCAACCATCCGCCGATACTCACTGCATTCCCCACAGATACACACTGCGCTCCCCACAGATACACACTGCGCTCCCCAGAGCCGCAGATACACACTGCACTCCCCACAGCCGCAGATACACACTGCACTCTCCACGCCACAGATACACATTTCACTCCCCACAGCCGCAGAGACACACTGCGCTCCCCGCAGATACACACTTCGCTCCCCACAGATACACATTGCGCTCCCCACAGCCACAGATACACACTGCGCTCCCCACAGATACACACTGCGCTCCCCGCAGATAAACACTGCACTCCCCACAACCACAGATACACACTGCACTCCCCGCAGCCGCAGATACAAACTGCATTCCCCACAGATACACACTGTGCTCCCCACAGCCGCAGTTACACACTGCACTCTCCAAAGCCACAGATACACACTGCAATTTCCAAAGTCGCAGATACACACTGCACTTCCCACAGCCAGAGATACACACTGCACTCCCCACAGCCACAGATACACACTGCACTCCACTCAGCCACAGATAGACACTGCATTCTCCACAGCCACAGATACACAGTGCGCTCCCCAGAGCCCCAGATACACACTGTACTCACCACAGCCGCAGATACACACTGCACTCCCAACAGCCACAGATACACACTGCACTCCCAACAGCCACAGATACACACTGCACTCCCCACAGACACAGATACACACTGCACTCCCCACAGACACAGATACACACTGCACTCCCCACAGCCACAGATGCACACTGCACTCCCCACAGCCGCAGATAGACACTGCTCTCCCCGCAGCCGCTGATACACACTGCACTCCCCACAGCCACAGATACAAACTGCTCTCCCCACAGATACACACTGCACTCCGCACAGCCGCAGATACACACTGCACTCCCCACAGCCGCAGATACACACTTAACTCCCCACAGATACGGATACACACTGCACTCCGCTCAGCCACAGATACACAGTGCTCTCCCCACAGCTGCAGATACACACTGCACTCCGCAAAGCCGCAGATACACACTGCACTCCGCACAGCTTCAGATACACACTGCTGTCCCCACAGCGGCAGATTCACACTGCACTCCCCACAGCCGCAGATACACACTGCACTCCCCACAGCCGCAGATACACACTGCACTCAGCACAGCTTCAGATACACACTGCAATCCACTCAGCCACAGATACACACTGCGCTCCCCACAGACACAGATACACACTGCACTCCGCACAGCCGCTGATACACACTGCACTCTCCACAGCGGCAGATACACACTGCACTCTCGACAGACACACACCATACTCCCCGTAGCAGCAGATACACACTGCGCTCCCCACAGATGCAGATACACACTGCACTCCCCGCAGCTGTAGATACGCACTGCACTCCCCACAGATACTCACTGCACTCCCCACAGCCGCAGACACACACTGCTCTCCCCTCAGCCGCATATAAACTCTGCACTTCCCACAGCCGCAGATACACACTGTACTCACCACAGATACACACTGCACTTCCCACAGATACACACTGCTCTCCCCACAGCCGCAGATACACACTGTACTCACCACAGATACACACTGCTCTCCCCACAGACACAGATACACACTGCACTCCCCACAGCCGCAGATACGCACTGCACTCCCCACAGCCGCAGATACACACTGCACTCTCCACAGACACACACCATACTCCTCGTAGCTGCAGATACACACTGCACTCCCCACAGATACACCCCACACTCCAAACATCCGCAGATACTCACTGCATTCCCCACAGGTACACACTGCGCTCCCCAGAGCAGCAGATACACACTGCTCACCACACTGCCGCAAATACATACTGCACTTCCCACAGATACACACGGCACTCCCCACAGCCGCAGATACACACTGCACTCTCCACAGCCACAGATACACATTGCACTCCCCACAGCCGCAGAGACACACTGCGCTCCCCGCAGATACACCCTTCGCTCCCCACAGATACACACTGCGCTCCCCACAGCCACAGATACACACTGCATTCTCCACAGCCACAGATACACACTGCGTTCCCACAGCCGCAGATACAAACTGCACTCCCCACAGCCACAGATACACACTGCACTCCCGAAAGCCGCAGATACACACTGCACTCCCCACAGCCAGAGATACACACTGCACTCCACTCAGCCACAGATAGACACTGCATTCTCCACAGCCACAGATGCACACTGCACTCCCCACAGCTGCAGATACACACTGCACTCCCCACAGCCACAGATACACACTGCACTCCCCACAGCCGCAGATATACACTGCACTCCCCACAGCCGCAGATGCACACTGCACTCCCCACAGCTGCAGATACACACTGCACTCCCCACAGCCACAGATACGCACTGCGCTCCCCACAGACACAGATACACACTGCACTCCCACAGCCACAGACACAAACTGGACTTCCTCACAGACACAGATACACAGTGCGCTCCCCAAATCCGCAGATACACACTGTACTCACCACAGCCGCAGATACACACTGCACTCCCCACAGCCACAGATAAAAACTGCACTTCCCACAGCCGAAGATGCACACTGCACTCGGCACAGCCGCAGATACACACTGCTCTCCCCGCAGCAGCAGATACACACTGTTCTCCGCACAGCCGCAGATACACACTGCACTCCCCACAGCCACAGATACACATTGCTCTCCCCACAGATACACAGTGCACTCCGCACAACCGCAGATACACACTGCACTCCCCACAGCCGCAGATACACACTTCACTCCCCACAGATACAGATACACACTGCACTCCGCACAGCCACAGATACACACTGCTCTCCCCACAGCTGCAGATACACACTGCACTCCGCAAAGCCGCAGATACACACTGCAATCCGCACAGATTCAGATACACACTGCTGTCCCCACAGCGGCAGGTTCACACTGCACTCCCCACAGCCGCAGATACACACTGCACTCCCCACAGCCGTAGATACACACTGCACTCACCACATCTTCAGATACACACTGCTCTCACCACAGCCGCAGATTCCCACTGCATTCCCCACAGAAAAACTGCACTCCCCACAGATACACACTGCGCTCTCCACAGATACACACTGCTCTCCCCACTGCCGCAGAGACTCAATGCACTCTTTTCAGCCACAGATACACACTGCACTCTCCGCAGCCGCAGATACACACTGCATTCCCCACAGATACACACTGAGCTCCCAACAGCCACAGATACACACTGTGCTCCCCACATCCGCAGATACACACTGCAAACCCCAGAGCAGCAGATACACACTGCACTCCACACAGCCGCAGATACACACTGCACTCCCCACAGCCACAGATCCACATTACACTCCCCACAGCTGCAGATATGCACTGCACTCCCCACAGCCACAGATTCACACTGCACTCCCCACAACCGCAGATACACACTGCACTCCCCACAGCCACAGATGCACCCTGCGTTCCCACAGCCGCAGATACACACTGCACTCCCCACAGCCACAGATACACACTGCACTCCCCAAAGCCGCAGATACGCACTGCACTCCCCACAGCCAGAGATACACAATGCACTCCCCACAGCCACAGATACACACTATACTCCACACTGCCACAGATACACACTGCATTCCCCAGAGCCTCAGATACACACTGTACTCACCACAGCCGCAGATACACACTGCACTCCCCACAGCCACAGATACACACTGCGCTCCCCACAGTCACAGATACACACTGCACTCCCCACAGCCACAGATACAAACTGCACTTCCCACAGCCACAGATACACACTGCACTCCTCACAGATAAATACTGCACTCCCCACAGATACACACTGCACTCGGCACAGCCGCAGATACACACTGCACTCACCACAGCCGTAGATACACACTGCTCTCCCCGCAGCCGCAGTTACACACTGCACTCCCCACAGCCGCAGATACTTACTGCACTCTCACAGATACACACTGCACTCCCCGTAGCTGCAGATAGACACTGCGCTCCCCACAGATGCAGATACACACTGCAGTCCGCGCAGCTGCAGATACGCTCTGTACTCCCCACAGATACTCACTGCGCTCCCCACAGCCGCAGACACAAACTGCTCTCCCCACAGCCGCAGATACACACTGTACTCACCACAGATACACACTGCACTTCCCACAGATACACACTGCTCTCCCAACAGCCGCAGATACACACTGCGCTCCCCACAGCCGCGATACACACTGTACTCACCACAGATACACACTGCACTCCCCACATACACAGATACACACTGCACTCCCCACAGCCGCAGATAAACACTGCACTCTCCACAGACACACACCATACTCCCCGTAGCTGCAGATACGCACTGCACTCCCCACAGATACACCCCACACTCCCCACATCCGCAGATACTCACTGCATTCCCCACAGATACACACTGCGCTCCCCACAGATACACACTGCGCTCCCCAGAGCCGAAGATACAAACTGCTCACCACACTGCCGCAAATACATACTGCACTTCCCACAGATACACACTGCACTCCCCACAGCCGCAGATACTCACTGCACTCTCCACAGCCGCAGATACACACTGCACTCCCCACAGCTGCAGATATGCACTGCACTCCCCACAGCCACAGATACACACTGCACTCCCCACAGCCGCAGATACACACTGCACTCCCCACAGCCACAGAAACACACTGCGCTCCCCAAAGATACACACTTCGCTCCCCACAGATACACACTGCGCTCCCCACAGCCACAGATACACACTGCGCTCCCCACAGATTCACACTGCACTCCCCACAGATACACACTGCGCTCCCCACAGATACACACTTACTCCCCACAACCACAGATACACCCTGCACTCCCCACAGCCGCAGATACACACTGCATTCCCCACAGATACACACTGTGCTCCCCACAGCCGCAGATACACACTGCACTCCCCACAGCCACAGATACACACTGCGTTCCCACAGCCGCAGATACTCACTGCACTCCCCACAGCCACAGATACACACTGCACTCCCCAAAGCCGCAGATACACACTGCACTCCCCACAGCCACAGATACACACTGCACTCGACTCAGCCACAGATAGACACTGCATTCTCCACAGCCACAGATACACAGTGCGCTCCCCAGAGCCGCAGATACACACTGTACTCACCACAGCCGCAGATACACACTGCACTCCCCACAGCCACAGACACACACTGCGCTCCCCACAGACACAAATACACACTGCACTCCCCACAGCCAAAGACACAAACTGCACTTCCCACAGCCGCAGATGCACACTGCACTCGGCACACCGCAGATACACACTGCACTCCCCACAGCCGCAGATACGCACTGCACTCCCCACAGCCGCAGATACACACTGCACTCTCCACAGCCACACACCATACTCCCCGTAGCCGCAGATACACACTGCACTCTCCACAGCCAGAGATACACACTTCACTCCCCACAGACACAAATACACACTGCACTCCCCACAGCCAAAGACACAAACTGCACTTCCCACAGCCGCAGATGCACACTGCACTCGGCACACCGCAGATACACACTGCACTCCGCACAGCCGCAGATACACACTGCTCTCCCCACAGCTGCAGATACACACTGCACTCCGCAAAGCCGCTGAAACACACTGCACTCCCCACAGCCACAGATCCACACTGCACTCCCCACAGCTGCAGATATGCACTGCACTCCCCACAGCCACTGACACACACTGCACTCCCCACAGCCGCAGATACACACTGCACTCCCTGCAGCCAGAGATCCACACTGCACTCCCCACAGCCACAGATACACACTACACTCCACACAGCCACAGATGCACACTGCATTCCCCACAGCCTCAGATACACAGTGCGCTCCCCAGAGCCGCAGATACACACTATACTCACCACAGCCGCAGATACACACTGCACTCCCCACAGCCACAGATACACACTGCGCGCCCCACAGACACAGATACACACTGCACTCCCCACATCCACAGATACAAACTGCACTTCCCACAGCCGCAGATACACACTGCACTCGGCACAGCCGCAGATACACACTGCACTCACCACAGCCGTAGATACACACTGCTCTCCCCGCAGCCGCAGATACACACTGCACTCTGCACAGCCGCAGATACACACTGCACTCCCCACAGCCGCAGATACACACTGCACTCTCCACAGACACACACCATACTCCCCGTAGCTGCAGATACACACTGCGCTCCCCACAGATGCAGATACACACTGCACTCCCCGCAGCTGTAGATACGCACTGCACTCCCCACAGATACTCACTGCGCTCCCCACAGCCGCAGACACACACTGCTCTCCCCACAGCCGCAGATACACACTGCGCTCCCCACAGCCGCAGATACACACTGCGCTCCCCACAGCCGCAGATACACACTGCACTCCCCACAGCCGCAGATACACACTGTACTCACCACAGATACACACTGCACTCCCCACAGACACAGATACACACTGCACTGCCCACAGACGCAGATACGCACTGCACTCCCCACAGCCGCAGATACACACTGCACTCTCCACAGACACACACCATACTCCCCGTAGCTGCAGATACGCACTGCACTCCCCACAGATACACCCCACACTCCCCACATCCGCAGATACTGACAGCATTCCCCACAGATACACACTGCGCTCCCCACAGATACACATGCGCTCCCCAGAGCCGCAGATACACACTGCTCATCACACTGCCTCAAATACATACTGCACTTCCCACAGATACACACTGCACTCGCCACAGCCGCAGATACACACTGCACTCTCCACAGCCACAGATACACATTTCACTCCCCACAGCTGCAGAGACACACTGCGCTCCCCGCAGATACACACTTCGCTCCCCACAGATACACACTGCACTCCCCGCAGCCGCAGATACACACTGCATTCCCCACAGATACACACTGTGCTCCCACAGCCGCAGGTACACACTTTGATCCCCACAGCCGCAGATACACACTGCACTCTCCACAGCCACAGATACACACTGCGTTCTCACAGCCGCAGATACACACTGCACTCCCCACAGCCACAGATACACACTGCGTTCCCAAAGCCGCAGATACACACTGCACTCCCCACAGCCACAGATACACACTGCACTTCCCAAAGTCGCAGATACACACTGCACTTCCCACAGCCAGAGATACACACTGCACTCTCCACAGCCACAGATACACACTGAACTCTCCACAGCCACAGATACACACTGCGTTCCCAAAGCCGCAGATACACACTGCGCTCCCCACAGCCGCATATACACACTGCACTTCCCAAAGTCGCAGATACAAACTGCACTCCACTCAGCCACAGATAGACACTGCATTCTCCACAGCCACAGATACACACTGCACTCCCCACAGCCACAGATACACACTGCACTCCAAACAGACACAGATACACACTGCACCCCCCACAGCCACAGACACAAACTGCACTTCCCACAGCCGCAGATACACACTGCACTCCCCACAGCCGCAGATAGACACTGCTCTCACCGCAGCCGCTGATACACACTGCACTCCCCACAGCCACAGATACACACTGCTCTCCCCACAGATACACACTGCACTCCGCACAGCCGCAGATACACACTGCACTCCCCAGAGCCGCACATACACACTTAACTCCCCACAGATACAGATACACACTGCACTCCGCTCAGCCACAGATCCACAGTGCTCTCCCCACAGCCGCTGATACACACTGCACTCCCCACAGCCACAGATATACACTGCTCTCCCCACAGATACACACTGCACTCCGCACAGCCGCAGATACACACTGCACTCCCCAGAGCCGCAGATACACACTTAACTCCCCACAGATACAGATACACACTGCACTCCGCTCAGCCACAGATACACAGTGCTCTCCCCACAGCTGCAGATACACACTGCACTCCGCAAAGCCGCAGATACACACTGCACTCCGCACAGCTTCAGATACACACTGCTGTCCCCACAGCGGCAGATTCACACTGCACTCACCACAGCCGCAGATACACACTGCACTCCCCACAGCCGCAGATACACACTGCACTCAGCACAGCTTCAGATACACACTGCACTCCACTCAGCCACAGATACACAGTGCGCTCCCCAGATCCTCAGATACACACTGTACTCACCACAGCCGCAGATACACACTGCACTCCTCACAGCCGCAGATACACACTGCACTCCGCACAGCCGCAGATACACACTGCACTCTCGACAGACACACACCATACTCCCCGTAGCTGCAGATACACACTGCGCTCCCCACAGATGCAGATACGCACTGCACTCCCCGCAGCTGTAGATACGCACTGCACTCCCCACAGATTAACACTGCACTCCCCACAGCCGCAGATACACTCTGCACTCCCCACAGCCGCAGATACACACTGTACTCACCACTGATACACACTGCACTTCCCACAGATACACACTGCACTCCCCACAGACACAGATACACACTGCACTCCCCACAGCCGCAGATACGCACTGCACTCCCCACAGCCGCAGATACACACTGCAGTCTCCACAGACACACACCATACTCCCCGTAGCTGCAGATACACACTGCACTCCCCACAGATACACCCCACACTCACCACATCCGCAGATACTCACTGCATTCCCCACAGATACACACTGCGCTCCCCAGAGCCGCAGATTCAAACTGCTCACCACACTGCCACAAATACATACTGCACTTCCCACAGATACACACTGCACTTCCCACAGATACACACTGCACTCGCCACAGATACACACTGCGCTCCCCAGAGCCGCAGATACAGACTGTACTCACCACAGCCGCAGATACACACTGCACTCCCCACAGCCGCAGATAGACACTGCTCTCCCCGCAGCTGCTGATACACACTGCACTCACCACAGCCACAGATACACACTGCTCTCCCAACAGATACACACTGCACTCCGCACAGCCGCAGATACGCACTGCACTCCCCACAGCAGCAGATACACACTTCACTCCCCACAGATACAGATACACACTGCATTCCTCACAGCCACAGATACACAGTGCGCTCCCCAGGTCCGCAGATACACACTGTACTCACCACAGCTGCAGATACACACTGCACTCCCCAAAGCCACAGATACACACTGCGCTCCCCACAGACACAGATACACACTGTACTCCCCACAGCTGCAGATAAACACTGCTCTCCCCGCAGCAGCAGATACACACTGCTCTCCGCACAGCCGCAGATACACACTGCACTCCCCACAGCCACAGATACACATTGCCCTCCCCACAGATACACACTGCACTCCGCACAACCGCAGATACACACTGCACTCCCCACAGCCGCAGATACACACTTCACTCCCCACAGATACAGATACACATTGCACTCCGCACAGCCGCAGATACACACTGCTCTCCCCACAGCTGCAGATACACACTGCACTCCGCAAAGCCGCAGAGACACACTGCAATCCGCACAGCTTCAGATACACACTGCTGTCCCCACAGCGGCAGGTTCACACTGCACTCCCCACAGCCGCAGATACACACTGCACTCCCCACAGCCGCAGATACACACTGCACTCAGCACAGCTTCAGATACACACTGCTCTCCCCACAACCGCAGATTCCCACTGCATTCCCCACAGAAAAACTGCACTCCCCACAGATACACACTGCGCTCTCCACAGATACACACTGCTCTCCCCACATCCGCAGATACACACTGCACTCTATTCAGCCACAGATACACACTGCACTCTCCGCAGCCGCAGATACACACTGTATTCCCCATAGATACACATGAGCTCCCCACAGCCACAGATACACACTGTGCTCCCCACATCCGCAGATACACACTGCAACCCCAGAGCAGCAGATACACACTGCACTCCACACAGCCGCAGATACACACTGCACTCCCCACAGCCACAGATCCACATTACACTCCCCACTGCTGCAGATATGCACTGCACTCCCCACAGCCACAGATACACACTGCACTCCCCACAGCCGCAGATACACACTGCACTCCCCACAGCCACAGATACACCCTGCGTTCCCACAGCCGCAGATACACACTGCACTCCCCACAGCCACAGGTACACACTGCACTCCCCAAAGCCGCAGGTACACACTTCACTCCCCACAGCCAGAGATACACACTGCACTCCCCACAGCCACAGATACACACTCCACTCCACACAGCCACAGATACACACTGCATTCCCCACAGCCTAATATACACAGTGCGCTCCCCAGAGACGCAGATACACACTGTACTCACCACAGCCGCAGATAAACACTGAACTCCGCACAGCCACAGATACACACTGCGCTCCCCACAGACACAGATACACACTGCACTCCCCACAGGCACAGATACAAACTGCACTTCCCACAGCCGCAGATACACACTGCACTCGGCACAGCCGCAGATACACACTGCACTCCCCACAGCCGCAGATACATACTGCACTCTCCACAGACACACACCATACTCCCCGCAGCTGCAGATACACACTGCGCTCCCCACAGATGCAGATACACACTGCACTCCCCGCAGCTGCAGATGCGCACTGCACTCCCCACAGATACTCACTGCGCTCCCCATAGCCACAGACACACACTGCTCTCCCCACAGCCGCAGATACACACTGCACTCCTCACAGCCGCAGATACACACTGTACTCACCACAGATACACACTGCGCTTCCCACAGATACACACTGCTCTCCCAACAGCCGCAGATACACACTGTGCTCCCCACAGCCGCAGACACACACTTCTCTCCCCACAGCCGCAGATACACACTGCACTCCCCACAGCCGCAGATACACACTGTACTCACCACAGATACACACTGCACTCCCCACAGACACAGATACACACTGCACTCCCCACAGCCGCAGATACGCACTGCTCTCCCCACAGCCGCAGATACACACTGCACTCTCCACAGATACACACCATACTCCCCGTAGCTGCAGATACGCACTGCACTCCCCACAGATACACCCCACACTCCCCACATCCGCAGATACTCACTGCATTACCCACAGATACACACTGCGCTCCCCACAGATACACACTGCGCCCCCCAGAGCTGCAGATACACACTGCTCACCACACTGCCGCAAATACATACTGCACTTCCCAGAGATACACACTGCATTCCCCACAGCCGCAGATACTCACTGCACTCTCCACAGCCACAGATACACATTGCACTCCCCACAGCTGCAGATATGCACTGCACTCCCCACAGCCACAGATACACACTGCACTCCCCACAACCGCAGATACACACTGCACTCCCCACAGCCACAGAAACACACTACGCTCCCCACAGATACACACTTCGCTCCCCACAGATACACACTGCGCTCCCCACAGCCACAGATACACACTGCGCTCCCCACAGATACACACTGCACTCCCCACAGATACACACTGCGCTCCCCGCAGATACACACTTACTCCCCACAACCACAGATACACACTGCGCTCCCCGCAGCCGCAGATACACACTGCATTCCCCACAGATACACACTGTGCTCCCCACAGCCGCAGGTACACACTGCACTTCCCACAGCCGCAGATACACACTGCACTCCCCGCAGCTGCAGATACACACTGCATTCCACACAGATACACACTGTGCTCCCCAGAGCCGCAGATACACACTGTACTCACCACAGCCGCAGATACACACTGCACTCCCCACAGCCACAGACACACACTGCGCTCCCCACAGACACAAATACACACTGCACTCCCCACAGCCAAAGACACAAACTGCACTTCCCACAGCCGCAGATGCACACTGCACTCGGCACACCGCAGATACACACTGCACTCCCCACAGCCGCAGATACGCACTGCACTCCCCACAGCCGCAGATACACACTGCACTCTCCACAGCCACACACCATACTCCCCGTAGCCGCAGATACACACTGCACTCTCCACAGCCAGAGATACACACTTCACTCCCCACAGACACAAATACACACTGCACTCCCCACAGCCAAAGACACAAACTGCACTTCCCACAGCCGCAGATGCACACTGCACTCGGCACACCGCAGATACACACTGCACTCCGCACAGCCGCAGATACACACTGCTCTCCCCACAGCTGCAGATACACACTGCACTCCGCAAAGCCTCTGAAACACACTGCACTCCCCACAGCCACAGATCCACACTGCACTCCCCACAGCTGCAGATATGCACTGCACTCCCCACAGCCACTGACACACACTGCACTCCCCACAGCCGCAGATACACACTGCACTCCCTGCAGCCAGAGATCCACACTGCACTCCCCACAGCCACAGATACACACTACACTCCACACAGCCACAGATGCACACTGCATTCCCCACAGCCTCAGATACACAGTGCGCTCCCCAGAGCCGCAGATACACACTATACTCACCACAGCCGCAGATACACACTGCACTCCCCACAGCCACAGATACACACTGCGCGCCCCACAGACACAGATACACACTGCACTCCCCACATCCACAGATACAAACTGCACTTCCCACAGCCGCAGATACACACTGCACTCGGCACAGCCGCAGATACACACTGCACTCACCACAGCCGTAGATACACACTGCTCTCCCCGCAGCCGCAGATACACACTGCACTCTGCACAGCCGCAGATACACACTGCACTCCCCACAGCCGCAGATACACACTGCACTCTCCACAGACACACACCATACTCCCCGTAGCTGCAGATACACACTGCGCTCCCCACAGATGCAGATACACACTGCACTCCCCGCAGCTGTAGATACGCACTGCACTCCCCACAGATACTCACTGCGCTCCCCACAGCCGCAGACACACACTGCTCTCCCCACAGCCGCAGATACACACTGCGCTCCCCACAGCCGCAGACACACACTGCTCTCCCCACAACCGCAGATACACACTGCACTCCCCACAGCCGCAGATACACACTGCACTCCCCACAGATACACACTGCACTCCCCACAGACACAGATACACACTGCACTGCCCACAGACGCAGATACGCACTGCACTCCCCACAGCCGCAGATACACACTGCACTCTCCACAGACACACACCATACTCCCCGTAGCTGCAGATACGCACTGCACTCCCCACAGATACACCCCACACTCCCCACATCCGCAGATACTGACAGCATTCCCCACAGATACACACTGCGCTCCCCACAGATACACACTGCGCCCCCCAGAGCTGCAGATACACACTGCTCACCACACTGCCGCAAATACATACTGCACTTCCCAGAGATACACACTGCATTCCCCACAGCCGCAGATACTCACTGCACTCTCCACAGCCACAGATACACATTGCACTCCCCACAGCTGCAGATATGCACTGCACTCCCCACAGCCACAGATACACACTGCACTCCCCACAACCGCAGATACACACTGCACTCCCCACAGCCACAGAAACACACTACGCTCCCCACAGATACACACTTCGCTCCCCACAGATACACACTGCGCTCCCCACAGCCACAGATACACACTGCGCTCCCCACAGATACACACTGCACTCCCCACAGATACACACTGCGCTCCCCGCAGATACACACTTACTCCCCACAACCACAGATACACACTGCGCTCCCCGCAGCCGCAGATACACACTGCATTCCCCACAGATACACACTGTGCTCCCCACAGCCGCAGGTACACACTGCACTTCCCACAGCCGCAGATACACACTGCACTCCCCGCAGCTGCAGATACACACTGCATTCCACACAGATACACACTGTGCTCCCCAGAGCCGCAGATACACACTGTACTCACCACAGCCGCAGATACACACTGCACTCCCCACAGCCACAGACACACACTGCGCTCCCCACAGACACAAATACACACTGCACTCCCCACAGCCAAAGACACAAACTGCACTTCCCACAGCCGCAGATGCACACTGCACTCGGCACACCGCAGATACACACTGCACTCCCCACAGCCGCAGATACGCACTGCACTCCCCACAGCCGCAGATACACACTGCACTCTCCACAGCCACACACCATACTCCCCGTAGCCGCAGATACACACTGCACTCTCCACAGCCAGAGATACACACTTCACTCCCCACAGACACAAATACACACTGCACTCCCCACAGCCAAAGACACAAACTGCACTTCCCACAGCCGCAGATGCACACTGCACTCGGCACACCGCAGATACACACTGCACTCCGCACAGCCGCAGATACACACTGCTCTCCCCACAGCTGCAGATACACACTGCACTCCGCAAAGCCTCTGAAACACACTGCACTCCCCACAGCCACAGATCCACACTGCACTCCCCACAGCTGCAGATATGCACTGCACTCCCCACAGCCACTGACACACACTGCACTCCCCACAGCCGCAGATACACACTGCACTCCCTGCAGCCAGAGATCCACACTGCACTCCCCACAGCCACAGATACACACTACACTCCACACAGCCACAGATGCACACTGCATTCCCCACAGCCTCAGATACACAGTGCGCTCCCCAGAGCCGCAGATACACACTATACTCACCACAGCCGCAGATACACACTGCACTCCCCACAGCCACAGATACACACTGCGCGCCCCACAGACACAGATACACACTGCACTCCCCACATCCACAGATACAAACTGCACTTCCCACAGCCGCAGATACACACTGCACTCGGCACAGCCGCAGATACACACTGCACTCACCACAGCCGTAGATACACACTGCTCTCCCCGCAGCCGCAGATACACACTGCACTCTGCACAGCCGCAGATACACACTGCACTCCCCACAGCCGCAGATACACACTGCACTCTCCACAGACACACACCATACTCCCCGTAGCTGCAGATACACACTGCGCTCCCCACAGATGCAGATACACACTGCACTCCCCGCAGCTGTAGATACGCACTGCACTCCCCACAGATACTCACTGCGCTCCCCACAGCCGCAGACACACACTGCTCTCCCCACAGCCGCAGATACACACTGCGCTCCCCACAGCCGCAGACACACACTGCTCTCCCCACAACCGCAGATACACACTGCACTCCCCACAGCCGCAGATACACACTGCACTCCCCACAGATACACACTGCACTCCCCACAGACACAGATACACACTGCACTGCCCACAGACGCAGATACGCACTGCACTCCCCACAGCCGCAGATACACACTGCACTCTCCACAGACACACACCATACTCCCCGTAGCTGCAGATACGCACTGCACTCCCCACAGATACACCCCACACTCCCCACATCCGCAGATACTGACAGCATTCCCCACAGATACACACTGCGCTCCCCACAGATACACATGCGCTCCCCAGAGCCGCAGATACACACTGCTCATCACACTGCCTCAAATACATACTGCACTTCCCACTGATACACACTGCACTCGCCACAGCCGCAGATACACACTGCACTCTCCACAGCCACAGATACACATTTCACTCCCCACAGCCGCAGAGACACACTGCGCTCCCCGCAGATACACACTTCGCTCCCCACAGATACACACTGCACTCCCCGCAGCCGCAGATACACACTGCATTCCCCACAGATACACACTGTGCTCCCACAGCCGCAGGTACACACTTTGATCCCCACAGCCGCAGATACACACTGCACTCTCCACAGCCACAGATACACACTGCGTTCTCACAGCCGCAGATACACACTGCACTCCCCACAGCCACAGATACACACTGCGTTCTCACAGCCACAGATACACACTGCGTTCTCACAGCCACAGATACACACTGCACTCCCCACAGCCACAGATACACACTGCGTTCCCAAAGCCGCAGATACACACTGCACTCCCCACAGCCACAGATACACACTGCACTTCCCAAAGTCGCAGATACACACTGCACTTCCCACAGCCAGAGATACACACTGCACTCTCCACAGCCACAGATACACACTGAACTCTCCACAGCCACAGAAACACACTGCGTTCCCAAAGCCGCAGATACACACTGCGCTCCCCACAGCCGCATATACACACTGCACTTCCCAAAGTCGCAGATACAAACTGCACTCTCCACAGCCACAGATACACACTGCACTCCCCACAGCCACAGATACACACTGCACTCCAAACAGACACAGATACACACTGCACTCCCCACAGCCGCAGATAGACACTGCTCTCACCGCAGCCGCTGATACACACTGCACTCCCCACAGCCACAGATACACACTGCTCTCCCCACAGATACACACTGCACTCCGCACAGCCGCAGATACACACTGCACTCCCCAGAGCCGCAGATACACACTTAACTCCCCACAGATACAGATACACACTGCACTCCGCTCAGCCACAGATACACAGTGCTCTCCCCACAGCCGCTGATACACACTGCACTCCCCACAGCCACAGATATACACTGCTCTCCCCACAGATACACACTGCACTCCGCACAGCCGCAGATACACACTGCACTCCCCAGAGCCGCAGATACACACTTAACTCCCCACAGATACAGATACACACTGCACTCCGCTCAGCCACAGATACACAGTGCTCTCCCCACAGCTGCAGATACACACTGCACTCCGCAAAGCCGCAGATACACACTGCACTCCGCACAGCTTCAGATACACACTGCTGTCCCCACAGCGGCAGATTCACACTGCACTCACCACAGCCGCAGATACACACTGCACTCCCCACAGCCGCAGATACACACTGCACTCAGCACAGCTTCAGATACACACTGCACTCCACTCAGCCACAGATACACAGTGCGCTCCCCAGATCCTCAGATACACACTGTACTCACCACAGCCGCAGATACACACTGCACTCCTCACAGCCGCAGATACACACTGCACTCCGCACAGCCGCAGATACACACTGCACTCTCGACAGACACACACCATACTCCCCGTAGCTGCAGATACACACTGCGCTCCCCACAGATGCAGATACGCACTGCACTCCCCGCAGCTGTAGATACGCACTGCACTCCCCACAGATTAACACTGCACTCCCCACAGCCGCAGATACACTCTGCACTCCCCACAGCCGCAGATACACACTGTACTCACCACTGATACACACTGCACTTCCCACAGATACACACTGCACTCCCCACAGACACAGATACACACTGCACTCCCCACAGCCGCAGATACGCACTGCACTCCCCACAGCCGCAGATACACACTGCAGTCTCCACAGACACACACCATACTCCCCGTAGCTGCAGATACACACTGCACTCCCCACAGATACACCCCACACTCACCACATCCGCAGATACTCACTGCATTCCCCACAGATACACACTGCGCTCCCCAGAGCCGCAGATACACACTGCGCTCCCCAGAGCCGCAGATTCAAACTGCTCACCACACTGCCACAAATACATACTGCACTTCCCACAGATACACACTGCACTCGCCACAGATACACACTGCGCTCCCCAGAGCCGCAGATACAGACTGTACTCACCACAGCCGCAGATACACACTGCACTCCCCACAGCCGCAGATAGACACTGCTCTCCCCGCAGCTGCTGATACACACTGCACTCACCACAGCCACAGATACACACTGCTCTCCCAACAGATACACACTGCACTCCGCACAGCCGCAGATACACACTGCACTCCCCACAGCAGCAGATACACACTTCACTCCCCACAGATACAGATACACACTGCATTCCTCACAGCCACAGATACACAGTGCGCTCCCCAGGTCCGCAGATACACACTGCAATCCGCACAGCTTCAGATACACACTGCGCTCCCCACAGCCACAGATACACACTGCGCTCCCCACAGACACAGATACACACTGTACTCCCCACAGCTGCAGATAAACTCTGCTCTCCCCGCAGCAGCAGATACACACTGCTCTCCGCACAGCCGCAGATACACACTGCACTCCCCACAGCCGCAGATACACTCTGCACTCCCCACAGCCGCAGATACACACTGTACTCACCACTGATACACACTGCACTTCCCACAGATACACACTGCACTCCCCACAGACACAGATACACACTGCACTCCCCACAGCCGCAGATACGCACTGCACTCCCCACAGCCGCAGATACACACTGCAGTCTCCACAGACACACACCATACTCCCCGTAGCTGCAGATACACACTGCACTCCCCACAGATACACCCCACACTCACCACATCCGCAGATACTCACTGCATTCCCCACAGATACACACTGCGCTCCCCAGAGCCGCAGATACACACTGCGCTCCCCAGAGCCGCAGATTCAAACTGCTCACCACACTGCCACAAATACATACTGCACTTCCCACAGATACACACTGCACTCGCCACAGATACACACTGCGCTCCCCAGAGCCGCAGATACAGACTGTACTCACCACAGCCGCAGATACACACTGCACTCCCCACAGCCGCAGATAGACACTGCTCTCCCCGCAGCTGCTGATACACACTGCACTCACCACAGCCACAGATACACACTGCTCTCCCAACAGATACACACTGCACTCCGCACAGCCGCAGATACACACTGCACTCCCCACAGCAGCAGATACACACTTCACTCCCCACAGATACAGATACACACTGCATTCCTCACAGCCACAGATACACAGTGCGCTCCCCAGGTCCGCAGATACACACTGCAATCCGCACAGCTTCAGATACACACTGCGCTCCCCACAGCCACAGATACACACTGCGCTCCCCACAGACACAGATACACACTGTACTCCCCACCGCTGCAGATAAACACTGCTCTCCCCGCAGCAGCAGATACACACTGCTCTCCGCACAGCCGCAGATACACACTGCACTCCCCACAGCCACAGATACACATTGCTCTCCCCACAGATACACACTGCACTCCGCACAACCGCAGATACACACTGCACTCCCCACAGCCGCAGATACACACTTCACTCCCCACAGATACAGATACACATTGCACTCCGCACAGCCGCAGATACACACAGCACTCCGCAAAGCCGCAGAGACACACTGCAATCCGCACAGCTTCAGATACACACTGCTGTCCCCACAGCGGCAGGTTCACACTGCACTCCCCACAGCCGCAGATACACACTGCACTCCCCACAGCCGCAGATACACACTGCACTCAGCACAGCTTCAGATACACACTGCTCTCCCCACAGCCGCAGATTCCCACTGCATTCCCCACAGAAAAACTGCACTCCCCACAGATACACACTGCGCTCTCCACAGATACACACTGCTCTCCCCACATCCGCAGATACACACTGCACTCTATTCAGCCACAGATACACACTGCACTCTCCGCAGCCGCAGATACACACTGTATTCCCCATAGATACACATGAGCTCCCCACAGCCACAGATACACACTGTGCTCCCCACATCCGCAGATACACACTGCAACCCCAGAGCAGCAGATACACACTGCACTCCACACAGCCGCAGATACACACTGCACTCCCCACAGCCACAGATCCACATTACACTCCCCACTGCTGCAGATATGCACTGCACTCCCCACAGCCACAGATACACACTGCACTCCCCACAGCCGCAGATACACACTGCACTCCCCACAGCCACAGATACACACTGCGTTCTCACAGCCACAGATACACACTGCGTTCTCACAGCCACAGATACACACTGCACTCCCCACAGCCACAGATACACACTGCGTTCCCAAAGCCGCAGATACACACTGCACTCCCCACAGCCACAGATACACACTGCACTTCCCACAGCCAGAGATACACACTGCACTCTCCACAGCCACAGATACACACTGAACTCTCCACAGCCACAGAAACACACTGCGTTCCCAAAGCCG
Source organism: Scyliorhinus torazame (assembly GCF_047496885.1). Taxonomy (NCBI): domain Eukaryota; kingdom Metazoa; phylum Chordata; class Chondrichthyes; order Carcharhiniformes; family Scyliorhinidae; genus Scyliorhinus; species Scyliorhinus torazame. The sequence continues at coordinate 30,179,141 of NC_092725.1, read as the reverse complement.
CAGATACACACTGCGCTCCCCACAGCCGCATATACACACTGCACTTCCCAAAGTCGCAGATACAAACTGCACTCTCCACAGCCACAGATACACACTGCACTCCCCACAGCCACAGATACACACTGCACTCCAAACAGACACAGATACACACTGCACTCCCCACAGCCGCAGATAGACACTGCTCTCACCGCAGCCGCTGATACACACTGCACTCCCCACAGCCACAGATACACACTGCTCTCCCCACAGATACACACTGCACTCCGCACAGCCGCAGATACACACTGCACTCCCCAGAGCCGCAGATACACACTTAACTCCCCACAGATACAGATACACACTGCACTCCGCTCAGCCACAGATACACAGTGCTCTCCCCACAGCCGCTGATACACACTGCACTCCCCACAGCCACAGATATACACTGCTCTCCCCACAGATACACACTGCACTCCGCACAGCCGCAGATACACACTGCACTCCCCAGAGCCGCAGATACACACTTAACTCCCCACAGATACAGATACACACTGCACTCCGCTCAGCCACAGATACACAGTGCTCTCCCCACAGCTGCAGATACACACTGCACTCCGCAAAGCCGCAGATACACACTGCACTCCGCACAGCTTCAGATACACACTGCTGTCCCCACAGCGGCAGATTCACACTGCACTCACCACAGCCGCAGATACACACTGCACTCCCCACAGCCGCAGATACACACTGCACTCAGCACAGCTTCAGATACACACTGCACTCCACTCAGCCACAGATACACAGTGCGCTCCCCAGATCCTCAGATACACACTGTACTCACCACAGCCGCAGATACACACTGCACTCCTCACAGCCGCAGATACACACTGCACTCCGCACAGCCGCAGATACACACTGCACTCTCGACAGACACACACCATACTCCCCGTAGCTGCAGATACACACTGCGCTCCCCACAGATGCAGATACGCACTGCACTCCCCGCAGCTGTAGATACGCACTGCACTCCCCACAGATTAACACTGCACTCCCCACAGCCGCAGATACACTCTGCACTCCCCACAGCCGCAGATACACACTGTACTCACCACTGATACACACTGCACTTCCCACAGATACACACTGCACTCCCCACAGACACAGATACACACTGCACTCCCCACAGCCGCAGATACGCACTGCACTCCCCACAGCCGCAGATACACACTGCAGTCTCCACAGACACACACCATACTCCCCGTAGCTGCAGATACACACTGCACTCCCCACAGATACACCCCACACTCACCACATCCGCAGATACTCACTGCATTCCCCACAGATACACACTGCGCTCCCCAGAGCCGCAGATACACACTGCGCTCCCCAGAGCCGCAGATTCAAACTGCTCACCACACTGCCACAAATACATACTGCACTTCCCACAGATACACACTGCACTCGCCACAGATACACACTGCGCTCCCCAGAGCCGCAGATACAGACTGTACTCACCACAGCCGCAGATACACACTGCACTCCCCACAGCCGCAGATAGACACTGCTCTCCCCGCAGCTGCTGATACACACTGCACTCACCACAGCCACAGATACACACTGCTCTCCCAACAGATACACACTGCACTCCGCACAGCCGCAGATACACACTGCACTCCCCACAGCAGCAGATACACACTTCACTCCCCACAGATACAGATACACACTGCATTCCTCACAGCCACAGATACACAGTGCGCTCCCCAGGTCCGCAGATACACACTGCAATCCGCACAGCTTCAGATACACACTGCGCTCCCCACAGCCACAGATACACACTGCGCTCCCCACAGACACAGATACACACTGTACTCCCCACAGCTGCAGATAAACACTGCTCTCCCCGCAGCAGCAGATACACACTGCTCTCCGCACAGCCGCAGATACACACTGCACTCCCCACAGCCGCAGATACACTCTGCACTCCCCACAGCCGCAGATACACACTGTACTCACCACTGATACACACTGCACTTCCCACAGATACACACTGCACTCCCCACAGACACAGATACACACTGCACTCCCCACAGCCGCAGATACGCACTGCACTCCCCACAGCCGCAGATACACACTGCAGTCTCCACAGACACACACCATACTCCCCGTAGCTGCAGATACACACTGCACTCCCCACAGATACACCCCACACTCACCACATCCGCAGATACTCACTGCATTCCCCACAGATACACACTGCGCTCCCCAGAGCCGCAGATACACACTGCGCTCCCCAGAGCCGCAGATTCAAACTGCTCACCACACTGCCACAAATACATACTGCACTTCCCACAGATACACACTGCACTCGCCACAGATACACACTGCGCTCCCCAGAGCCGCAGATACAGACTGTACTCACCACAGCCGCAGATACACACTGCACTCCCCACAGCCGCAGATAGACACTGCTCTCCCCGCAGCTGCTGATACACACTGCACTCACCACAGCCACAGATACACACTGCTCTCCCAACAGATACACACTGCACTCCGCACAGCCGCAGATACACACTGCACTCCCCACAGCAGCAGATACACACTTCACTCCCCACAGATACAGATACACACTGCATTCCTCACAGCCACAGATACACAGTGCGCTCCCCAGGTCCGCAGATACACACTGCAATCCGCACAGCTTCAGATACACACTGCGCTCCCCACAGCCACAGATACACACTGCGCTCCCCACAGACACAGATACACACTGTACTCCCCACCGCTGCAGATAAACACTGCTCTCCCCGCAGCAGCAGATACACACTGCTCTCCGCACAGCCGCAGATACACACTGCACTCCCCACAGCCACAGATACACATTGCTCTCCCCACAGATACACACTGCACTCCGCACAACCGCAGATACACACTGCACTCCCCACAGCCGCAGATACACACTTCACTCCCCACAGATACAGATACACATTGCACTCCGCACAGCCGCAGATACACACTGCACTCCGCAAAGCCGCAGAGACACACTGCAATCCGCACAGCTTCAGATACACACTGCTGTCCCCACAGCGGCAGGTTCACACTGCACTCCCCACAGCCGCAGATACACACTGCACTCCCCACAGCCGCAGATACACACTGCACTCAGCACAGCTTCAGATACACACTGCTCTCCCCACAGCCGCAGATTCCCACTGCATTCCCCACAGAAAAACTGCACTCCCCACAGATACACACTGCGCTCTCCACAGATACACACTGCTCTCCCCACATCCGCAGATACACACTGCACTCTATTCAGCCACAGATACACACTGCACTCTCCGCAGCCGCAGATACACACTGTATTCCCCATAGATACACATGAGCTCCCCACAGCCACAGATACACACTGTGCTCCCCACATCCGCAGATACACACTGCAACCCCAGAGCAGCAGATACACACTGCACTCCACACAGCCGCAGATACACACTGCACTCCCCACAGCCACAGATCCACATTACACTCCCCACTGCTGCAGATATGCACTGCACTCCCCACAGCCACAGATACACACTGCACTCCCCACAGCCGCAGATACACACTGCACTCCCCACAGCCACAGATACACCCTGCGTTCCCACAGCCGCAGATACACACTGCACTCCCCACAGCCACAGGTACACACTGCACTCCCCAAAGCCGCAGGTACACACTTCACTCCCCACAGCCAGAGATACACACTGCACTCCCCACAGCCACAGATACACACTCCACTCCACACAGCCACAGATACACACTGCATTCCCCACAGCCTAATATACACAGTGCGCTCCCCAGAGACGCAGATACACACTGTACTCACCACAGCCGCAGATAAACACTGAACACCGCACAGCCACAGATACACACTGCACTCCGCACAGCCACAGATACACACTGCGCTCCCCACAGACACAGATACACACTGCACTCCGCACAGCCACAGATACACACTGCGCTCCCCACAGACACAGATACACACTGCACTCCGCACAGCCACAGATACACACTGCGCTCCCCACAGACACAGATACACACTGCACTCCCCACAGCCACAGATACACACTGCACTCCGCACAGCCACAGATACACACTGCACTCTCCACAGCCACAGATACAAACTGCACTTCCCACAGCCGCAGATACACACTGCACTCGGCACAGCCGCAGATACACACTGCACTCCCCACAGCCGCAGATACACACTGCACTCTCCACAGACACACACTGCTCTCCCCACAGCCGCAGATACACACTGCACTCCTCACAGCCGCAGATACACACTGTACTCACCACAGATACACACTGCGCTTCCCACAGATACACACTGCTCTCCCAACAGCCGCAGATACACACTGTGCTCCCCACAGCCGCAGACACACACTTCTCTCCCCACAGCCGCAGATACACACTGCACTCCCCACAGCCGCAGATACACACTGTACTCACCACAGATACACACTGCACTCCCCACAGACACAGATACACACTGCGCTTCCCACAGATACACACTGCTCTCCCAACAGCCGCAGATACACACTGTGCTCCCCACAGCCGCAGACACACACTTCTCTCCCCACAGCCGCAGATACGCACTGCTCTCCCCACAGCCGCAGATACACACTGCACTCTCCACAGATACACACCATACTCCCCGTAGCTGCAGATACGCACTGCACTCCCCACAGATACACCCCACACTCCCCACATCCGCAGATACTCACTGCATTACCCACAGATACACACTGCGCTCCCCACAGATACACACTGCGCCCCCCAGAGCTGCAGATACACACTGCTCACCACACTGCCGCAAATACATACTGCACTTCCCAGAGATACACACTGCATTCCCCACAGCCGCAGATACTCACTGCACTCTCCACAGCCACAGATACACATTGCACTCCCCACAGCTGCAGATATGCACTGCACTCCCCACAGCCACAGATACACACTGCACTCCCCACAACCGCAGATACACACTGCACTCCCCACAGCCACAGAAACACACTACGCTCCCCACAGATACACACTTCGCTCCCCACAGATACACACTGCGCTCCCCACAGCCACAGATACACACTGCGCTCCCCACAGATACACACTGCACTCCCCACAGATACACACTGCGCTCCCCGCAGATACACACTTACTCCCCACAACCACAGATACACACTGCGCTCCCCGCAGCCGCAGATACACACTGCATTCCCCACAGATACACACTGTGCTCCCCACAGCCGCAGGTACACACTGCACTTCCCACAGCCGCAGATACACACTGCACTCCCCGCAGCTGCAGATACACACTGCATTCCACACAGATACACACTTTGTTCCCCACAGCCGCAGATACACACTGCACTCCCCACAGCCACAGATACACACTGCGTTCCCACAGCCGCAGATACACACTGCACTCCCCACAGCCACAGATACACACTGCACTCCCCAAACCCGCAGATACACACTGCACTCCCCACAGCCACAGATACACACTACACTCCACTCAGCCACAGATAGACACTGCATTCTCCACAGCCACAGATACACACTGCGCTCCCCAGAGCCGCAGATACACACTGTACTCACCACAGCCGCAGATACACACTGCACTCCCCACAGCCACAGATACACACTGCGCTCCCCACAGACACAAATACACACTGCACTCCCCGCAGCCGCTGATACACACTTCACTCCCCACAGCCACAGATGCACACTGCACTCCGCAAAGCCGCAGAAACACACTGCACTCCGCACAGCTTCAGATATACACTGCACTCCCCACAGCCACAGATAAACACTGCACTCCGCACAGCTTGAGATACACACTGCACTCCCCACAGCCACAGATACACACTGCTGTCCCCACAGCGGCAGATGCACTCTGCACTCCGCAAAGCCGCAGAAACACACTGCACTCCCCGTAGCCACAGATCCACACTGCACTCCCCACAGCTGCAGATATGCACTGCCCTCCCCAAAGCCACAGATACACACTGCACTCCCCACAACGCCGAGACACACTGCACTCCCTGCAGCTGCAGATATACACTGCACTCCCCAAAGATACACACTGCACATCCCACAGCCGCAGATACACACTGCACTCCCCACAGACACATAGTGCTGTTCCCACAGCCACAGATACACACTGCACTCCCCACAGATACACACTGCGCTCTCCACAGATACACACTGCTCTCCCCACATCCGCAGATACACACTGCACTCTTTTCAGCCACAGATACACACTGCACTCTCCGCAGCCGCAGATACACACTGCATTCCCCACAGATACACACTGAGCTCCCCACAGCCACAGATACACACTGTGCTCCCCACATCCGCAGATACACACTGCAAACCCCAGCGCAGCAGATCCACATTACACTCCCCACAGCTGCAGATATGCACTGCACTCCCCACAGCCACAGATACACACTGCACTCCCCACAACCGCAGATACACACTGCACTCCCCACAGCCACAGAAACACAGTACGCTCCCCACAGATACACACTTCGCTCCCCACAGATACACACTGCGCTCCCCATAGCCACAGATACACACTGCGCTCCCCACAGATACACACTGCACTCCCCACAGATACACACTGCGCTCCCCGCAGATACACACTTACTCCCCACAACCACAGATACACACTGCGCTCCCCGCAGCCGCAGATACACACTGCATTCCCCACAGATACACACTGTGCTCCCCACAGCCGCAGGTACACACTGCACTTCCCACAGCCGCAGGTACACACTGCACTCCCCGCAGCCGCAGATACACACTGCATTCCCCACAGATACACACTTTGTTCCCCACAGCCGCAGATACACACTGCACTCCCCACAGCCACAGATAAACACTGCGTTCCCACAGCCGCAGATACACACTGCACTCCCCACAGCCACAGATACACACTGCACTCCCCAAAGCCGCAGATACACACTGCACTCCCCACAGCCACAGATACACACTGCTCGCCCCGCAGCCACAGATACACACTACACTCCACTCAGCCACAGATAGACACTGCATTCTCCACACCCACAGATACACACTGCGCTCCCCAGAGCCGCAGATACGCACTGTACTCACCACAGCCGCAGATACACACTGCGCTCCCCACAGAAACAAATACACACTGCTCTCCCCACAGCCACAGACACAAACTGCACTTCCCACAGCCGCAGATGCACACTGCACTCCCCACAGCCACAGATACACACTGCACTCCCCACAGCCGCAGATACAGACTGCTCTCCCCGCAGCCGCTGATACACACTTCACTCCCCACAGCCACAGATGCACACTGCACTCCGCAAAGCCGCAGAAACACACTGCACTCCGCACAGCTTCAGATACACACTGCACTCCCCACAGCCACAGATAAACACTGCACTCCGCACAGCTTGAGATACACACTGCACTCCCGACAGCCACAGATACACATTGCTGTCCCCACAGCGGCAGATTCACACTGCACTCCGCAAAGCCGCAGAAACACACTGCACTCCCCGCAGCCACAGATCCACACTGCACTCCCCACAGCTGCAGATATGCACTGCCCTCCCCAAAGCCACAGATACACACTGCACTCCCCACAACGCCGAGACACACTGTACTCCCTGCAGCTACAGATATACACTGCACTCCCCAAAGATACACACTGCACATCCCACAGCCGCAGATACACACTGCACTCCCCACAGACACATAGTGCTGTTCCCACAGCCACAGATACACACTGCACTCCCCACAGATACGCACTGCATTCCCCACAGCCACAGATACACAGTGCAATCCGCACAGCTTCAGATACACACTGCTGTCCCCACAGCGGCAGGTTCACACTGCGCTCCCCACAGCCGCAGATACACACTGCACTCCCCATAGCCGCAGACACACACTGCACTCAGCACAGCTTCAGATACACACTGCTCTCCCCACATCCGCAGATACACACTGCAAACCCCAGAGCAGCAGATACACACTGCACTCCACACAGCCGAAGATACACACTGCACTCCCCACAGCCACAAATCCACATTACACTCCCCACAGCTGCAGATATGCACTGCACTCCCCACAGCCACAGATACACACTGCACTCCCCACAGCCGCAGATACACACTGCACTCCCCACAGCCACAGATACACCCTGCGTTCCCACAGCCGCAGATACACACTGCACTCCCCACAGCCACAGGTACACACTGCACTCCCCAAAGCCACAGATACACACAGCACTCCCCACAGCCAGAGATACACACTGCACTCCCCACAGCCACAGATACACACTACACTCCACACAGCCACAGATACACACTGCATTCCCCACAGCCTCAGATACACAGTGCGCTCCCCAGAGCCGCAGATACACACTGTACTCACCACAGCCGCAGATACACACTGAACACCCCACAGCCACAGATACACACTGCGCTCCCCACAGACACAGATAGACACTGCACTCCCCACAGCCACAGATACAAACTGCACTTCCCACAGCCGCAGATACACACTGCACTCGGCACAGCCGCAGATACACACTGCACTCCACACAGCCGCAGATACACACTGCACTCCCCACAGCCGCAGATACTTACTGCACTCTCCACAAACACACACCATACTCCCCGTAGCTGCAGATACACACTGCGCTCCCCACAGATGCAGATACACACTGCACTCCCCGCAGCTGCAAATGCGCACTTCACTCCCCACAGATACTCACTGCGCTCCCCACAGCCGCAGACACACACTGCTCTCCCCACAGCCACAGATACACACTGCACTCCCCACAGCCGCAGATACACACTGTACTCACCACAGATACACACTGCACTCCCCACAGCCACAGATACACACTGCGCTCCCCACAGACACAGATACACACTGCACTCCCCACAGCCACAGACACAAACTGCACTTCCCACAGCCGCAGATGCACACTGCACTCGACACAGCCGCAGATACACACTGCACTCCCCACAGCCGCAGATACACACTGCTCTCCCAGCAGCCGCTGATACACACTTCAGTCCCCACAGCCACAGATACACACTGCACTCCGCAAAGCCGCAGAAACACACTGCACTCCGCACAGCTTCAGATACACACTGCACTCCCCACAGCCACAGATACACTGCACTCCCCGCAGCCACAGATACACACGGCACTCCGCACAGCCACAGATACACACTGCACTCCGCACAGCCACAGATACACACTGCACTCCGCACAGCCACAGATACACACTGCGCTCCACACAGCCACAGATACACACTGCACTCCGCACAGCCGCAGATACACACTGCACTCCGCACAGCCACAGATACACACTGCACTCCCCACAGCCGCAGATACACACTGCACTCAGCACAGCCACAGATACACCCTGCGTTCCCACAGCCGCAGATACACACTGCACTGCCCAAAGCCACAGATACACACAGCACTCCCCACAGCCAGAGATACACACTGCACTCCTCACAGCCACAGATACACAGTGCGCTCCCCAGAGCCGCAGATACACACTGTACTCACCACAGCCGCAGATACACACTGCGCTCCCCACAGCCACAGATACACACTGCGCTCCCCACAGCCGCAGATACAAACTGCACTTCCCACAGCCGCAGATACACACTGCACTCCCCACAGCCGCAGATACACACTGCACTCCCCACAGCCACAGATACACATTGCATTACCCACAGCCACAGATACGCAGTGCGCTCCCCAGAGCCGCAGATACACACTGCACTCCCCACAGACACAGATAGACACTGCACTCCCCACAGCCACAGATACACACTGCGCTCCCCACAGCCACAGATACACACTGCACTCCGCACAGCCACAGATACACACTGCGCTCCACACAGCCACAGATACACACTGCACTCCGCACAGCCGCAGATACACACTGCACTCCGCACAGCCACAGATACACACTGCACTCCCCACAGCCGCAGATACACACTGCACTCAGCACAGCCACAGATACACCCTGCGTTCCCACAGCCGCAGATACACACTGCACTGCCCAAAGCCACAGATACACACAGCACTCCCCACAGCCAGAGATACACACTGCACTCCTCACAGCCACAGATACACAGTGCGCTCCCCAGAGCCGCAGATACACACTGTACTCACCACAGCCGCAGATACACACTGCGCTCCCCACAGCCACAGATACACACTGCGCTCCCCACAGCCGCAGATACAAACTGCACTTCCCACAGCCGCAGATACACACTGCACTCCCCACAGCCGCAGATACACACTGCACTCCCCACAGCCACAGATACACATTGCATTACCCACAGCCACAGATACGCAGTGCGCTCCCCAGAGCCGCAGATACACACTGCACTCCCCACAGACACAGATAGACACTGCACTCCCCACAGCCACAGATACACACTGCGCTCCCCACAGACACAGATAGACACTGCGCTCCCCACAGCCGCAGATACACACTGCACTCCCCACAGCCACAGATACACACTGCACTCCCCACAGCCGCAGATACACACTGCACTCCCCACAGCCACAGATACACATTGCATTACCCACAGCCACAGATACGCAGTGCGCTCCCCAGAGCCGCAGATACACACTGTACTCACCACAGCCGCAGATACACACTGCACTCCCCACAGCCGCAGATACACACTGCGCTCCCCACAGAAACAGATACACACTGCACTCCGCACAGCCACAGATACAAACTGCACTCCCCACAGACACAGATGCACACTGCACTCCCCACAGCCGCAGATATACACTGCACTCCACACAGCCGCAGATACACACTGCTCTCCCCGCAGCCGCAGATACACACTGCACTCTCCACAGCCGCAGATATACACTGCACTCCACACAGCCGCAGATACACACTGCTCTCCCCGCAGCCGCAGATACACACTGCTCTCCGCACAGCCGCAGATACACACTGCACTCCCCACAGCCACAGATACACACTGCTCTCCCCACAGATAGACACTGCACTCTGCACAGCCGCAGATACACACAGCACTCCCCACAGCCGCAGATACACACTTCACTCCCCACAGATACAGATACACACTGCACTCCGCACAGCCAGAGATACACATTGCTCTCCCCACAGCTGCAGATACACACTGCACTCCGCAAAGCCGCAGATACACACTGCACTCCGCACAGCTTCAGATACACTCTTCGCTCCCCACAGCGGCAGATACACACTGAACTCCCCACAGCCGCAGTTACACTCTACGCTCCCCACAGCGGCAGATACACACTGAACTCCCCACAGCCGCAGATACACACTGCACTCTTCACAGCTGCAGATACACACTGCACTCCCCCAGCTGCAGATACACACTGCACTCCCCACAGCCACAGATAAGCACTGCGCTCCCCACACCCGCAGACACACACTGCTCTCCCCACAGCCGCAGATACACACTGCAATCCCCACGGCCGCAGATCCACACTGCACTCCCCAAAGCCGCAGATCCACACTGCACTGCCCACTGATAACCACTGCGCTCCCCACAGCCACAGATACACACTGCACTCCCCACAGCCGCAGATACACACTGCACTCCCCACAGATACACACTGCACTCCCCACAGCCACAGATACACACTGCACTCCCCACAGATACACACTGCACTCCCCACAGCCGCAGATACATAATGCACTCCCCACAGCCGCAGATACACACTGCACTCCCCGCAGCCGCAGATACACACTGCACTCCCCACAGCCGCAGATACACACTGCTCTCCCCACAGCCACAGATACAAACTGCACTCCCCACACCCGCAGATACACACTGTACACCAACAGACATACACTGCACTCCCCACAGATATACACTGCCCTCCGCACAGCCGCAGATACACACTGCACTCCCCACAGCCGCAGATACACACTGCGCTCCCCACAGCCGCAGATACACACTGAACTCCCCACAGCCGCAGATACACACTGCACTCCCCACAGCCGCAGATACGCACTGCACTCCCACAGATACACACTGCACTCCACACAGCCGCAGATACACACTGCACTCCCCACAGCCGCAGATACACTCTGCACTCCCCACAGCCACAGACACGCACTGCACTCCCCACAGACACACACCACACTCCCCGTAGATGCAGATACACACTGCACTCCCCACAGTTACACACTGCACTCCCCACAGCCGCAGATACACACTTCACTCACCGCAGATTTACACTGCGTTCCCCACAGCCACAGATGCACACTGCACTCCCCACAGCCGCAGATACACACTGCATCCTCACAGCCGCAGATACACACTGCACTCCCCACAGCCACAGATACACACTACGCTCCCCACAGCGGCAGATACACACTGAACTCCCCACAGCCGCAGATGCACACTGCACTCCCCACAGCTGCAGATACACACTGCACCCCCCACAGCCACAGATAAACACTGCGCTCCCCACACCCGCAGATACACACTGCTCTCCCCACAGCCGCAGATACAATCTGCACTCCCCACACCCGCAGACACACAAGGTACATCAACAGACACATACTGCACTCCCCACAGATACATACTGCACTCCACACAGCCGCAGATACACACTGCACTCCCCACGACCGCAGATACACACTGCACTCCCCACAGCCGCAGATCCACACTGCACTGCCCACTGATACATACTGCGCTCCCCACAGCCACAGATGCACACTGCACTCCCCACAGACACACACGGCACTGTCCACAGAAGAACACTGCTTTACCCACAGGTACAGATACAAACTGCACTCCCCACAACCGCAGATACACACTGTACACCAACAGACACACACTGCACTCCCCACAAATACACACTGCACTCCACACAGCCGCAGATACACACTGCACTCCCCACAGCCGCAGATACACACTGCACTCCCCATAGCCGCAGAAACACACTACACTCCGCACAGCTGCAGATACGCACTGCACTCACCACAGCCACAGATACACACTGCTCTCCCCACAGATATACACTGCACTCCCCACAGCCACAGATACACACTGCACTTCCCACAGGTGCAAATACACACTGCACCCCCCGCAGCCGCAGATACACACTGCGCTCCCCACAGATACACACTGCGCTCCCCACAGCCATAGATACACACTGCGCTACCCACAGATACACACTGCACTCCCGACAGATACACACTGCGCTCCCCAAAGATACACACTGCTCTCCCTACAGCCGCAGATACACACTGCACCCTCCACAACCAGAGATACACACTGCTCTCCCCGCAGCCATAGATACACACTGCATTCCCCACAGATACACACTGCACTCTCCACAACCACAGATACAGACTGCTCTCCCCGCAGCCGTAGATACACACTGCATTCCCCACAGATACACACTGCATTCCCCACAGATACACACTGCATTCCCCACAGATACACACTGCATTCCCCACAGATACACACTGCATTCCCCACAGATACACACTGCATTCCCCACAGATACACACTGTGCTCCCCACAGCCACAGATACACACTGTGCTCCCCACAGCCGCAGTTACACAGAGCGTTCCCCACAGCCGCAGATACACACTGCACTCCCCACGGCCACAGATGCACACTGCACTCCCCACAGACACACATGGCACTCACCACAGAAGAACACTGCGTTACCCACAGCTACAGATACAAACTGCACTCCCCACACCCGCAGATACACACTGTACACCAACAGACACACACTGCACTCCCCACAAATACACACTGCACTCCGCACAGCCGCAGATACACACTGCACTCCCCACAGCCGCAGATACACACTGCACTCCCCATAGCCGCAGAAACACACTGCACTCCGCACAGCTGCAGATACGCACTGCACTCACCACAGCCACATATACACACTGCTCTCCCCACAGATATACACTGCACTCCCCACAGCCACAGATACACACTGCACTTCCCACAGGCGCAAATACACACTGCACCCCCCGCAGCCGCAGATACACACTGCGCTCCCCACAGATACACACTGCGCTCCCCACAGCAATAGATACACACTGCGCTACCCACAGATACACGCTGCACTCCCGACAGATACACACTGCGCTCCCCAAAGATACACACTGCTCTTCCTACAACCACAGATACACACTGCACCCTCCACAACCAGAGATACACACTGCTCTCCCGACAGCCGTAGATACACACTGCATTCCCCACAGATACACATTGCACTCTCCACAACCACAGATACACACTGCTCTCCCCGCAGCCGTAGATACACACTGCATTCCCCACAGATACACACTGCACTCTCCACAACCACAGATACACACTGCTCTCACGCAGCCGTAGATACACACTGCATTCCCCACAGATACACACTGCATTCCCCACAGATACACACTGCATTCCCCACAGATACACACTGCATTCCCCACAGATACACACTGTGCTCCCCACAGCCGCTGTTACACACAGCGTTCCCCACAGCCGCAGATAGACACTGCACTCCCCACATCCACAGATATACACTGCACTCCCCAAAGCCGCAGATACACACTGCACTCCCCACAGCCAGAGATACACACTGCACTCCCCACAGCCACAGATGCACACTGCACTCCCCACAGCCACAGATACACACTGCACCCCCCACAGCCACAGATACACACTGCACTCCCCAAAGCCGCAGATACACACTGCTCTACCCGCAGCCGCAGATACACACTGCACTACGCGCAGCCGCAGATACACACTGCGCTCCCCACAGGCACAGATACACACTGCTCTCCCCACATATACACACTTCACTCCCCACAGCCGCAGATACACACTGCACTCCACACAGCTGCAGATACACACTGCACTCCCCACAGCCACAGATACACAATGCACTCCCCACAGCTGCAGATCCACACTGCATTCCCCACAGCTGCAGATACGCACTGCACTCCCCACAGATACAAACTGCACTCCCCACAGCCGCAGATACACACTGCACACCCCACAGCCGCAGATACACACTGCACTCCCCACAGATACAAACTGCACTCCCCACAGCCGCAGATAGACACTGCACTCAGCACAGCTTCAGATACACACTGAACTCTCCACAGCCACAGATACACGCTGCACTCCCCACAGATACACACCGCACTCCCCACAGCCACAGATACACACTGCACTCCCCACAGATACACACTGCACTCCCCACAGCCACAGATACACACTGCACTCCCCACAGCCACAGATACACACTGCACTCCCCACAGCCGAAGATACACACTGCACTCCCCACAGATACACACTGAACTCCCCACAGCCGCAGATACACACTGCACTCTCCACAGCCACAGATACACAATGCACTCCCCACAGATACACACCGCACTCCCCACAAATACACACTGCACTCCCCACAGCCACAGATACACACTGCACTCCCCACAACCACAGATACACACTGCACTCCCCACAGACACACACTGCACTCCCCACAGCCACAGATACACACTGCACTCCCAACAGATACACACCGCACTCCCCACAGCCACAGATACACACTGCACTCCCCACAGATACAGATACACACTGCACTCCCCACAGCCACAGATACACACTGAACTCCCCACAGATACACACCGCACTCCCCACAGCCACAGATACACACTGCACTCCCCACAGATACAGATACACACTGCACTCCCACAGCCGCAGATACACACTGCACTCCCCCCAGCCGCAGATACATACTGCACTCCCCACAGATACAGATACACACTGCACTCCCCACAGATACAGATACACATGCACTCCCCACAGCCACAGATACACACTGCACTCCCCACAGCCGTAGATACACACTGCACTCCCCACAGCCGCAGATACACACTGCACTCCCCACAGATACAGATACACACTGCACTCCCCACAGATACAGATACACACCGCACTCCCCACAGCCACAGATACACATCGCACTCCCCACAGCCACAGATACACACTGCACTCCCCACAGATACACACTGCACTCCCCACAGCCACAGAAACCCACTGCACTCCCCACAGATACAGATACACACTGCACTCCCCACAGCCACAGATACACACTGAACTCCCCACAGATACACACTGCACTCCCCACAGCCACAGATACACACCGCACTCCCCACAGCCACAGATACACACTGCACTCCCCACAGCCGCAGATACACACTGAACTCCCCACAGATACACACCGCACTCCCTACAGCCACAGATACACACTGCACTCCCCACAGATACACACTGCACTCCCCACAGATACAGATACACACTGCACTCCCCACAGATGCAGATACACACTGCACTCCCCACAGCCGCAGATACACACTGCACTCCCCACAGCCACAGATACACACTGCACTCCCCACAGATACAGATACACACTGCACTCACAACAGATACACACTGCACTCCCCACAGCCACAGATACACACTGCACTCCCGACAGCCACAGATACACACTGCACTCCCCACAGATACAGATACACACTGCACTCCCCACAGCCACAGATACACAACGCACTCCCCACAGCCACAGATACACACTGCACTCCCCACAGCCGCAGATACACACTGAATTCCCCACAGATACACACCGCACTCCCCACAGCCACAGATACACACTGCACTCCCCACAGATACAGATACACACCGCACTCCACACAGCCACAGATACACACCGCACTCCCCACAGATACAGATACACACTGCACTCCCCACAGCCACAGATACACACTGCATTCCCCTGAGCCGCAGATACACACTGCACTCCCCACAGATACACACTGCACTCCCCACAGATACAGATACACACCGCACTCCCCACAGCCGCAGATACACACTGCACTCCCCACAGATACAGATACACAGGGCACTCCCCACAGCCGCAGATACACACTGCACTCCCCACAGCCACAGATTCACACTGCACTCCCCACAGATACAGATACACACTGCAGTCCCCACAGCCACAGATACACACGGCGCTCCCCACAGATACACACTGCACTCCCCACAGCCGCAGATACACACTGCATTCCCCACAGATACAGATACACACCGCACTCCCAACAGCCACAGATACACACTGTACTCCCCACAGATACACACTGCACTCCCCACAGATACAGATACACACTGCACTCCCCACAGCCACAGATACACACTGCACTCCCCACAGCCGCAGATACACACTGCACTCCCCACAGCCGCAGATACACACTGCACTCCCCACAGCCGCAGATACACACTGCACTCCCCACAGCCGCAGATACACACTGCACTCCCCACAGATACAGATACACACTGCACTCCCCACAGCCACAGATACACACTGCACTCCCCACAGCCGCAGATACACACTGCACTCCCCACAGCCACAGATACACACTGCACTCCCCACAGATACAGATGCACACTGCACTCCCCACAGCCGCAGATACACACTGCACTCCCCACAGCCGCAGATCCACACTGCACTCCCCACAGCCGCAGATACACACTGCACTCCCCACAGCCAGAGATACACACTGCACTCCCCACAGCCGCAGATACACACTGAACTGCCCACAGATACAGATACACCCTGAACTCCCCACAGCCGCAGATACACACTGAACTCCCCACAGATACACACTGCACTCCCCACAGATACAGATACACACTGCACTCCCCACAGCCACAGATACACACTGCACTCCCCACAGATACAGATACACACTGCACCCCCCACAGCCACAGATACACACTGTCCGGTCAGCAGGTTCACCACCATCGCCGGGATGCCCGGTCAGCGGGGTTCACCACCATCGCCGGGATGCCCGGTCAGCGGGGTTCACCACTATCGCCGGGGTGCCCCGGGTCCAGGGGGTGATCGGCGGGGTGCCCCGGGTCCAGGGGGTGATCGGCGGGGTGCCCCGGGTCCAGGGGGTGATCGGCGGGATGCCCTGGGTCCAGGGGGTGATCGGCGGGGTGCCCCGGGTCCAGGGGGTGATCGGCGGGATGCCCCGGGTCCAGGGGGTGATCGGCGGGGTGCCAGGGTCCAGGGGGTGATCGGCGGGGTGCCAGGGCCCAGGGGGTGATCGGCGGGGTGCCCCGGGTCCAGGGGGTGATCGGCGGGGTGCCCCCGGTCCAGGGGGTGATCGGCGGGATGCCCCGCGTCCAGGGGGTGATCGGCGGGGTGCCCCGGGACCAGGGGGTGATCGACAGGATGCCCCGGGTCCAGGGGGTGATCGGTGGGATGCCCCGGGTCCAGGGGGTGATCGGCGGGGTGCCCCGGGTCCAGGGGGTGATCGGCGGGGTGCCCCGGGTCCAGGGGGTAATCGGCGGGATGCCCCGGGTCCAGGGGGTGATCGGCGGGATGCCCCGGGTCCAGGGGGTGATCGGCAGGGTGCATGTCCCCCTACGGGTACCTGCGGGTAACAGGCTGCTCTACACAAACCGAAAGGGGTTCCACTCGATGAAGGTGCAGCTGGTGTGTCACCATCAGCCACGCATCAAACCCGTCTGTGCCCGATACCCGGGCAGTGTGCAGGACGCCTTCACCCTGGCACACTGGGCCATTCCTGACGTGTTTGAGACGCCCCGGGGTTGGGGGTTTGGCCCCTGGGTGACGGGGGTTACCCCCCTATCCGGAGGCCACAGACCGACGCGGAGACCCTCTACAACGACACCCAGGCAGCGACCAGGAGTGTGACCGAGCGGTGCTTCCGCCTTCGGGAGATGCGGTTCAGGTGCCTGGATCGCCCTGGAGGGGTCCTCCAGTACGGGGCAGAGAGGGTCGCCCGCATCGTGGCGGCCTGCTGCATCCTCCACAACATCGCACAGCAGACGGGCGACGTGCTGGAGGAGGGGGATGAATGCCAGGCCTCGACTGACGATGAGGGTGCCGGGGAGGGTGGGCAGGACATGGAGCCCGGGCAGCCACGGGGGGCTGCACGCCGTGTGCAGAAGGTGCATCGCACACGTGATGCTCTGATCGCCTCCAGGTTCACTGACTGGGGAAAGATTCTGGCCAGGGTGACCGACACCAGATTCCACTCCTACACCCCCCACCCCCAGCAATCCCCCCCACCCTGCCTGCAACCCCCTCCGTGATTCATACCTGCCGCACTATGGGGTGGGGGTCCTGGGTTGGCAGTGACAGCGGGTCTGGTCATTGGGATGCTGGGTGATGACAACCCGCTCTGCGATGAGCTCTGGTGCTCCGCATCGTTTGGCAACGTCTGATGCCTGCCCACGGTTACACCGTCCGCCTGGGTGCGAGCTGGCCATTCCATCACACAGTCCCGTCGGATCCCTGGGGTAACGGTGGTGTAAACGGTCGAGGGGGGTGGGTTGGAAGCCCAGCCCACCCACAGCGTCTGCTATTCCACGCCCCCACCCCCACCCTCACCGCAGCCCCTCTCTGGCCAACCCAGACCAGCCCACCCGTCCATCCTTCAGAGCACCGAGTCAGATTGTAATAATAATATAATAATCATCTTCAGTGTTGCAAGTAGGCTTACATCAACACTGCAATGAAGTTACTGTGAAAAGCCTCTGGTCGCCACATTCCGGCGCCTGTACACGAAGGGATAATTCAGAATGTTCAATTCACCTAACAGCACGTTTTTCGGGACTGTGGGAGGAAACCGGAGCACCCGGAGGAAACCCACGCAGACACGGGGGAGAGCGTGCAGACTCCGCACAGACAGTGACCTTCTAGAAGACAGACTCGAAAGGCAAGCTGTCTTCCCTGGACGGCATCAGGGCGGAGCTGGGACCTGAGTGGGATGACGGCACGGAATGCCCCAATCGCATTTCCCTCGAAGGCCTTGGCAGACGGCGCGGGCCGCCACGCACAAAGTGAGGGAGGTCTGGTTGTCATCTTTGGCATCGTAATGGACCACACCCCAGTGCTCGGCCTGTTCCGGGAAAATAAGAGCATCCTGCCCATTGCGTCTGCCAGGTTCCAGCGGTGGGCACTCCTGCTTGCCGCTGGGGTATCCACTTTCCAACGACGATCGGACACAAAGATTGTCCAAGCGAACACCCTCAGCCATGTGCTGTGGCGGATGAGGTAATCACAGCATTGAACTTCATGGACACTTTCCTGGTGACGCCGGCAGAAGTGCGCGTATGGTCGCAGAGGCACCCAACGTTGGCGACGCTTCGCCTTCTGTTGCTCAACGGCGGAAGGGAGGACGGTTTGCCCAAAGGTTCTCCGAGCTGAGTTTGGAGGACGGAGTGATTCTGTGGGAGTTTTAGTTGCTATTCCCCCTCTAACAGGAAGCCCAGTTACAAGACTCGCACTCTGGCCATCCGGGGCCTCACAAATGAAGGCGTTGGCCCAGAGCTACGCCTGGTGACCAGACAGCGAGCGTGTTGCACAGAACTGTTTGGCGTTCCCGGAGTTTCAAAGGCTTCTGTCATCAGCTCCAGTCCACCCGTGGGAATGGCCGGGTCATCCGGGTATTCGTCTCCACCAGGTTGCCGGGTGTTTTATTTAGAGATCGCACAACGCCGCATGTGAGCATTTTAATGGAGCGGTGAATCCGGACTCGGTTGAGACTGGTGCTTCCTAGCCTAGGGAGCAAGGTCGAGCGGTCTCAGAGTGGTTAAGGGACGGCCTGATAGAAGTCTACCAGATTATGAGGGGCATGGATAGAGTGGATCGTCAGGAATTTTTTTCCCAGGGTGGAAGTCAATTACTGGGGGGCATAGGTTTAAGGTGCGAGGGGCAAGGTTTAGAGGAGATGTACGAGGCAAGTTTTTTACACAGAGGGTAGTGGGTGCCTGGAACTCGCTACCGGAGGAGGTGGTGGAAGCAGGGACGATAGGGACATTTAAGGGGCATCTTGACAAATACATGAATAGGATGGGAATAGAGGGATACGGACCCAGGAAGGTTTTAGGTTAGACGGGCAACATGGTCGGCGCAGGGTTGGAGGGCCGAAGGGCCTGTTCCTGTGCTGTACTTTTCTTCGTACTTTGTTTTTTATATCTAACTAAATCCAACTACGTTTATGATAGTTTCCCGGGAGTTATAATTCTTTACAACCTGGCTCAACAATTTAATGAACAACCTGACAGCAAGTTCAGATAACTTGTCTGTCCAATTGGAGTCCTTTTGCCCATGAACCCACGCCGGTTTGGCTAACTTGGCTGACAATAAACAAAATCCAATCCAACTTGACAGCAGGCCGTAAATGAAGCCTGGGACTTTCCTGTTCTCTGTGACAGTCGGGGGAGGACTTGAATGCCCCCACTGAGAGTGCGATTCGCTGATAGGCCAAGGCCTAGCCTGGCGAGGGGCAAATAACAAAAGTGAAAGAGGCGACTTACCCACGTACACCTTAACGTTAGGCGGCTCCAATTGGAGTCCCGCATCGTCAAACATGTTGTGGGCAGCAGTCAGAATCCACGTTGGTGAAATGATGGATCCTCCTCCAGCATAGTCTCCCTCAGAGGTGGCCTGTGGGCAGAAAAACATCAGGCAAACATCCCGCATTCTCAAAGAGCAAAAAAGAACCTGTCGCGTAGCCTCAGGAGGAGACCATTCAGCCCATCGAGCCTGCTCCGTCATTCATTATGATCATGGCTGATCATCAAGTTCAATACCCTGATGCCGCTTTCCCCCCATACCCCTGGATCCCTTCAGCCCCAAGAGCTATATCTAATTTCTTCTTGAAATTACACGTTTTGTCCTCAACTACTTTCTGTGGGAGTGAATTCCACAGGTTCACCGCTCTCTGGGTGACGAAATCTCTCCTCACCTCAGTACCAAAAGGTTTACCCCTTATCCTCAAACGATGACCCCTAGTCCTGGACTTGCGTACCTTCTGGAACATTCTTTCCCAATATACCCCGAATAATTTTGTTAGAATTTACTAAATCGCCTCTCATTCTTCAAAGCTTCCATGAACATAGATCTGACCAACTTAGTTGTTCCGCATATGACAATCCCACCATCCAAGGAATCAGCCTGGTATCTAACCCCGTGCTGTACCTGTCCTAGGTGTGTTTGATGGGGACAGTGTAGTGGGAGCTTTAATCTGTATCTAACCCTATGCTGTACCTGTCCTGGGAGTTTTTGATGGGGACAGTGTAGAGGGAGCTTTACTCTGTATCTAACCCCGTGCTGTACCTGTCCTGGGAGTGTTTGATGGGGACAGTGTAGAGGGAGCTTTACTCTGTATCTAACCCCGTGCTGTACCTGTCCTGGGAGTGTTTGATGGGGACAGTGTAGAGGGAGATTTACTCTGCATCAGACCCCGTACTGTACCTGTCCTGGGAGTGTTTGATGGGGACAGTGTAGAGGGAGCTTTACTCTGTATCTAACACCGTGCTGTACCTGTCCTGGGAGTGTTTGATGGGGACAATGTAGAGGGAGCTTTACTCTGGATCTAACCCCGTGCTGTACCTGTCCTGGGAGTGTTTGATGGGGACAATGTAGAGGGAGCTTTACTCTGTATCTAAACCCGTGCTGTACCTGTCCTGGGAGTGTTTGATGGGGACAGTGCAGAGGGAGCTTTACTCTGAATCTATTGAGTGCTGTACCTGTCCTGGGAGTGTTTGATAGGGTCAGTGTAGAGGGAGCTTTACTCTGTATCTAGCCCTGTGCTGTATCTGTCCTGTGAGTGTTAGATGGGGACAGGGTAGAGGGAGCTTTACTCTGTATCTAACCCCATGCTGTATCTGTCCTGGGAGTGTTTGATGGGGACAGTGAAGAGAGAGCTTTACTCTGTACCTAACCCCATGCTGTACTTGTCGTGGGAGTGTTTGATGCAGATAGTGTGGAGGGAGCATTACTCTGTATCTAACCCCGTACTGTACCTGTTCTGGGAGTATTTGATGGGGACAGTGTCGAGAGAGCTTTACTCTGTATATATCCCCGTGCTGCTCCTTTCCTGGGAGTGTTTGATGGGGACAGTGTAGAGGGAGCTTTACTCTGTATCTAACCCCGTGCTGTACCTGTCCTGGGAGTGTTTGATGGGGGGAGTGTTTGATGGGGACAGTGTAGAGGGAGCTTTACTCTGTATCTAACCCCGTGCTGTACCTGTCCTGGGAGTGTTTGATGGGGGGAGTGTTTGATGGGGACAGTGTAGAGGGAGCTTTACTCTGTATCAGACCCCGTACTGTACATGTCCTGGGAGTGTTTGATGGGGACAGTGTAGAGGGAGCTTTACTCTGTGTCTAACCCCGTGCTGTACCCGTCCTGGGAGTGTTTGATGGGGACAGTGTAGGGGGTGCTTTACTCTGTATCTAACCCCGTGCTATACCTGTCCTGGGAGTGTTTGATGGGTACAGTGTAGAGGGAGCTTTACTCTGAATCTAACCCCGTGCTGTACCTGTTCTGGGAGTATTTGATGGGGACAGTGTCGAGAGAGCTTTACTCTGTATCTATCCCCGTGCTGCTCCTTACCTGGGAGTGTTTGATGGGGACAGTGCAGAGGGAGTTTTACTCTGTATCTAACCCCGTGCTGTACCTGTCCTGGGAATGTTTGATGGGGGGAGTGTTTGATGGGGACAGTGTAGAGGGAGATTTACTCTGTATCAGACCCCGTACTGTACCTGTCCTGGGAGTGTTTGATGGGGACAGTGTAGAGGGAGCTTTACTCTGAATCTAACCCCGTGCTGTAGTTGTCGTGGGAGTGTTTGATGGGGACAGTGTAGACGGAGCTTTACTCTGTGTCTAACCCCGTGCTGTACCTGTCCTGGGAGTGTTTGATGGGGACAGTGTAGAGGGTGCTTTACTCTGTATCTAACCCCGTGCTGTACCTGTCCTGGGAGTGTTTGATGGGGACAGTGTAGAGGGAGCTTTAGTCTGAATCTAACCCCGTGCTGTACTTGTCGTGGGAGTGTTTGATGGGGACAGTGTAGAGGGAGATTTACTCTGTATCTAACCCCGTGCTGTACTTGTCGTGGGAGTGTTAGATGGGGACAGTGTAGAGGGAGCTTTACTCTGTATCTAACCCCGTGCTGTACCTGTCCAGGGAGTGTTTGATGGGGACAGTGTAGAGAGAGCATTACTCTGTATCTAACCCCGTGCTGTACCTGTCCTGGGAGTGTTTGATGGAGACAGTGTAGAGGGAGCTTTACTCTGTATATAACCCCGTGCTGCTCCTTTCCTGGGAGTGTTTCCTGGGGAGAGTTTAGGGGGAGCTTTACTCTGTATCTAACCCCGTGCTGTACCTGTCCTGGGAGTGTTTGATGGGGACAGTGTAGAGGGAGCTTTACTCTGTATATAACCCCGTGCTTTACCTGTCCTGGGAGTGTTTGATGCAGATAGTGTGTAGGGAGCTTTACTCTGTATCTAACCCCGTACTTTACCTGTCCTGGGTGTGTTTGATGGGGGCAGTGTTGAGGGAGCTTTACTCTGTATCTAACCCCGTGCTGTACTTGTCCTAGGAGTGCATGATGGGGACAGTGTAGAGAGAGCTTTACACTGTATCTAACTGCGTGCTGTACCTGTTCTGGGAGTATTTGATGGGGACAGTGTCGAGGGAGCTTTACTCTGTATCTAACCCCGTGCTGCTCCTTTCCTGGGAGTGTTTCCTGGGGAGAGTGTAGGGGGAGCTTTACTCAGTATCTAACCCCGTGCTGCACCTGTCCTGGGTGTGTTTGATGGGGACAGTGTTGAGTGAGCTTTACTCTGTATCTAACCCCGTGCTGTACCTGTCCTGGGAGTGTTTGTTGGGGACAGTGTAGAGAGAGATTTACTCAGTATCTAACCGCGTGCTGTACCTGTCCTGGGAGTGTTTGACGGGGACAGTGTAGAGGGAGCTTTACTCTGTATCTAACACCGTGCTTTAGCTGTCCTGGGAGTGTTTGATGGGGACAGTGTCGAGGGAGCTTTACTCTGTATCTAACCCCGTGCTGTGCCTGTCCTGGGAGTGTTTGATAGGGACAGTGTCGAGGGAGCTTTACTCTGTATCTAGCCCTGTGCTGTACCTGTCCTGTGTGTGTTTTATGGGGACAGTGTTGAGGGAGCTTTACTCTGAATCTAACCCCGTGCTGTACCTGTCCTGGGAGTGTTTGATGGGGACAGTGTAGAGAGAGCTTTACTCAGTATCTAACCCCGTGCTGTACTTGTCGTGGGAGTGTTTGATGGGGACAGTGTAGAGGGAGCTTTACTCTGTATCTAACCCCGTGCTGTACCTGTCCAGGGAGTGTTTGATGGGGACAGTGTAGAGAGAGCATTACTCTGTATCTAACCCCGTGCTGTACCTGTCCTGGGAGTGTTTGATGGAGACAGTGTAGGGGGAGCTTTACTCTGTATATAACCCCGTGCTGCTCCTTTCCTGGGAGTGTTTCCTGGGGAGAGTTTAGGGGGAGCTTTACTCTGTATCTAACCCCGTGCTGTACCTGTCCTGGGAGTGTTTGATGGGGACAGTGTAGAGAGAGCTTTACTCAGTATCAAACCGCGTGCTTTACCTGTCCTGGGAGTGTTTGATGGGGACAGTGTATAGGGAGCTTTACTCTGTATCTAATTCCGTGCTGTAGCTGTCCTGGGAGTGTTTGATGGGGACAGTGTAGAGGGAGATTTACTCTCTATCTAACCCCGTGCTGTACCTGTCCTGGGAGTGTTTGATGGGGACAGTGTAGAGAGAGCTTTACTCAGTAGCTAACCACGTGCTGTATCTGTCCTGGGAGTGTTTGTTGGGGACAGTGTAAAGGGAGCTTTACTCTGTATCTAACCCCGTGCTGTGCCTGTCCTGGGAGTATTTGATGGGGACACTGTAGAGGGAGCTTTACTCTGTATCTAACCCCATGCTGTACCTGCCCTGGGAGTGTTTGAAGTGGACAGTGTAGAGAGAGCTTTACTCAGTATCTAACCCCGTGCTGTACCTGTCCTGGGAGTGTTTGATGGGGACAGTGTAGAGGGAGCTTTACTCTGTATCTAACCCCGTGCTGTGCCTTTCCTGGGAGTGTTTGATAGGGACAGTGTCGAGGGAGCTTTACTCTGTATCTAGCCCTGTGCTTTACCTGTCCTGTGTGTGTTTTATGGGGACAGTGTTGAGGGAGCTTTACTCTGTATCTAACCCCGTGCTGTACCTGTCCTGGGAGTGGTTGATGGGGACAGTGTAGAGAGAGCTTTACTCAGTATCTAACCCCGTGCTGTCCCTGTCCTGGGAGTGTTTGATGGGGACAGTGTAGAGGGCGATTTACTCTGTATCTAACCATGTGCTGTACCTGTCCTGGGAATGTTTGATGGGGACAATGTAGAGGGAGCTTTACGCTGTAACTAACCCCGTGCTGTACCTGTCCTGGGAGTGTTTGATGGGGACAGTGTAGAGAGAGCATTACTCTGTATCTAACCCCGTGCTGTACCTGTCCTGGGAGTGTTTGATGGAGACAGTGTAGAGGGAGCTTTACTCTGTATCTAATCCCGTGCTGCTCCTTTCCTGGGAGTGTTTCCTGGGGAGAGTTTAGGGGGAGCTTTACTCTGTATCTAACCCCGTGCTGTACCTGTCCTGGGAGTGTTTGATGGGGACAGTGTAGAGAGAGCTTTACTTAGTATCAAACCGCGTGCTGTACCTGTCCTGGTAGTGTTTGATTGGGACAGTGTGGAGGGAGCTTTACTCTGTATCTAACCCCATGCTGTAGCTGTCCTGGGAGTGTTTGATGGGGACAGTGTAGAGGGAGATTTACTCTCTATCTAACCCCGTGCTGTACCTGTCCTGGGAATGTTTGATGGAGACAGTGTAGAGAGAGCTTTACTCAGTATCTAACCCCGTGCTGTACCTATCCTGGGAGTGTTTGTTGGGGACAGTGTAGAGGGAGCTTTACTCTGTATCTAACCCCGTGCTGTGTCTGTCCTGGGAGTATTTGATGGGGACAGTGTAGTGGGAGCTTTACTCTGTATCTAATCCCGTGCTGTGCCTGTCCTGGGAGTGTTTGATGGGGACAGTGTCGAGGGAGCTTTACTCTGTATCTAACCCCGAGCTGTACCTGTCCTGGGTATGCTTGATGGGGACAGTGTTGAGGGAGCTTTACTCTGAATCTAACCCCATGCTGTACCTGCCCTGGGAGTGTTTGAAGGGGACAGTGTAGAGAGAGCTTTACTCAGTATCTAACCCCGTGCTGTACCTGTCCTGGGAGTGTTTGATGGGGACAGTGTAGAGGGAGCTTTACTCTGTATCTAACCATGTGCTGTACCTGTCCTGGGAGTGTTTGATGGGGTTAGTGTAGAGGGAGCATTACTCTGTATCTAACCCCGTGCTGTGCCTGTCCTGGGAGTGTTTGATGGGGACAGTGTAGAGGGAGTTTTTCCATTTTTCAACCCCCTGCTGTGCCTGTCCTGGGAGTGTTTGATGCAGACAGTGTAGAGGGAGCTTTACTCTGAATCTAACACCGTGCTGTACCTGTCCGGGGAGCGTTTGATGCGGATAGTGTGGAGGGAGCTTTACTCTGTATCTAACCACTGTGCTGTGCCTGTCCTGGGAGTGTTTGATGGGGACAGTGTAGAGGGAGCTTTACTCTGTATCTAACCCCGTGCTGTGCCTGTCCTGGGAGTATTTGATGGGGACAGTGTAGAGGGAGATTTACTCTGTATCTAATCCCGTGCTGTGCCTGTCCTGGGAGTGTTTGATGGGGACAGTGTCGAGGGAGCTTTACTCTGTATCTAACCCCGTGCTGTACCTGTCCTGGGTATGCTTGATGGGGACAGTGTTGAGGGAGCTTTAATCTGTATCTAACCCCATGCTGTGCCTGCCCTGGGAGTGTTTGAAGGGGACAGTGTAGAGAGAGCTTTACTCTGTATCTAACCATGTGCTGTACCTGTCCTGGGAGTTTTGATGGGGTTAGTGTAGAGGGAGCATCACTCTGTATCTAACCCCGTGCTGTGCCTGTCCTGGGAGTGTTTGACGGGGACAGTGTAGAGGGAGTTTTTCCATTTTTCAACCCCCTGCTGTGCCTGTCCTGGGAGTGTTTGATGCAGACAGTGTAGAGGGAGATTTACTCTGTATCTAATCCCGTGCTGTGCCTGTCCTGGGAGTGTTTGATGGGGACAGTGTCGAGGGAGCTTTACTCTGTATCTAACCCCGTGCTGTACCTGTCCTGGGTATGCTTGATGGGGACAGTGTTGAGGGAGCTTTAATCTGTATCTAACCCCATGCTGTACCTGCCCTGGGAGTGTTTGAAGGGGACAGTGTAGAGAGAGCTTTACTCTGTATCTAACCATGTGCTGTACCTGTCCTGGGAGTGTTTGATGGGGTTAGTGTAGAGGGAGCATTACTCTGTATCTAACCCCGTGCTGTGCCTGTCCTGGGAGTGTTTGATGGGGACAGTGTAGAGGGAGTTTTTCCATTTTTCAACCCCCTGCTGTGCCTGTCCTGGGAGTGTTTGATGCAGACAGTGTAGAGGGAGCTTTACTCTGAATCTAACTCCGTGCTGTACCTGTCCGGGGCGTGTTTGATGCGGATAGTGTGGAGGGAGCTTTACTCTGTATCTAACCCCTGTGCTGTGCCTGTCCTGGGAGTGTTTGATGGGGACAGTGTAGAGGGAGCTTTACTCTGTATCTAACCCCGTGCTGTGCCTGTCCTGGTAGTGTTTGATGTGGACAGTGTAGAGAGAGCTTTACTCAGTATCTAACCCTGCGCTGTACATGTCCTGGGAGTGTTTGATGGGGACAGTGTCGAGGGAGCTTTACTCTGTATCTAACCCCGTGCTGTACCTGTCCTGGAAGTCTTTCATGGGGACAGTGTTGAGGTAGCTTTACACTGCATCTAACCCCGTGCTGTAACTGTCCTGGGAGTGTTTGATGGGGACAGTGTAGAGGGAGATTCACTCTGTGTCTAACCCCGTGCTGTCCCTGTCCTGGGAGTGTTTCATGGGGACAGTGTTGAGGGAGCTTTACTCTGTATCTAACCCCGTGCTGTACCTGTCCTGGGCGTTTTGATGGGTTTAGTGTAGAGGGAGTATTACTCTGTATCTAACCCCGTGCTGTCCCTGTCCTGGGCGTGTTTCATGGGAACAGTGTTGAGGGAGATTTTCTCTGTTTCTAACACCGTGCTGTACCTGTCCTGGGCGTTTTGATGGAGTTAGTGTAGAGAGAGCATTACTCTGTATCTAACCCCGTGCTGTACCTGTTCCGGGAGTGTTTGATGGGGTCAGTGTAGAGGGAGTTTTTCAATTTTTCTAACCCCCTGCTGTGCCTGTCCTGGGAATGTTTGATGCAGACAGTGTAGAGGGAGCTTTACTCTGAATCTAACACCGTGCTGTACCTGACTTGGGAGTGTTTGATGCGGATTGTGTGGAGGAAGCTTTACTCTGTATCTAACCCCGTGCTGTACCTGTCCTGGGAGTGTTTGATGGGGACAGTGTAGAGAGAGCTTTACTTAGTATCTAACCCCGTGCTGTACCTGTCATGTAAGTGTTTGTTGTGGACAGTGTAGAGGGAGCTTTACTCTGTATCTAACCCCGTGCTGTGCCTGTCCTGGGAGTGTTTGATGTGGTCAGTGTGGAGGGAGTTTTAATCTGTTTCTAACCCTGTGCTGTACCTGTCCTGGGAGTGTTTGATGGGGACAGTGTAGAGGGAGCTTTACTCTGTGTCTAAGCCCGTACTGTGCCTGTCCTGGGAGTGTTTGATGGGGACAGTGTTGAGGGAGCTTTCTGTCTATCTAACCCCGTGCTGTACCTGTCCTGGGATTGTTTGATGGGGACAGTGTAGAGGGAGATTTACTCTGTATCTAACCCCGTGCTGTACCTGTCTTGGGAGTGTTTGATGGGGACAGTGTAGAGAGAGCTTTACTCAGTATCTAACCCCGTGCTGTACCTGTCCTGGGTGTGTTTGTTGGGGACAGTGTAGAGGGAGCTTTACTCTGTATCTAACCCCATGCTGTGCCTGTCCTGGGAGTGTTTGATGGGGACAGTGTCGAGGGAGCTTTACTCTATATCTAACCCCGTGCTGTACCTGTCCTGGGTATGTTTGATGGGGACAGTGTTGAGGGAGCTTTACTCTGTATCTAACCCCATGCTGTACCTGTCCTGGGAGTGTTTGATGGGGGCAGTGCAGAGAGAGCTTTACTCAGTATCTAACCCCGTGCTGTACCTGTCCTGGGCGTGTTTGATGGTGACAGTGTAGAGGGAGCTTTACTCTGTATCTAACCATGTGCTATATCTGTCGTGGGAGTGTTTGATGCGGACAATGTGGAGGGAGCTTTACTCTGTATCTAACCCTGTGATGTACCTGGCCTGAGAGTGTTTGATGAGGACAGTGTCGAGAGAGCTTTACTCTGTATCTAACCCCGTGCTGTACCTGTCCTGGGAGTGTTTGATGGGGACAGTGTAGAGGGAGCTTTACTCTGTATCTAACCCCGTGCTGTACCTGTCTTGGGCGTTTTGATGGGGTTAGTGTCGAGAGAGCATTACTCTGTATCTAACCCCGTGCTGTACCTGTCCTGGGAGTGTTTGATGAGGACAGTGTAGAGGGAGCTTTACTCTGTCTCTAACCCCGTGATGTACCTGTCCTGGGAGTGTTTGATGGGAACAGTGTAGAGAGAGCTTTACTCTGAATCTAACACCATGCTTTACCTTTCCTGGGAGTGTTTGATGCGGTTAGTGTGGAGGGAACTTTACTCTGTATCTAACCCCGTGCTGTACCTGTCCTGGGAGTGTTTAATGGGAACAGTGTAGAGGGAGATTTACTGTGTATCTAACCCCGTGATGTACCTGTCCTGGGAGTGTTTGATGGGAACAGTGTAGAGAGAGCTTTACTCAGTATCTAACCCCGTGCTGTACTTGTCGTGGGAGTGTTTGATGGGGACAGTGTAGAGGGAGCTTTACTCTGTATCTAACCCCGTGCTGTACCTGTCCAGGGAGTGTTTGATGGGGACAGTGTAGAGAGAGCATTACTCTGTATCTAACCCCGTGCTGTACCTGTCCTGGGAGTGTTTGATGGAGACAGTGTAGAGGGAGCTTTACTCTGTATATAACCCCGTGCTGCTCCTTTCCTGGGAGTGTTTCCTGGGGAGAGTTTAGGGGGAGCTTTACTCTGTATCTAACCCCGTGCTGTACCTGTCCTGGGAGTGTTTGATGGGGACAGTGCAGAGAGAGCTTTACTCAGTATCAAACCGCGTGCTGTACCTGTCCTGGGAGTGTTTGATGGGGACAGTGTAGAGGGAGATTTACTCTCTATCTAACCCCGTGCTGTACCTGTCCTGGGAGTGTTTGATGAGGACAGTGTCGAGAGGGCTTTACTCTGTATCTAACCCCGTGCTGTACCTGTCCTGGGAGTGTTTGTTGGGGACAGTGTAGAGGGAGATTTACTCTGTATCTAACCCCGTGCTGTACCTGTCCTGGGAATGTTTGATGGTGACAGTGTAGAGGGAGCTTTACTCTGGATCTAACCCCGTGCTTTACCTGTCCTGGGAGTGTTTGATGGGGACAGTGTAGAGAGAGATTTCCTTAGTATCTAACCCCGTGCTGTACCTGTCATGTGAGTGTTTGTTGTGGACAGTGTAGAGGGAGCTTTACTCTGTATCTAACCCCGTGCTGTGCCTGTCCTGGGAGTGTTTGATGCGGATAGTGTGGAGCGAACTTTACTCTAATGCCTGTGGGACAGTTTCCTATTCTCTCACCATTATTATTGAGACTTGCCAGGGCCATTGTTTTTCTTCAGCCTTTTCTCCACCGTAGATTCGACCGACACTCCTTGTCCTCCGGCTCTGACCCCTGACCCCACAACCGACGTGGTCACCTGAGAATGAAGAACCCCTCAAATTGTATAATAGACTTTGTCTCATTCACCAGGCATCATTGGGAAGGATATAATCTTCTGAATGAAAAGGGGTTTGACTCCATTGGGATTATGTACAGTGGGTGTGATTGGGAAGGGGTTTGGGTCCATTGGGATTCATAGAATTTACAGTGCAGAAGGAGGCCATTCAGCCCATCGAGTCTGCACCTGCCCTTGGAAAGAGCACCCCACCCAAGGTCCACACCTCCACCCTATACCCATAACCCAGTAACCCCACCCAAACATTTTGGACACTATGGGCAATTTAGCATGGCCAATCCACCTAACCCGCACATCTTTGGACTGTGGGAGGAAACCGGAGCACCCGGAGGAAAACCACGCAGACACGGGGAGGATGTGCAGACTTCGCACAGAGAGTGACTTAAGCCGGAATCGATCTAGGGACCCTGGAGCTGTGAAGCATTTGTGCTATTCACAATGCTACCGTGCTGCCCACATGTACAGTCGGAGTGAACGGGAAGGGGTTCGGTTCCATTGGGATTGTAGACAGTGGGAGTGAATGGGAAGGGGTTTGGGTCCATTGGGGTTGTATACAGTGGGAGTGAATGGGAAGGGGTTTGGGTCCATTGCGATTATGTACAGTGGGTGTGATTGGGAAGAGGTTTGGGTCCATTGGGATTGTGTACAGTGGGAGTGAACGGGAAGGGGTTCTGATCCATTGGGATTGTGTACAGTGGGAGTGAACGGGAAGGGGTTTGGGCACATTGGGATTATGTGCAGTGGGAGTGAACGGGAAGCGGTTTGGGTCCATTGGGATTGTGTACAGTGGGAGTGGACGGGAAGGGGTTTTGGTCCATTGGGATTGTGTACTGTGGAGGTGAAGGGAAGGGGGGTTGGGTCCATTGGGATTGTGTACAGTGGGAGTGAACGGGAAGGGGTTTGGGTCCATTCAGATTGTGTACAGTGGGAATGAACGGTAAGAGGTTTGTGTCCATTAGGATTGTGTACAGTTGGAGTCAACGGGAAGGGGTTTGGATCCATTGGGATTGTGTATACTGGAAGTGAACGGGAAGGGGTTTGGGTCCATTGGGATTGTGTACAGTGGGAGTGAACGGGAATGGGTTTGGGTCCATTGGGATTGTGTACAGTGGGAGTGAATGGGAAGGGGTTTTGGTCCATTGGGATTGCGTACAGTGGGAGGGAAGCGGTTTGGGTCCATTGGGATTGTGTACACTGGGAGTGAAGGGAAGGGGTTTGGGACCATTGCGATTGTGTACAGTGGGAGTGAACGGGAATGGGTTTGTGTCCATTGGGATTGTGTACAGTGGGAGTGAACGGGAAGGGGTTTGGGTCCATTGGGATTGTGTACAGTGGGAGTGAATGGGAAGGGGTTTGGGTCAATTGGGATTGTGTACAGTGGGAGTGAACGGGAAGGGTTTGGTCCATTGGGATTGTGTACAGTGGGAGTGAACGGGAAGGTGTTTGTGTCCATTGGGATTGTGTAAAGTGGGAGTGAACGGGATAGAGTTTGGGTCCATTGGGATTGTGCACAGTGGGAGTGAACGGGAAGGGTTTTGGGTCCATTGGCATTGTGTATAGTGTGTGTGATTGGGAAGGGTTTGGGTCCATTGGTATTGTGTGCAGTGGGTGTGATTGGGAAGAGGTTTGGTTTCATTGGGATTGTGTACAGTGGGAGTGAACGGGAAGGGGTTTTGATCCATTGGGATTGTGTACAGTGGGAGTGAACGGGAAGGGGTTTGGGGACATTGGGATTATGTACAGTGGGAGTGAACGGGAAGGGGTTTGTGTCCATTGGGATTGTGTACAGTGGGAGTGGACGGGAAGGGGTTTTGGTCCATTGGGATTGTGTATTGTGGAGGTGAAGGGAAGGGGGGTTGGGTCCATTGGGATTGTGTACAGTGGGAGTGAACGGGAAAGGGTTTGGGTCCATTCAGATTGTGTACAGTGGGAATGAACGGGAAGAGGTTTGTGTCCATTAGGATTGTGTACAGTTGGAGTCAACGGGAAGGGGTTTGGATCCATTGGGATTGTGTATACTGGAAGTGAACGGGAAGGGGTTTGGGTCCATTGGGATTGTGTACAGTGGGAGTGAACGGGAATGGGTTTGGGTCCATTGGGATTGTGTACAGTGGGAGTGAATGGGAAGGGGTTTTGGTTCATTGGGATTGCGTACAGTGGGAGGGAAGCGGTTTGGGTCCATTGGGATTGTGTACACTGGGAGTGAAGGGAAGGGGTTTGGGACCATTGCGATTGTGTACAGTGGGAGTGAACAGGAATGGGTTTGTGTCCATTGGGATTATGTACAGTGGGAGTGAACGGGAAGAGGTTTTGGTCCATTGGGATTGTGTACAGTGGGAGTAAACGCAAAGGGGTTTGGGTCCATTGGGATTGTGTACAGTGGGAGTGAACGGGAAGGGGTTTGGGTCCATTGGGATTGTGTACAGTGGGAGTGAATGGGAAGGGGTTTGGGTCAATTGGGATTGTGTAAAGTGGGAGTGAACGGGATAGAGTTTGGGTCCATTGGGATTGTGCACAGTGGGAGTGAACGGGAAGGGTTTTGGGTCCATTGGGATTGTGTTCAGTGGGTGTGATCGGGAAGGGTTTGGGTCGATTGGGATTGTGAATAGTGGGTGTGAACGGGAAGAGGTTTGGGTCCATTGGGATTGTGCACAGTGGGAGTGAACGGGAAGGGTTTTTGGTCCATTGGGATTGTGTGCAGTGGGTGTGATTGGGAAGGGTTTGGGTCCATTGGGATTGTGAATTGTGGGAGTGAACGGGAAGGCGTTAGGCTCCATTGGGATTGTGTACAGTTAGTGAATGGGAAGGGGTTTGGGTCCATAGAGATTGTGTACATTAGGAGTGAAGGGGAATGGGTTTGTGTCCATTGGGATGGTGTATACTGGAAGTGAACGGGAAGGGGTTTGGGTCCATTGGGATTGTGTACAGTGGGAGTGATCGGGAATTGGTTTTTGTCCATTGGGATTGTGTACAGTGGGAGTGAACGGGAAGGGGTTTGGGTCCATTGAGATTGTGTACAGTGGGAGTGAAGGGAAGGGGTTTGGGTCCATTGGGATTACGTACAGTGGGAGTCAAGGGAAGGGGTTTGTGTCCATTGGGATTGTGTACAATGGGAGTGAACGGGAAGAGGTTTGGGTCCATTGGGATTGAGTACAGTGGGAGTAAACGCGAAGGGGTTTGGGTCGATTGGGATTGTGTACAGTGGGAGTGAACGGGAAGGGGTTTGGGTCCATTGTGATTGTGTACAGTGGGAGTGAATGGGAAGGGGTTTGGGTCCATTGGGATTGTGTACAGTGGGAGTGAATGGGAAGGGGTTTGGGTCCATTGGGATTGGGTACAGTGGGAGTGAATGGGAAGGGGTTTGGGTCCGTTGGGATTGTGTACAGTGGGAGTGAACGGGAAGGGGTTTGGGTCCATTGGGATTGTGTACAGTGGGAGTAAATGGGAAGTGGTTTGGGTCAATTGGGATTGTGTACAGTGGGAGTGAATGGGAATCGGTTTGGGTCCATTGGGATTGTGTACAATGGGAGTGAACGGGAAGGGGTTTTGGTCCATTGGGATTGTGTACAGTGGGATTGAATGGGAAGGGGTTTGGGTCCGTTGGGATTGTGTACAGTGGGAGTGAACGGGAAGGGGTTTGGGTCCATTGGGGTTGTGTACAGTGTGAGTGAACGGGAAGGCGTTTGGGTCCATTGGGATTGTGTACAGTGGGAGTGAATGGGAAGGGGTTTGGGTCAATTGGGATTGTGTACAGTGGGATTAAAAGGGACAGGGTTTGGGCCATTGAGATTGTGTACAGTGGGAATGAACGGGAAGGGGTTTTGGTCCATTGGGATTGTCTACAGTGGGAGTGAACCGGAATGGGTTTGGGTCCATTGAGATTGTGTCAAGTGGGAGTGAACGGGAAGGGGTTTGGGTCCATTGGGATTGTGTACAGTGGGAGTGAACGGGAAGGTGTTTGTGTCCATTGGGATTGTGTAACGTGGGAGTGAACGGGATGGAATTTGTGTCCATTAGGATTGTGTACAGTGGGAGTGAACGGGAAGTGTTTTGGGTCCATTGGCATTGTGTATTGTGTGTGTGATTGGGAAGGGTTTGGGTCCATTGGGATTGTGAATAGTGGGACTGAACGGGAAGGGGCTTGGGTCCATTGGGATTGTGTACAGTGAGTGAATGGGAAGGGGTTTGCATCCATTGAGATTGTGTACATTGGGAGTGAAGGGGAAGGGGTTTTGGTCCATTATGATTGTGTACAGTGTGAGTGAACGGGAATGGGTTTGTGTCCATTGGGATTGTGTACAGTGGGAGTGAATGGGAAGGGGTTTAAGTCCATTGGGATTATGTACAGTAGGTGTGATTGGGAAGAGTTTTGGGTCCATTGGGATTGTGTACAGTCGGAGTGAACGGGAAGGGGTTTTGATCCATTGGGATTGTGTACAATGGGAGTGAACGGGAAGGGGTATGGGCATATTGGGATTGTGTACAGTGGGAGTGGACGGGAAGGGGTTTTGGTCCATTAGGATTGTGTACTGTGGGAGTGAAGGGAAGGGGGGTTGGGTCCATTGGGATTCTGTACAGTGGGAGTGAACGGGAAGGGGTTTGGGTCCATTCGGATTGTGTACACTGGGAATGAACGGAAAGAGGTTTGGGTCCATTGGGATTGTGTACAGTGGGAGTGAACGGGAAGGGTTTGGTCCATTTGGATTGTGTACAGTGGGAGTGAACGGGAAGGTGTTTGTGTCCATTGGGATTGTGTACAGTGGGAGTGAACGGGATGGAATTTGGGTCCATTAGGATTGTGTACAGTGGGAGTGAACGGGAAGGGTTTTGGGTCCATTGGCGTTGTGTATTGTGTGTGTGATTGGGAAGGGTTTGGGTCCATTGGGATTGTGAATAGTGGGACTGAACGGGAAGGGGTTTGGGTCCATTGGGATTGTGTACAGTGAGTGAATGGGAAGGGGTTTGGGTCCATTGAGATTGTGTACATTGGGAGTGAAGGGGAAGGGGTTTTGGTCCATTATGATTGTGTACAGTGTGAGTGAACGGGAATGGGTTTGTGTCCATTGCGATTGTGTACAGTGGGAGTGAACGGGAAGGGGTTAGGGTCCATTGGGATTGTATACAGTGGGAGTGAATGGGAAGGGGTTTAGGTCCATTGGGATTATGTACAGTGGGTGTGATTGGGAAGAGGTTTGGGTCCATTGGGATTGTGTACAGTGGGAGTGAACGGGAAGGGGTTTTGATCCATTGGGATTGTGTACAGTGGGAGTGAACGGGAAGAGGTTTGTGCCCATTGGGATTGTGTACAGTTGGAGTCAACGGGAAGGGGTTTGGATCCATTGGGATTGTGTACAGTGGGAGTGAACGGGAAGAGATTTGGGTCCATTGGGATTGAGTATAGTGGGAGTAAACGCGAAGGGGTTTGGATCGATTGGGATTGTGTACAGTGGGAGTGAACGGGAAGGGGTTTGGGTCAATTGGGATTGTGTACAGTGGGAGTGAATGGGAAACGGTTTGGGTCCATTGGGATTGTGTCGAGTGGGAGTGAACGGGAAGGGGTTTGGGTCCATTGGGATTGTGTACAGTGGGAGTGAATGGGAAGGGTTTTGGGTCCGTTGGGATTGTGTACAATGGGAGTGAACGGGAAGGGGTTTTGGTCCATTGGGATTGTGTACAGTGGGAGTGAATGGGAAGGGGTTTGGGTCCGTTGGGATTGTGTACAGTTGGAGTGAACGGGAAGGGGTTTGGGTCCATTGGGATTGTGTTCAGTGGGAGTGAACGGGAAGGGGTTTGGGTCCATTGGGATTGTGTACAGTGGGAGTAAATGGGAAGGGGTTTGGGTCAATTGGGATTGTGTACAGTGGGAGTGATCGGGATGGGGTTTGGGTCCATTGACATTGTGTACAGTGGGAATGAACGGGAAGGTGTTTTGGTCCATTGGGATTGTCTACTGTGGGAGTGAACCGGAATGGGTTTGGGTCCATTGCGATTGTGTCATGTGGGAGTGAACGGGAAGGGGTTTGGGTCCATTGGGATTGTGTACAGTGGGAGTGAACGGGAAGGGTTCGGTCCATTGGGATTGTGTGCAGTGGGAGTGAACGGGAAGGTGTTTGGTTCCATTGGGATTGTGTAAAGTGGGAGTGAACGGGAAGGGTTTTGGGTCCATTGGGATTGTGTACAGTGGAAGTGAATGGGAAGGGGTTTGGGTCCATTGAGATTGTGTACATTGGGAGTGAAGGGGAAGGGGTTTTGGTCCATTATGATTGTGTACAGTGGGAGTGAACGGGAATGGGTTTGTGTCCATTGGGATTGTGTACAGTGGGAGTGAACGGGAATGGGTTTGTGTCCATTGGAATTGTGTACAGTGGGAGTGAACGGGAAGGGTTTGGTCCATTGGGATTGTGTACAGTGGGAGTGAACGGGAAGGTGTTTGGGTCCATTGGGATTGTGTGAAGTGGGAGTGAACGGGAATGGGTTTTTGTCCATTGGAATTGTGTACAGTGGGAGTGAATGGGAAGGGGTTTGTGTCCATTGGGATTGTGTACAGTGGTTGTGAATGGGAAGATATTTGGGTCCATTGGGATTGTGTTCAGTGGGAGTGAACGGGAAGGGGTTTGGGTCCATTGGGATTGTGTACAGTGGGAGTGAACGGGAAGGGTTTTTGGTCCATTGGGATTGTGTACAGTGGGAGTGAATGGGAAGGGGTTTGGGTCAATTGGAATTGTGTACAGTGGGATTAAACGGGACAGGGTTTGGGCCATTGAGATTGTGTACAGTGGGAATGAACGGGAAGGGGTTTTGGTCCATTGGGATTGTCTACAGGGGGAGTGAACCGGAATGGGTTTGGGTCCATTGAGATTGTGTCAAGTTGGAGTGAACGGGAAGGGGTTTGGGTCCATTGGGATTCTGTACAGTGGGAGTGAACGGGAAGGGTTTGGTCCATTGGGATTGTGTACAGTGGGAGTGAACGGGAAGGTGTTTGTGTCCATTGGGATTGTGTAAAGTGGGAGTGAACGGGATAGAGTTTGGGTCCATTGGGATTGTGCACAGTGGGAGTGAACGGGAAGGGTTTTGGGTCCATTGGCATTGTGTACAGTGGGTGTGATCGGGAAGGGTTTGGGTCGATTGGGATTGTGAATAGTCGGTGTGAACGGGAAGAGGTTTGGGTCCATTGGGATTGTGTGCAGTGGGTGTGATTGGGAAGGGTTTGGGTCCATTGGGATTGTGAATAGTGGGAGTGAACGGGAAGGCGTTTGGGTCCATTGGGATTGTGTACAGTGAGTGAATGGGAAGGGGTTTGGGTCCGTAGAGATTGTGTACATTAGGAGTGAAGGGGAATGGGTTTGTGTCCATTGGGATTGTGTACAGTGGGAGTGAACGGGAAGGGGTTAGGGTTCATTGGGGTTGTATACAGTGGGAGTGAATGGGAAGGGGTTTAGGTCCATTGGGATTATGTACAGTGGGTGTGATTGGGAAGCGGTTTGGGTCCATTGGGATTGTGTACTGTGGGAGTGAAGGGACGTGGTTTGGATCCATTGGGATTGTGTATACTGGAAGTGAAAGGGAAGGGGTTTGGGTCCATTGGGATTGTGTACAGTGGGAGTGATCGGGAATGGGTTTTTGTCCATTGGGATTGTGTACAGTGGGAGTGAACGGGAAGGGGTTTGGGTCCATTGAGATTGTGTACAGTGGGAGTGAAGGGAAGGGGTTTGGGTCCATTGGGATTACGTACAGTGGGAGTCAAGGGAAGGGGTTTGTGTACATTGGGATTGTGTACAGTGGGAGTGAACGGGAAGAGGTTTGGGTCCATTGGGATTGAGTACAGTGGGAGTAAACGCGAAGGGGTTTGGGTCGATTGGGATTGTGTACAGTGGGAGTGAGCGGGAAGGGGTTTGGGTCCATTGTGATTGTGTACAGTGGGTGTGAACGGGAAGGGGTTTGGGTCGGTTGGGATTGTGTCGAGTGGGAGTGAATGGGAAGGGGTTTGGGTCCATTGGGATTGTGTACACTGGGAGTGAATGGGAAGCGGTTTGGGTCCATTGGGATTGTGTCGAGTGGGAGTGAATGGGACGGGGTTTGGGTCCATTGGGATTGTGTACAGTGGGAGTGAACGGGAAGGGGTTGGTGTCCGTTGGGATTGTGTACAATGGGAGTGAACGGGAAGGGGTTTTGGTCCATTGGGATTGTGTACAGTGGGAGTGAATGGGAAGGGGTTTGGGTCCGTTGGGATTGTGTACAGTGGGAGTGAACGGGAAGGGGTTTGGGTCCATTGGGATTGTGTACAGTGGGAGTAAATGGGAAGTGGTTTGGGTCAATTGGGATTGTGTACAGTGGGAGTGAATGGGAATCGGTTTGGGTCCATTGGGATTGTGTACAATGGGAGTGAACGGGAAAGGGTTTTGGTCCATTGGGATTGTGTACAGTGGGATTGAATGGGAAGGGGTTTGGGTCCGTTGGGATTGTGTACAGTGGGAGTGAACGGGAAGGGGTTTGGATCCATTGGGGTTGTGTACAGTGTGAGTGAACGGGAAGGCGTTTGGGTCCATTGGGATTGTGTACAGTGGGAGTGAATGGGAAGGGGTTTGGGTCAATTGGGATTGTGTACAGTGGGATTGAACGGGACAGGGTTTGGGCCATTGAGATTGTGTACAGTGGGAATGAACGGGAAGGGGTTTTGGTCCCTTGGGATTGTCTACAGTGCGAGTGAACCGGAATGGGTTTGGGTCCATTGAGATTGTGTCAAGTGGGAGTGAACGGGAAGGGGTTTGGGTCCATTGGGATTGTGTACAGTGGGAGTGAACGGGAAGGTGTTTGTGTCCATTGGGATTGTGTAACGTTGGAGTGAACGGGATGGAATTTGTGTCCATTAGGATTGTGTACAGTGGGAGTGAAGGGGAAGGGGTTTTGGTCCATTATGATTGTGTACAGTGTGAGTGAACGGGAATGGGTTTGTGTCCATTGCGATTGTGTACAGTGGGAGTGAATGGGAAGGGGTTTAAGTCCATTGGGATTATGTACAGTGGGTGTGATTGGGAAGAGTTTTGGGTCCATTGGGATTGTGTACAGTGGGAGTGAACGGGAAGGGGTTTTGATCCATTGGGACTGTGTACAGCGGGAGTGAACGGGAAGGGGTATGAGCATATTGGGATTGTGTACAGTGGGAGTGGACGGGAAGGGGTTTTGGTCCATTAGGATTGTGTACTGTGGGAGTGAAGGGAAGGGGGGTTGGGTCCATTGGGATTCTGTACAGTGGGAGTGAACGGGAAGGGGTTTGGGTCCATTCGGATTTTGTACAGTGGGAATGAACGGGAAGAGGTTTGGGTCCATTAGGATTGTGTACTGTGGGAGTGAAGGGAAGGGGGGTTGGGTCCATTGGGATTCTGTACAGTGGGAGTGAACGGGAAGGTGTTTGTGTCCATTGGGATTGTGTACAGTGGGAGTGAACGGGATGGAATTTGGGTCCATTAGGATTGTGTACAGTGGGAGTGAACGGGAAGGGGTTTGGGTCCATTGGGATTGTGTTCAGTGGGTGTGATCGGGAAGGGTTTGGGTCCATTGGGATTGTGAATAGTGGGACTGAACGGGAAGGGGTTTGGGTCCATTGGGATTGTGTACAGTGAGTGAATGGGAAGGGGTTTGGGTCCATTGAGATTGTGTACATTGGGAGTGAAGGGGAAGGGGTTTTGGTCCATTATGATTGTGTACAGTGTGAGTGAACGGGAATGGGTTTGTGTCCATTGGGATTGTGTACAGTGGGAGTGAACGGGAAGGGGTTAGGGTCCATTGGGATTGTATACAGTGGGAGTGAATGGGAAGGGGTTTAGGTCCATTGGGATTATGTACAGTGGGTGTGATTGGGAAGAGGTTTGGGTCCATTGGGATTGTGTACAGTGGGAGTGAACGGGAAGGGGTTTTGATCAATTGGGATTGTGTACAGTGGGAGTGAACGGGAAGAGGTTTGTGCCCATTGGGATTGTGTACAGTTGGAGTCAACGGGAAGGGGTTTGGATCCATTGGGATTGTGTACAGTGGGAGTGAACGGGAAGAGATTTGGGTCCATTGGGATTGAGTACAGTGGGAGTAAACGCGAAGGGGTTTGCATCGATTGGGATTGTGTACAGTGGGAGTGAACGGGAAGGGGTTTGGGTCAATTGGGATTGTGTACAGTGGGAGTGAATGGGAAACGGTTTGGGTCCATTGGGATTGTGTCGAGTGGGAGTGAACGGGAAGGGGTTTGGGTCCATTGGGATTGTGTACAGTGGGAGTGAATGGGAAGGGTTTTGGGTCCGTTGGGATTGTGTACAATGGGAGTGAACGGGAAGGGGTTTTGGTCCATTGGGATTGTGTACAGTGGGAGTGAATGGGAAGGGGTTTGGGTCCGTTGGGATTGTGTACAGTGGGAGTGAACGGGAAGGGGTTTGGGTCCATTGGGATTGTGTACAGTGGGATTGAACGGGAAGGGGTTTGGGTCCATTGGGATTGTGTACAATGGGAGTAAATGGGAAGGGGTTTGGGTCAATTGGGATTGTGTACAGTGGGACTGATCGGGATGGGGTTTGGGTCCATTGAGATTGTGTACAGTGGGAATGAACGGGAAGGTGTTTTGGTCCATTGGGATTGTCTACTGTGGGAGTGAACCGGAATGGGTTTGGGTCCATTGCGATTGTGTCATGTGGGAGTGAACGGGAAGGGGTTTGGGTCCATTGGGATTGTGTACAGTGGGAGTGAACGGGAAGGGTTTGCTCCATTGGGATTGTGTGCAGTGGGAGTGAACGGGAAGGTGTTTGGTTCCATTTGGATTGTGTAAAGTGGGAGTGAACGGGAAGGGTTTGGGGTCCATTGGGATTGTGTACAGTGGAAGTGAATGGGAAGGGGTTTGGGTCCATTGAGATTGTGTACATTGGGAGTGAAGGGGAAGGGGTTTTGGTCCATTATGATTGTGTACAGTGGGAGTGAACGGGAATGGGTTTGTGTCCATTGGGATTGTGTACAGTGGGAGTGAACGGGAATGGGTTTGTGTCCATTGGAATTGTGTACAGTGGGAGTGAACGGGAAGGGTTTGGTCCATTGGGATTGTGTACAGTGGGAGTGAACGGGAAGGTGTTTGGGTCCATTGGGATTGTGTAAAGTGGGAGTGAACGGGAATGGGTTTGTGTCCATTGGAATTGTGTACAGTGGGAGTGAATGGGAAGGGGTTTGTGTCCATTGGGATTGTGTACAGTGGTTGTGAATGGGAAGATGTTTGGGTCCAATGGGATTGTGTTCAGTGGGAGTGAACGGGAAGGGGTTTGGGTCCATTGGGATTGTGTACAGTGGGAGTGAACGGGAAGGGTTTTTGGTCCATTGGCATTGTGTACAGTGGGAGTGAACGGGAAAGGGTTTGGGTCCATTGGGATTGTGTAGAGTGGGTGTGAACGGGAAGGGTTTTGGGTCCATTGGCATTGTGTATAGTGGGGGTGAATGGGAAGGGTTTTGGGTCCATTGGGATTGTGTACAGTGGGAGTGAACGGGAAGTGGTTTGGGTCCATTGGGATTGTGTTCAGTGGGTGTGATCGGGAAGGGGTTTGGGTCCATTGGGATTGTGTACAGTGGGAGTGAACGGGAAGGGTTTGGGTCGATTGGGATTGTGAATAGTGGGAGTGAACGGGAAGGGGTTTGGGTCGATTGGGATTGTGTACAGTGCGTGTGATCGGGAAGGGTTTGGGTCGATTGGGATTGTGAATAGTGGGAGTGAACGGGAAGGGGTTTGGGTCCATTGGGATTGTGTATAGTGTGTGTGATTGGGAAGGGTTTGGGTCGATTGGGATTGTGTACAGTGGGAGTGAACGGGAATGGGTTTTGGTCCATTGGGATTGTCTACAGTGGGAGTGAACCGGAATGGGTTTGGGTCCATTGAGATTGTGTCAAGTTGGAGTGAACGGGAAGGGGTTTGGGTCCATTGGGATTCTGTACAGTGGGAATGAACGGGAAGGGTTTGGTCCATTGGGATTGTGTACAGTGGGAGTGAACGGGAAGGTGTTTGTGTCCATTGGGATTGTGTAAAGTGGGAGTAAACGGGATAGAGTTTGGGTCCATTGGGATTGTGCACAGTGGGAGTGAACGGGAAGGGTTTTGGGTCCATTGGCATTGTGTACAGTG
Source organism: Scyliorhinus torazame (assembly GCF_047496885.1). Taxonomy (NCBI): domain Eukaryota; kingdom Metazoa; phylum Chordata; class Chondrichthyes; order Carcharhiniformes; family Scyliorhinidae; genus Scyliorhinus; species Scyliorhinus torazame. Next base: position 30,135,175 of record NC_092725.1, on the reverse strand, counting down.
GGAGTGAACGGGAAGGGGTTTGGGTCCATTGGGATTGTGTAAAGTGGGAGTGAACGGGATAGAGTTTGGGTCCATTGGGATTGTGCACAGTGGGAGTGAACGGGAAGGGTTTTGGGTCCATTGGCATTGTGTACAGTGGGAGTGAATGGGAAGGGGTTTGGGTCCATTCGGATTGTGTACAGTGGGAGTGAAGGGAAGGGGGGTTGGGTCCATTGGGATTCTGTACAGTGGGAGTGAACGGGAAGGGTTTTGGGTCCATTGGCGTTGTGTTTTGTGTGTGTGATCGGGAAGGTTTTGGGTCCATTGGGATTGTGAATAGTGGGACTGAACGGGAAGGGGTTTGGGTCCATTGGGATTGTGTACAGTGAGTGAATGGGAAGGGGTTTGGGTCCATTGAGATTGTGTACATTGGGAGTGAAGGGGAAGGGGTTTTGGTCCATTATGATTGTGTACAGTGAGAGTGAACGGGAAGGGGTTAGGGTTCATTGGGATTGTATACAGTGGGAGTGAACGGGAAGGGGTTAGGGTTCATTGGGATTGTATACAGTGGGAGTGAATGGGAAGGGTTTAGGTCCATTGGGATTATGTACAGTGGGTGTGATTGGGAAGCGGTTTGGGTCCATTGGGATTGTGTACTGTGGGAGTGAAGGGACGTGGTTTGGATCCATTGGGATTGTGTATACTGGAAGTGAACGGGAAGGGGTTTGGGTCCATTGGGATTGTGTACAGTGGGAGTGATCGGGAATGGGTTTTTGTCCATTGGGATTGTGTACACTGGGAGTGAACGGGAAGGGGTTTGGGTCCATTGAGATTGTGTACAGTGGGAGTGAAGGGAAGGGGTTTGGGTCCATTGGGATTACGTACAGTGGGAGTCAAGGGAAGGGGTTTGTGTCCTTTGGGATTGTGTACAGTGGGAGTGAACGGGAAGAGGTTTGGGTCCATTGGGATTGAGTACAGTGGGAGTAAACGCGAAGGGGTTTGGGTCGATTGGGATTGTGTACAGTGGGAGTGAGCGGGAAGGGGTTTGGGTCCATTGTGATTGTGTACAGTGGGAGTGAATGGGAAGGGGTTTGTGTCCATTGGGATTGTGTACAGTGGGAGTGAATGGGAAGGGGTTTGTGTCCATTGGGATTGTGTACAGTGGGTGAGAATGGGAAGGGGTTTGTGTCCATTGGGATTGTGTACAGTGGGAGTGAACGGGAAGGGGTTTGGGTCCATTGGGATTGTGTACAGTGGGAGTGAATGGGAAGGGGTTTGTGTCCATTGGGATTGTGTACAGTGGGTGTGAACGGGAAGGGGTTTGGGTCCGTTGGGATTGTGTCGAGTGGGAGTGAATGGGAAGGGGTTTGGGTCCATTGGGATTGTGTACACTGGGAGTGAATGGGAAGCGGTTTGGGTCCATTGGGATTGTGTCGAGTGGGAGTGAATGGGAAGGGGTTTGGGTCCATTGGGATTGTGTACAGTGGGAGTGAATGGGAAAGGGTTGGGGTCCGTTGGGATTGTGTACAATGGGAGTGAACGGGAAGGGGTTTTGGTCCATTGGGATTGTGTACAGTGGGAGTGAATGGGAAGGGGTTTGGGTCCGTTGGGATTGTGTACAGTGGGAGTGAACGGGAAGGGGTTTGGGTCCATTGGGATTGTGTACAGTGGGAGTAAATGGGAAGTGGTTTGGGTCAATTGGGATTGTGTACAGTGGGACTGAATGGGAATCGGTTTGGGTCCATTTGGATTGTGTACAATGGGAGTGAACGGGAAGGGGTTTTGGTCCATTGGGATTGTGTACAGTGGGATTGAATGGGAAGGGGTTTGGGTCCGTTGGGATTGTGTACAGTGGGAGTGAACGGGAAGGGGTTTGGATCCATTGGGGTTGTGTACAGTGTGAGTGAACGGGAAGGCGTTTGGGTCCATTGGGATTGTGTACAGTGGGAGTGAATGGGAAGGGGTTTGGGTCAATTGGGATTGTGTACAGTGGGATTGAACGGGACAGGGTTTGGCCATTGAGATTGTGTACAGTGGGAATGAACGGGAAGGGGTTTTGGTCCACAGGGATTGTCTACAGTGGGAGTGAACCGGAATGGGTTTGGGTCCATTGAGATTGTGTCAAGTGGGAGTGAACGGGAAGGGGTTTGGGTCCATTGGGATTGTGTACAGTGGGAGTGAACGGGAAGGTGTTTGTGTCCATTGGGATTGTGTAACGTGGGAGTGAACGGGATGGAATTTGTGTCCATTAGGATTGTGTACAGTGGGAGTGAACGGGAAGGGTTTTGGGTCCATTGGCATTGTGTATTGTGTGTGTGATTGGGAAGGGTTTGGGTCCATTGGGATTGTGTTCAGTGGGTGTGATCGGGAAGGGTTTGGATCCATTGGGATTGTGAATAGTGGGACTGAACGGGAAGGGGCTTGGGTCCATTGGGATTGTGTACAGTGAGTGAATGGGAAGGGGTTTGCGTCCATTGAGATTGTGTACATTGGGAGTGAAGGGGAAGGGGTTTTGGTCCATTATGATTGTGTACAGTGTGAGTGAACGGGAATGGGTTTGTGTCCATTGGGATTGTGTACAGTGGGAGTGAATGGGAAGGGGTTTAAGTCCATTGGGATTATGTACAGTGGGTGTGATTGGGAAGAGTTTTGGGTCCATTGGGATTGTGTACAGTGGGAGTGAACGGGAAGGGGTTTTGATCCATTGGGATTGTGTACAGCGGGAGTGAACAGGAAGGGGTATGGGCATATTGGGATTGTGTACAGTGGGAGTGGATGGAAGGGGTTTTGGTCCATTAGGATTGTGTACTGTGGGAGTGAAGGGAAGGGGGGTTGGGTCCATTGGGATTCTGTACAGTGGGAGTGAACGGGAAGGGGTTTGGGTCCATTCGGATTGTGTACAGTGGGAATGAACGGGAAGAGGTTTGGGTCCATTGGGATTGTGTACAGTGGGAGTGAACGGGAAGGGTTTGGTCCATTTGGATTGTGTACAGTGGGAGTGAACGGGAAGGTGTTTGTGTCCATTGGGATTGTGCACAGTGGGAGTGAACGGGATGGAATTTGGGTCCATTAGGATTGTGTACAGTGGGAGTGAACGGGAAGGGTTTTGGGTCCATTGGGATTGTGAATAGTGGGACTGAACGGGAAGGGGTTTGGGTCCATTGGGATTGTGTTCAGTGGGTGTGATCGGGAAGGGTTTGGGTCCATTGGGATTGTGAATAGTGGGACTGAACGGGAAGGGGTTTGGGTCCATTGGGATTGTGTACAGTGAGTGAATGGGAAGGGGTTTGGGTCCATTGAGATTGTGTACATTGGGAGTGAAGGGGAAGGGGTTTTGGTCCATTATGATTGTGTACAGTGGGAGTGAACGGGAATGGGTTTGTGTCCATTGGGATTGTGTACAGTGGGAGTGAACGGGAAGGGGTTAGGGTCCATTGGGATTGTATACAGTGGGAGTGAATGTGAAGGGGTTTAGGTCCATTGGGATGATGTACAGTGGGTGTGATTGGGAAGAGGTTTGGGTCCATTGGGATTGTGTACAGTGGGAGTGAACGGAAAGGGGTTTTGATCCATTGGGATTGTGTACAGTGGGAGTGAACGGGAAGAGGTTTGTGCCCATTGGGATTGTGTACAGTTGGAGTCAACGGGAAGGGGTTTGGATCCATTGGGATTGTGTACTGTGGGAGTGAAGGGAAGGGGGGTTGGGTCCATTGGGATTGTGTACAGTGGGAGTGAACGGGAATGGGTTTGTGTCCATTGGGATTGTGTACAGTGGGAGTGAACGGGAAGAGGTTTGGGTCCATTGGGATTGAGTACAGTGGGAGTAAACGCGAAGGGGTTTGGGTCGATTGGGATTGTGTGCAGTGGGAGTGAACGGGAAGGGGTTTGGGTCCATTGTGATTGTGTACAGTGGGTGTGAACGCGAAGGGGTTTGGGTCCGTTGGGATTGTGTCGAGTGGGAGTGAATGGGAAGGGGTTTGGGTCCATTGCGATTGTGTACACTGGGAGTGAATGGGAAGCGGTTTGGGTCCATTGGGATTGTGTCGAGTGGGAGTGAACGGGAAGGGGTTTGGGTCCATTGGGATTGTGTACAGTGGGAGTGAATGGGAAGGGTTTTGGGTCCGTTGGGATTGTGTACAATGGGAGTGAACGGGAAGGGGTTTTGGTCCATTGGGATTGTGTACAGTGGGAGTGAATGGGAAGGGGTTTGGTTCCGTTGGGATTGTGTACAGTGGGAGTGAACGGGAAGGGGTTTGGGTCCATTGGGATTGTGTACAGTGGGAGTGAACGGGAAGGGGTTTGGGTCCATTGGGATTGTGTACAGTGGGAGTAAATGGGAAGGGGTTTGGGTCAATTGGGATTGTGTACAGTGGGAGTGAGCGGGATGGGGTTTGGGCCATTGAGATTGTGTACAGTGGGAGTGAACGGGAAGGTGTTTTGGTCCATTGGGATTGTCTACTGTGGGAGTGAACCGGAATGGGTTTGGGTCCATTGCGATTGTGTCATGTGGGAGTGAACGGGAAGGGGTTTGGGTCCATTGGGATTGTGTACAGTGGGAGTGAACGGGAAGGGTTTGGTCCATTGGGATTGTGTGCAGTGGGAGTGAACGGGAAGGTGTTTGGTTCCATTGGGATTGTGTAAAGTGGGAGTGAACGGGAAGGGTTTTGGGTCCATTGGGATTGTGTACAGTGGAAGTGAATGGGAAGGGGTTAGGGTCCATTGAGATTGTGTACATTGTGAGTGAAGGGGAAGGGGTTTTGGTCCATTATGATTGTGTACAGTGGGAGTGAACGGGAATGGGTTTGTGTCCATTGGAATTGTGTACAGTGGGAGTGAACGGGAAGGGTTTGGTCCATTGGGATTGTGTGCAGTGGGAGTGAACGGGAAGGGTTTGGTCCATTGGGATTGTGTACAGTGGGAGTGAACGGGAAGGTGTTTGGGTCCATTGGGATTGTGTAAAGTGGGAGTGAACGGGAATGGGTTTGTGTCCATTGGAATTGTGTACAGTGGGAGTGAATGGGAAGGGGTTTGTGTCCATTGGGATTGTGTATAGTGGTTGTGAATGGGAAGATGTTTGGGTCCATTGGGATTGTGTTCAGTGGGAGTGAACGGGAATGGGTTTGTGTCCATTGGAATTGTGTACAGTGGGAGTGAATGGGAAGGGGTTTGTGTCCATTGGGATTGTGTATAGTGGTTGTGAATGGGAAGATGTTTGGGTCCATTGGGATTGTGTTCAGTGGGAGTGAACGTGAAGGGGTTTGGGTCCATTGGGATTGTGTACAGTGGGTGTGAACGGGAAGGGGTTTGGGTCCATTGGGATTGTGTACAGTGGGTGTGATCGGGAAGGGTTTGGGTCGATTGGGATTGTGAATAGTGGGAGTGAACGGGAATGGGTTTTGGTCCATTGGGATTGTCTACAGTGGGAGTGAACCGGAATGGGTTTGGGTCCATTGAGATTGTGTCAAGTTGGAGTGAACGAGAAGGGGTTTGGGTCCATTGGGATTGTGTACAGTGGGAGTGAATGTGAAGGGGTTTGGGTCCATTGGGATTCTGTACAGTGGGAGTGAACGGGAAGGGTTTGGTCCATTGGGATTGTGTACAGTGGGAGTGAACGGGAAGGTGTTTGTGTCCATTGGGATTGTGTAAAGTGGGAGTGAACGGGATAGAGTTTGGGTCCATTGGGATTGTGCACAGTGGGAGTGAACGGGAAGGGGTTTGGGTCCATTGGGATTGTGTACAGTGGGAGTGAATGTGAAGGGGTTTGGGTCCATTGGGATTCTGTACAGTGGGAGTGAACGGGAAGGGTTTGGTCCATTGGGATTGTGTACAGTGGGAGTGAACGGGAAGGTGTTTGTGTCCATAGGGATTGTGTAAAGTGGGAGTGAACGGGATAGAGTTTGGGTCCATTGGGATTGTGCACAGTGGGAGTGAACGGGAAGGGTTTTGGGTCCTTTGGCATTGTGTATAGTGGGAGTGAACGCGAAGGGGTTTGTGTCCATTGGGATTGTGTCGAGTGGGAGTGAATGGGAAGGGGTTTGGGTCCATTGGGATTGTGTACACTGGGAGTGAATGGGAAGCGGTTTGGGTCCATTGGGATTGTGTCGAGTGGGAGTGAATGGGAAGGGGTTTGGGTCCATTGAGATTGTGTACAGTGGGAGTGAATGGGAAGGGGTTGGGGTCCGTTGGGATTGTGTACAATGGGAGTGAACGGGAAGGGGTTTTGGTCCATTGGGATTGTGTACAGTGGGAGTGAATGGGAAGGGGTTTGGGTCCGTTGGGATTGTGTACAGTGGGAGTGAACGGGAAGGGGTTTGGGTCCATTGGGATTGTGTACAGTGCGAGTAAATGGGAAGTGGTTTGGGTCAATTGGGATTGTGTACAGTGGGACTGAATGGGAATCGGTTTGGGTCCATTTGGATTGTGTACAATGGGAGTGAACGGGAAGGGGTTTTGGTCCATTGGGATTGTGTACAGTGGGATTGAATGGGAAGGGGTTTGGGTCCGTTGGGATTGTGTACAGTGGGAGTGAACGGGAAGGGGTTTGGATCCATTGGGGTTGTGTACAGTGTGAGTGAACGGGAAGGCGTTTGGGTCCATTGGGATTGTGTACAGTGGGAGTGAATGGGAAGGGGTTTGGGTCAATTGGGATTGTGTACAGTGGGATTGAACGGGACAGGGTTTGGCCATTGAGATTGTGTACAGTGGGAATGAACGGGAAGGGGTTTTGGTCCACAGGGATTGTCTACAGTGGGAGTGAACCGGAATGGGTTTGGGTCCATTGAGATTGTGTCAAGTGGGAGTGAACGGGAAGGGGTTTGGGTCCATTGGGATTGTGTACAGTGGGAGTGAACGGGAAGGTGTTTGTGTCCATTGGGATTGTGTAACGTGGGAGTGACCGGGATGGAATTTGTGTCCATTAGGATTGTGTACAGTGGGAGTGAACGGGAAGGGTTTTGGGTCCATTGGCATTGTGTATTGTGTGTGTGATTGGGAAGGGTTTGGGTCCATTGGGATTGTGTTCAGTGGGTGTGATCGGGAAGGGTTTGGATCCATTGGGATTGTGAATAGTGGGACTGAACGGGAAGGGGCTTGGGTCCATTGGGAATGTGTACAGTGAGTGAATGGGAAGGGGTTTGCGTCCATTGAGATTGTGTACATTGGGAGTGAAGGGGAAGGGGTTTTGGTCCATTATGATTGTGTACAGTGTGAGTGAACGGGAATGGGTTTGTGTCCATTGGGATTGTGTACAGTGGGAGTGAATGGGAAGGGGTTTAAGTCCATTGGGATTATGTACAGTGGGTGTGATTGGGAAGAGTTTTGGGTCCATTGGGATTGTGTACAGTGGGAGTGAACGGGAAGGGGTTTTGATCCATTGGGATTGTGTACAGCGGGAGTGAACGGGAAGGGGTATGGGCATATTGGGATTGTGTACAGTGGGAGTGGACGGGAAGGGGTTTTGGTCCATTAGGATTGTGTACTGTGGGAGTGAAGGGAAGGGGGGTTGGGTCCATTGGGATTCTGTACAGTGGGAGTGAACGGGAAGGGGTTTGGGTCCATTCGGATTGTGTACAGTGGGAATGAACGGGAAGAGGTTTGGGTCCATTGGGATTGTGTACAGTGGGAGTGAACGGGAAGGGTTTGGTCCATTTGGATTGTGTACAGTGGGAGTGAACGGGAAGGTGTTTGTGTCCATTGGGATTGTGCACAGTGGGAGTGAACGGGATGGAATTTGGGTCCATTAGGATTGTGTACAGTGGGAGTGAACGGGAAGGGTTTTGGGTCCATTGGGATTGTGAATAGTGGGACTGAACGGGAAGGGGTTTGGGTCCATTGGGATTGTGTTCAGTGGGTGTGATCGGGAAGGGTTTGGGTCCATTGGGATTGTGAATAGTGGGACTGAACGGGAAGGGGTTTGGGTCCATTGGGATTGTGTACAGTGAGTGAATGGGAAGGGGTTTGGGTCCATTGAGATTGTGTACATTGGGAGTGAAGGGGAATGGGTTTTGGTCCATTATGATTGTGTACAGTGGGAGTGAACGGGAATGGGTTTGTGTCCATTGGGATTGTGTACAGTGGGAGTGAACGGGAAGGGGTTAGGGTCCATTGGGATTGTATACAGTGGGAGTGAATGTGAAGGGGTTTAGGTCCATTGGGATGATGTACAGTGGGTGTGATTGGGAAGAGGTTTGGGTCCATTGGGATTGTGTACAGTGGGAGTGAACGGAAAGGGGTTTTGATCCATTGGGATTGTGTACAGTGGGAGTGAACGGGAAGAGGTTTGTGCCCATTGGGATTGTGTACAGTTGGAGTCAACGGGAAGGGGTTTGGATCCATTGGGATTGTGTACTGTGGGAGTGAAGGGAAGGGGGGTTGGGTCCATTGGGATTGTGTACAGTGGGAGTGAACGGGAATGGGTTTGTGTCCATTGGGATTGTGTACAGTGGGAGTGAACGGGAAGAGGTTTGGGTCCATTGGGATTGAGTACAGTGGGAGTAAACGCGAAGGGGTTTGGGTCGATTGGGATTGTGTACAGTGGGAGTGAACGGGAAGGGGTTTGGGTCCATTGTGATTGTGTACAGTGGGTGTGAACGCGAAGGGGTTTGGGTCCGTTGGGATTGTGTCGAGTGGGAGTGAATGGGAAGGGGTTTGGGTCCATTGCGATTGTGTACACTGGGAGTGAATGGGAAGCGGTTTGGGTCCATTGGGATTGTGTCGAGTGGGAGTGAACGGGAAGGGGTTTGGGTCCATTGGGATTGTGTACAGTGGGAGTGAATGGGAAGGGTTTTGGGTCCGTTGGGATTGTGTACAATGGGAGTGAACGGGAAGGGGTTTTGGTCCATTGGGATTGTGTACAGTGGGAGTGAATGGGAAGGGGTTTGGGTCCGTTGGGATTGTGTACAGTGGGAGTGAACGGGAAGGGGTTTGGGTCCATTGGGATTGTGTACAGTGGGAGTGAACGGGAAGGGGTTTGGGTCCATTGGGATTGTGTACAGTGGGAGTAAATGGGAAGGGGTTTGGGTCAATTGGGATTGTGTACAGTGGGAGTGAGCGGGATGGGGTTTGGGCCATTGAGATTGTGTACAGTGGGAGTGAACGGGAAGGTGTTTTGGTCCATTGGGATTGTCTACTGTGGGAGTGAACCGGAATGGGTTTGGGTCCATTGCGATTGTGTCATGTGGGAGTGAACGGGAAGGGGTTTGGGTCCATTGGGATTGTGTACAGTGGGAGTGAACGGGAAGGGTTTGGTCCATTGGGATTGTGTGCAGTGGGAGTGAACGGGAAGGTGTTTGGTTCCATTGGGATTGTGTAAAGTGGGAGTGAACGGGAAGGGTTTTGGGTCCATTGGGATTGTGTACAGTGGAAGTGAATGGGAAGGGGTTAGGGTCCATTGAGATTGTGTACATTGTGAGTGAAGGGGAAGGGGTTTTGGTCCATTATGATTGTGTACAGTGGGAGTGAACGGGAATGGGTTTGTGTCCATTGGAATTGTGTACAGTGGGAGTGAACGGGAAGGGTTTGGTCCATTGGGATTGTGTGCAGTGGGAGTGAACGGGAAGGGTTTGGTCCATTGGGATTGTGTACAGTGGGAGTGAACGGGAAGGTGTTTGGGTCCATTGGGATTGTGTAAAGTGGGAGTGAACGGGAATGGGTTTGTGTCCATTGGAATTGTGTACAGTGGGAGTGAATGGGAAGGGGTTTGTGTCCATTGGGATTGTGTATAGTGGTTGTGAATGGGAAGATGTTTGGGTCCATTGGGATTGTGTTCAGTGGGAGTGAACGGGAATGGGTTTGTGTCCATTGGAATTGTGTACAGTGGGAGTGAATGGGAAGGGGTTTGTGTCCATTGGGATTGTGTATAGTGGTTGTGAATGGGAAGATGTTTGGGTCCATTGGGATTGTGTTCAGTGGGAGTGAACGTGAAGGGGTTTGGGTCCATTGGGATTGTGTACAGTGGGAGTGAACGGGAAGGGGTTTGGGTCCATTGGGATTGTGTACAGTGGGTGTGATCGGGAAGGGTTTGGGTCGATTGGGATTGTGAATAGTGGGAGTGAACGGGAATGGGTTTTGGTCCATTGGGATTGTCTACAGTGGGAGTGAACCGGAATGGGTTTGGGTCCATTGAGATTGTGTCAAGTTGGAGTGAACGAGAAGGGGTTTGGGTCCATTGGGATTGTGTACAGTGGGAGTGAATGTGAAGGGGTTTGGGTCCATTGGGATTCTGTACAGTGGGAGTGAACGGGAAGGGTTTGGTCCATTGGGATTGTGTACAGTGGGAGTGAACGGGAAGGTGTTTGTGTCCATTGGGATTGTGTAAAGTGGGAGTGAACGGGATAGAGTTTGGGTCCATTGGGATTGTGCACAGTGGGAGTGAACGGGAAGGGGTTTGGGTCCATTGGGATTGTGTACAGTGGGAGTGAATGTGAAGGGGTTTGGGTCCATTGGGATTCTGTACAGTGGGAGTGAACGGGAAGGGTTTGGTCCATTGGGATTGTGTACAGTGGGAGTGAACGGGAAGGTGTTTGTGTCCATAGGGATTGTGTAAAGTGGGAGTGAACGGGATAGAGTTTGGGTCCATTGGGATTGTGCACAGTGGGAGTGAACGGGAAGGGTTTTGGGTCCATTGGCATTGTGTATAGTGTGTGTGATTGGGAAGGGTTTGGGTCCATTGGGATTGTGTTCAGTGGGTGTGATTGGGAAGGGTTTGGGTCGATTGGGATTGTGAATAGTGGGTGTGAACGGGAAAAGGTTTGGGTCCATTGGCATTGTGTATAGTGTGTGTGATTGGGAAGGGTTTGGGTCCATTGGGATTGTGTGCAGTGGGTGTGATTGGGAAGGGTTTGGGTCCATTGGGATTGTGTACAGTGGGAGTGAACGGGAAGGCGTTTGTGTCCATTGGGATTGTGTACAGTGAGTGAATGGGAAGGGGTTTGGGTCCATAGAGATTGTGTACATTAGGAGTGAAGGGGAATGGGTTTGTGTCCATTGGGATTGTGTACAGTGGGAGTGAACGGGAAGGGGTTAGGGTTCATTGGGATTGTATACAGTGGGAGTGAATGGGAAGGGGTTTAGGTCCATTGGGATTATGTACAGTGGGTGTGATTGGGAAGCGGTTTGGGTCCATTGGGATTGTGTACTGTGGGAGTGAAGGGAAGTGGTTTGGATCCATTGGGATTGTGTATACTGGAAGTGAACGGGAAGGGGTTTGGGTCCATTGGGATTGTGTACAGTGGGAGTGAACGGGAAGGGTTTGGTCCATTGGGATTGTGTGCAGTGGGAGTGAACGGGAAGGTGTTTGGTTCCATTGGGATTGTGTACAGTGAGTGAATGGGAAGGGGTTTGGGTCCATTGAGATTGTGTACATTGGGAGTGAAGGGGAAGGGGTTTTGGTCCATTATGATTGTGTACAGTGGGAGTGAACGGGAATGGGTTTGTGTCCATTGGGATTGTGTACAGTGGGAGTGAACGGGAAGGGGTTAGGGTCCATTGGGATTGTATACAGTGGGAGTGAATGTGAAGGGGTTTAGGTCCATTGGGATGATGTACAGTGGGTGTGATTGGGAAGAGGTTTGGGTCCATTGGGATTGTGTACAGTGGGAGTGAACGGAAAGGGGTTTTGATCCATTGGGATTGTGTACCGTGGGAGTGAACGGGAAGAGGTTTGTGCCCATTGGGATTGTGTACAGTTGGAGTCAACGGGAAGGGGTTTGGATCCATTGGGATTGTGTACTGTGGGAGTGAAGGGAAGGGGGGTTGGGTCCATTGGGATTGTGTACAGTGGGAGTGAACGGGAATGGGTTTGTGTCCATTGGGATTGTGTACAGTGGGAGTGAACGGGAAGAGGTTTGGGTCCATTGGGATTGAGTACAGTGGGAGTAAACGCGAAGGGGTTTGGGTCGATTGGGATTGTGTACAGTGGGAGTGAACGGGAAGGGGTTTGGGTCCATTGTGATTGTGTACAGTGGGTGTGAACGCGAAGGGGTTTGGGTCCGTTGGGATTGTGTCGAGCAGGAGTGAATGGGAAGGGGTTTGGGTCCATTGCGATTGTGTACACTGGGAGTGAATGGGAAGCGGTTTGGGTCCATTGGGATTGTGTCGAGTGGGAGTGAACGGGAAGGGGTTTGGGTCCATTGGGATTGTGTACAGTGGGAGTGAATGGGAAGGGTTTTGGGTCCGTTGGGATTGTGTACAATGGGAGTGAACGGGAAGGGGTTTTGGTCCATTGGGATTGTGTACAGTGGGAGTGAATGGGAAGGGGTTTGGGTCCGTTGGGATTGTGTACAGTGGGAGTGAACGGGAAGGGGTTTGGGTCCATTGGGATTGTGTACAGTGGGAGTGAACGGGAAGGGGTTTGGGTCCATTGGGATTGTGTACAGTGGGAGTAAATGGGAAGGGGTTTGGGTCAATTGAGATTGTGTACAGTGGGAGTGAGCGGGATGGGGTTTGGGCCATTGAGATTGTGTACAGTGGGAGTGAACGGGAAGGTGTGTTGGTCCATTGGGATTGTCTACTGTGGGAGTGAACCGGAATGGGTTTGGGTCCATTGCGATTGTGTCATGTGGGAGTGAACGGGAAGGGGTTTGGGTCCATTGGGATTGTGTACAGTGGGAGTGAACGGGAAGGGTTTGGTCCATTGGGATTGTGTGCAGTGGGAGTGAACGGGAAGGTGTTTGGTTCCATTGGGATTGTGTAAAGTGGGAGTGAACGGGAAGGGTTTTGGGTCCATTGGGATTGTGTACAGTGGAAGTGAATGGGAAGGGGTTAGGGTCCATTGAGATTGTGTACATTGTGAGTGAAGGGGAAGGGGTTTTGGTCCATTATGATTGTGTACAGTGGGAGTGAACGGGAATGGGTTTGTGTCCATTGGAATTGTGTACAGTGGGAGTGAACGGGAAGGGTTTGGTCCATTGGGATTGTGTGCAGTGGGAGTGAACGGGAAGGGTTTGGTCCATTGGGATTGTGTACAGTGGGAGTGAACGGGAAGGTGTTTGGGTCCATTGGGATTGTGTAAAGTGGGAGTGAACGGGAATGGGTTTGTGTCCATTGGAATTGTGTACAGTGGGAGTGAATGGGAAGGGGTTTGTGTCCATTGGGATTGTGTATAGTGGTTGTGAATGGGAAGATGTTTGGGTCCATTGGGATTGTGTTCAGTGGGAGTGAACGGGAATGGGTTTGTGTCCATTGGAATTGTGTACAGTGGGAGTGAATGGGAAGGGGTTTGTGTCCATTGGGATTGTGTATAGTGGTTGTGAATGGGAAGATGTTTGGGTCCATTGGGATTGTGTTCAGTGGGAGTGAACGTGAAGGGGTTTGGGTCCATTGGGATTGTGTACAGTGGGAGTGAACGGGAAGGGGTTTGGGTCCATTGGGATTGTGTACAGTGGGTGTGATCGGGAAGGGTTTGGGTCGATTGGGATTGTGAATAGTGGGAGTGAACGGGAATGGGTTTTGGTCCATTGGGATTGTCTACAGTGGGAGTGAACCGGAATGGGTTTGGGTCCATTGAGATTGTGTCAAGTTGGAGTGAACGAGAAGGGGTTTGGGTCCATTGGGATTGTGTACAGTGGGAGTGAATGTGAAGGGGTTTGGGTCCATTGGGATTCTGTACAGTGGGAGTGAACGGGAAGGTTTGGTCCATTGGGATTGTGTACAGTGGGAGTGAACGGGAAGGTGTTTGTGTCCATTGGGATTGTGTAAAGTGGGAGTGAACGGGATAGAGTTTGGGTCCATTGGGATTGTGCACAGTGGGAGTGAACGGGAAGGGGTTTGGGTCCATTGGGATTGTGTACAGTGGGAGTGAATGTGAAGGGGTTTGGGTCCATTGGGATTCTGTACAGTGGGAGTGAACGGGAAGGGTTTGGTCCATTGGGATTGTGTACAGTGGGAGTGAACGGGAAGGTGTTTGTGTCCATAGGGATTGTGTAAAGTGGGAGTGAACGGGATAGAGTTTGGGTCCATTGGGATTGTGCACAGTGGGAGTGAACGGGAAGGGTTTTGGGTCCATTGGCATTGTGTATAGTGTGTGTGATTGGGAAGGGTTTGGGTCCATTGGGATTGTGTTCAGTGGGTGTGATTGGGAAGGGTTTGGGTCGATTGGGATTGTGAATAGTGGGTGTGAACGGGAAGAGGTTTGGGTCCATTGGCATTGTGTATAGTGTGTGTGATTGGGAAGGGTTTGGGTCCATTGGGATTGTGTGCAGTGGGTGTGATTGGGAAGGGTTTGGGTCCATTGGGATTGTGTACAGTGGGAGTGAACGGGAAGGCGTTTGTGTCCATTGGGATTGTGTACAGTGAGTGAATGGGAAGGGGTTTGGGTCCATAGAGATTGTGTACATTAGGAGTGAAGGGGAATGGGTTTGTGTCCATTGGGATTGTGTACAGTGGGAGTGAACGGGAAGGGGTTAGGGTTCATTGGGATTGTATACAGTGGGAGTGAATGGGAAGGGGTTTAGGTCCATTGGGATTATGTACAGTGGGTGTGATTGGGAAGCGGTTTGGGTCCATTGGGATTGTGTACTGTGGGAGTGAAGGGAAGTGGTTTGGATCCATTGGGATTGTGTATACTGGAAGTGAACGGGAAGGGGTTTGGGTCCATTGGGATTGTGTACAGTGGGAGTGATCGAAAATGGGTTTTTGTCCATTGGGATTGTGTACAGTGGGAGTGAACGGGAAGGGGTTTGGGTCCATTGAGATTGTGTACAGTGGGAGTGAAGGAAAGGGGTTTGGGTCCATTGGGATTACGTACAGTGGGAGTCAAGGGAAGGGGGTTGTGTCCATTGGGATTGTGTCCAGTGGGAGTGAACGGGAAGAGGTTTGGGTCCATTGGGATTGAGTACAGTGGGAGTGAACGGGAAGAGGTTTGGGTCCATTGGGATTGAGTACAGTGGGAGTAAACGCGAAGGGGTTTGGGTCGATTGGGATTGTGTACAGTGGGAGTGAACGGGAAGGGGTTTGGGTCCATTGTGATTGTGTACAGTGGGTGTGAACGGGAAGGGGTTTGGGTCCGTTGGGATTGTGTCGAGTGGGAGTGAATGGGAAGGGGTTTGGGTCCATTGGGATTGTGTACACTGGGAGTGAATGGGAAGCGGTTTGGGTCCATTGGGATTGTGTCGAGTGGGAGTGAATGGGAAGGGGTTTGGGTCCATTGGGATTGTGTACAGTGGGAGTGAATGGGAAGGGGTTGGGGTCCGTTGGGATTGTGTACAATGGGAGTGAACGGGAAGGGGTTTTGGTCCATTGGGATTGTGTACAGTGGGAGTGAATGGGAAGGGGTTTGGGTCCGTTGGGATTGTGTACAGTGGGAGTGAACGGGAAGGCGTTTGTGTCCATTGGGATTGTGTACAGTGAGTGAATGGGAAGGGGTTTGGGTCCATAGAGATTGTGTACATTAGGAGTGAAGGGGAATGGGTTTGTGTCCATTGGGATTGTGTACAGTGGGAGTGAACGGGAAGGGGTTAGGGTTCATTGGGATTGTATACAGTGGGAGTGAATGGGAAGGGGTTTAGGTCCATTGGGATTGTGTACAATGGGAGTGAACGGGAAGGGGTTTTGGTCCATTGGGATTGTGTACAGTGGGATTGAATGGGAAGGGGTTTGGGTCCGTTGGGATTGTCTACAGTGGGAGTGAACCGGAATGGGTTTGGGTCCATTGAGATTGTGTCAAGTTGGATTGAACGAGAAGGGGTTTGGGTCCATTGGGATTCTGTACAGTGGGAGTGAACGGGAAGGGTTTGGTCCATTGGGATTGTGTACAGTGGGAGTGAACGGGAAGGTGTTTGTGTCCATTGGGATTGTGTAAAGTGGGAGTGAACGGGATAGAGTTTGGGTCCATTGGGATTGTGCACAGTGGGAGTGAACGGGAAGGGTTTTGGGTCCATTGGGATTGTGTTCAGTGGGTGTGATCGGGAAGGGTTTGGGTCGATTGGGATTGTGAATAGTGGGTGTGAACGGGAAGAGGTTTGGGTCCATTGGGATTGTGTGCAGTGGGTGTGATTGGGAAGGGTTTGGGTCCATTGGGATTGTGAATAGTGGGAGTGAACGGGAAGGCGTTTGGGTCCATTGGGATTGTGTACAGTGAGTGAATGGGAAGGGGTTTGGGTCCATAGAGATTGTGTACATTAGGAGTGAAGGGGAATGGGTTTGTGTCCATTGGGATTGTGTACAGTGGGAGTGAACGGGAAGGGGTTAGGGTTCATTGGGATTGTATACAGTGGGAGTGAATGGGAAGGGGTTTAGGTCCATTGGGATTATGTACAGTGGGTGTGATTGGGAAGCGGTTTGGGTCCATTGGGATTGTGTACTGTGGGAGTGAAGGGAAGTGGTTTGGATCCATTGGGATTGTGTATACTGGAAGTGAACGGGAAGGGGTTTGGGTCCATTGGGATTGTGTACAGTGGGAGTGATCGGGAATGGGTTTTTGTCCATTGGGATTGTGTACAGTGGGAGTGAACGGGAAGGGGTTTTGGTCCATTGGGATTGTGTACAGTGGGAGTGAAGGAAAGGGGTTTGGGTCCATTGGGATTACGTACAGTGGGAGTCAAGGGAAGGGGTTTGTGTCCATTGGGATTGTGTCCAGTGGGAGTGAACGGGAAGAGGTTTGGGTCCATTGGGATTGAGTACAGTGGGAGTAAACGCGAAGGGGTTTGGGTCGATTGGGATTGTGTACAGTGGGAGTGAACGGGAAGGGGTTTGGGTCCATTGTGATTGTGTACAGTGGGTGTGAACGGGAAGGGGTTTGGGTCCGTTGGGATTGTGTCGAGTGGGAGTGAATGGGAAGGGGTTTGGGTCCATTGGGATTGTGTACACTGGGAGTGAATGGGAAGCGGTTTGGGTCCATTGGGATTGTGTCGAGTGGGAGTGAATGGGAAGGGGTTTGGGTCCATTGGGATTGTGTACAGTGGGAGTGAATGGGAAGGGGTTGGGGTCCGTTGGGATTGTGTACAATGGGAGTGAACGGGAAGGGGTTTTGGTCCATTGGGATTGTGTACAGTGGGAGTGAATGGGAAGGGGTTTGGGTCCGTTGGGATTGTGTACAGTGAGAGTGAACGGGAAGGGGTTTGGGTCCATTGGGATTGTGTACAGTGGGAGTAAATGGGAAGTGGTTTGGGTCAATTGGGATTGTGTACAGTGGGAGTGAATGGGAATCGGTTTGGGTCCATTGGGATTGTGTACAATGGGAGTGAACGGGAAGGGGTTTTGGTCCATTGGGATTGTGTACAGTGGGATTGAATGGGAAGGGGTTTGGGTCCGTTGGGATTGTGTACAGTGGGAGTGAACGGGAAGGGGTTTGGGTCCATTGGGGTTGTGTACAGTGTGAGTGAACGGGAAGGCGTTTGGGTCCATTGGGTTTGTGTACAGTGGGAGTGAATGGGAAGGGGTTTGGGTCAATTGGGATTGTGTACAGTGGGATTGAACGGGACAGGTTTTGGGCCATTGAGATTGTGTACAGTGGGAATGAACGGGAAGGGGTTTTGGTCCATTGGGATTGTCTACAGTGGGAGTGAACCGGAATGGGTTTGGGTCCATTGAGATTGTGTCAAGTGGGAGTGAACGGGAAGGGGTTTGGGTCCATTGGGATTGTGTACAGTGGGAGTGAACGGGAAGGTGTTTGTGTCCATTGGGATTTTGTAACGTGGGAGTGAACGGGATGGAATTTGTGTCCATTAGGATTGTGTACAGTGGGAGTGAACGGGAAGTGTTTTGGGTCCATTGGCATTGTGTATTGTGTGTGTGATTGGGAAGGGTTTGGGTCCATTGGGATTGTGTTCAGTGGGTGTGATTGGGAAGGGTTTGGATCCATTGGGATTGTGAATAGTGGGACTGAACGGGAAGTGGCTTGGGTCCATTGGGATTGTGTACAGTGAGTGAATGGGAAGGGGTTTGCGTCCATTGAGATTGTGTACATTGGGAGTGAAGGGGAAGGGGTTTTGGTCCATTATGATTGTGTACAGTGTTAGTGAACGGGAATGGGTTTGTGTCCATTGGGATTGTTACAGTGGGAGTGAATGGGAAGGGGTTTAAGTCCATTGGGATTATGTACAGTGGGTGTGATTGGGAAGAGTTTTGGGTCCATTGGGATTGTGTACAGTGGGAGTGAACGGGAAGGGGTTTTGATCCATTGGGATTGTGTACAGTGGGAGTGAACGGGAAGGGGTATGGGCATATTGGGATTGTGTACAGTGGGAGTGGACGGGAAGGGGTTTGGGTCCATTGGGATTGTGTACTGTGGGAGTGAAGGGAAGGGGGGTTGGGTCCATTGGGATTCTGTACAGTGGGAGTGAACGGGAAGGGGTTTGGGTCCATTCGGATTGTGTACAGTGGGAATGAACGGGAAGAGGTTTGGGTCCATTGGGATTGTGTACAGTGGGAGTGAACGGGAAGGGTTTGGTCCATTTGGATTGTGTACAGTGGGAGTGAACGGGAAGGTGTTTGTGTCCATTGGGATTGTGTACAGTGGGAGTGAACGGGATGGAATTTGGGTCCATTAGGATTGTGTACAGTGGGAGTGAACGGGAAGGGTTTTGGGTCCATTGGGATTGTGAATAGTGGGACTGAACGGGAAGGGGTTTGGGTCCATTGGGATTGTGAATAGTGGGACTGAACGGGAAGGGGTTTGGGTCCATTGGGATTGTGTACAGTGAGTGAATGGGAAGGGGTTTGGGTCCATTGAGATTGTGTACATTGGGAGTGAAGGGGAAGGGGTTTTGGTCCATTATGATTGTGTACAGTGGGAGTGAACGGGAATGGGTTTGTGTCCATTGGGATTGTGTACAGTGGGAGTGAACGGGAAGGGGTTAGGGTCCATTGGGATTGTATACAGTGGGAGTGAATGGGAAGGGGTTTAGGTCCATTGGGATTATGTACAGTGGGTGTGATTGGGAAGAGGTTTGTGTCCATTGGGATTGTGTACAGTGGGAGTGAACGGAAAGGGGTTTTGATCCATTGGGATTGTGTACAGTGGGAGTGAACGGGAAGAGGTTTGTGCCCATTGGGATTGTGTACAGTTGGAGTCAACGGGAAGGGGTTTGGATCCATTGGGATTGTGTACTGTGGGAGTGAAGGGAAGGGGGGTTGGGTCCATTGGGATTGTGTACAGTGGGAGTGAACGGGAATGGGTTTGTGTCCATTGGTATTGTGTACAGTGGGAGTGAACGGGAAGAGGTTTGGGTCGATTGGGATTGAGTACAGTGGGAGTAAACGCGAAGGGGTTTGGGTCGATTGTGATTGTGTACAGTGGGCGTGAACGGGAAGGGGTTTGGGTCCATTGTGATTGTGTACAGTGGGTGTGAACGCAAAGGGGTTTGGGTCCGTTGGGATTGTGTCGAGTGGGAGTGAATGGGAAGGGGTTTGGGTCCATTGGGATTGTGTACACTGGGAGTGAATGGGAAGCGGTTTGGGTCCATTGGGATTGTGTCGAGTGGGAGTGAACGGGAAGGGGTTTGGGTCCATTGGGATTGTGTACAGTGGGAGTGAATGGGAAGTGTTTTGGGTCCGTTGGGATTGTGTACAATGGGAGTGAACGGGAAGGGGTTTTGGTCCATTGGGATTGTGTACAGTGGGAGTGAATGGGAAGGGGTTTGGGTCCGTTGGGATTGTGTACAGTGGGAGTGAACGGGAAGGGGTTTGGGTCCATTGGGATTGTGTACAGTGGGAGTGAACGGGAAGGGGTTTGGGTCCATTGGGATTGTGTACAGTGGGAGTAAATGGGAAGGGGTTTGGGTCAATTGGGATTGTGTACAGTGGGAGTGAGCGGGATGGGGTTTGGGTCCATTGAGATTGTGTACAGTGGGAATGAACGGGAAGGTGTTTTGGTCCATTGGGATTGTCTACTGTGGGAGTGAACCGGAATGGGTTTGGGTCCATTGCGATTGTGTCATGTGGGAGTGAACGGGAAGGGGTTTGGGTCCATTGGGATTGTGTACAGTGGGAGTGAACGGGAAGGGTTTGGTCCATTGGGATTGTGTGCAGTGGGAGTGAACGGGAAGGTGTTTGGGTCCATTGGGATTGTGTAAAGTGGGAGTGAACGGGAAGGGTTTTGGGTCCATTGGGATTGTGTACAGTGGAAGTGAATGGGAAGGGGTTTGGGTCCATTGAGATTGTGTACATTGGGAGTGAAGGGGAAGGGGTTTTGGTCCATTATGATTGTGTACAGTGGGAGTGAACGGGAATGGGTTTGTGTCCATTGGGATTGTGTACAGTGGGAGTGAACGGGAATGGGTTTGTGTCCATTGGAATTGTGTACAGTGGGAGTGAACGGGAAGGGTTTGGTCCATTGGGATTGTGTACAGTGGGAGTGAACGGGAAGGTGTTTGGGTCCATTGGGATTGTGTAAAGTGGGAGTGAACGGGAATGGGTTTGTGTCCATTGGAATTGTGTACAGTGGGAGTGAATGGGAAGGGGTTTGTGTCCATTTGGATTGTGTACAGTGGTTGTGAATGGGAAGATGTTTGGGTCCATTGGGATTGTGTTCAGTGGGAGTGAACGGGAAGGGGTTTGGGTCCATTGGGATTGTGTACAGTGGGAGTGAACGGGAAAGGGTTTGGGTCCATTGGGATTGTGTAGAGTGGGTGTGATTGGGAAGGGTTTGGGTCCATTGGGATTGTGTTCAGTGGGTGTGATCGGGAAGGGTTTGGGTCGATTGGGATTGTGAATAGTGGGAGTGAACGGGAATGGGTTTGGGGCCATTGGGATTGTGTACAGTGGGAGTGAACGGGAAGGGGTTTGGGTCCATTGGGATTGTGTAGAGTGGGAGTGAACGGGAAGGAGTTTGTTTCCATTGGGATTGTGTACAGTGGGAGTGAACGGGAAGGGGTTTGTGTCCATTGGGATTGTGCACAGTGGAAGTGAATGGGAAGGAGTTGGGTCCATTGGGATTGTCTGCAATGGGTTTAAATTATTGACCAGTTTAGCTCCTGTCGAACTCCAGCCCTCCACTCACTCTTTCTGTTTTGAATCAGCTCTGTTAACTCCTCCAGCTGATCATAACTTCTGAAATAGTAAGAATGAGGTTCTTCCTTGTTTGTTGTGAGTTTTTCCAGCTCCTCCTTGCTCGCGTCCCCGATCCCGATGGTGAAGATATCTGTAAAGGACAAGAGCCTTTGTTAGGCCGATCACTGGATTTACAGCTCACTGAGTGACCAGTCGGCCCCTCTGACAGCTGCTGGTTCACCGACCCCACTCCAATGTCCCCCTTCACCTCCATTTCCAGCTCACCCCATCCATGTTTCGCGCTCTTCCTCCCCACTAAAATATTTCTGCATTCGCTCCTTCCCCCAACCTGAATCTCTTCCTCTCTCCCACTCACTTAGGAGCGTGTTCCACATTCTCCCCACTCTCTGGACAATGCCTTTCCCTAAAATGTGTCTCCTCTTTGCTGGCACCCTTTCTGATAAATCCCCTCCGCCCCCTCCCCCCTATCCAAAGCCCTGTTTGGAAGCAGAGGTCGTCTTAAAATGATCTATTTTTGTATTTTGATACCAGAAATAAGTTATTGATTTAATTTGGTTAAATGTACAAGAAAGGGTTAACTCTTTAGTTAGGTCCATGCTGGACAAAGTTTTTTCCTGTATGGTATTTTTAAATTTGGATTTCAGTGCCTCGATTGTGTTTCGAGTGTTTACGATGTAAAAGGTAATCATGCGCCGGGAAGGAATGAGTTGTCGCTTGGCAACCAGAGGCACCTTTAGAAAGGAAGACCTGAGTGCAGTTTACCTGAGCACGAGCCAGCGTGAGGTTAGCAGCGAGGGGGGGGAAGGGCTCTCCCATTGCTGTCCGAAAGCAAAAAACAATGCAATGGCGTAATCGGCGAGCCAGCGAGTCCGAGAATGTAAAGAACAGCGAGTCATGGGAACTAGAAAATGAACGAGAGCTCCCAGGAAAACTGAAGTTCAAGGGGAACTGGAATCTGAACAGGATACTGCAAGTTAGGTTTAGAACCAGCGAAGTTGGCTGGAGGGAAGTCGGAGATCTGAAGCAATCCTGAGGTAGCTGGCCTCAGTGCCGTTTGCAAAACAATAGTCGTCTGTCGGAGGCTGGGAACCTGTGAGATTGTGTCAAAATCTTGTCTGTGCGAGGCTATTTCAGGCAAAGGATTACCGAAAGGAGAGTTGGAAATCCTGGAAGTGGATTCACGTTGGGAAATGCTGAGGGAACCCATCACATAGAAGGAGATTCTGAGTGCTGTCTTTTCAAGAACGGAGCTTGGAAAGACTTATGCGGAAACCAGAGTTGGCTGACAGCTGGCTCACAGTGATTTAAGGAGAAATCCACAGATGTTCAGTTAGGCGGCTTCTGGCAATTGCTTTCAGCGCGGGTGTGTCTGATCACAGTCAGACTGTTGGTTTACGGGGACTGTTTATTTACTGGGATCGTTACAGAATGGAATCTGTGTTGTTCTGAGAATCGGTGTATATTTGAGAAGGTAAGTGGGAGTGAAGGAGTATTGTATTGTGGTCAAAAATGTCATGTTTAATCAATGTTCAATTTGACATTTGTTAAAAGTTCATTGTCAGTCCCGCCCTCTGGAAAAAAAAGGATAAGTTACGGTCACTTGAGGCAGGGTTTCAATCTGGCACCTTCCTGTCTAGTGGTAACATCAACTGAGATTGAAACAACCTTGACATCCTTCTAAAATTGAGGAGTCCGGGATTGGACTCAGAGCTCCAGGGTTTGTTAAACATTGCGCAAAATCCCCCTCCATCCTTGATTCCTCTCTGACTAAGACTATGTCCATGTGGCGTGAAAGAGACCATCAACTGCTTAAAGCAAACTTTGCTTTCTACTTACTTAAGAACAAAAATGGCTGCCACAGGTCATATGATTTGTAAGTTGGCTACAGTTCTGGAAACTCATAATCATAATTATGTGACAAAGCTCAAACTTCATCCAAGTGGAAATGAGCCCCTGTTCTTATCTGGATTCATTACAATCTCCGGAACAAGAGAGAAGCAGTCAGTCTATCTCCCCAGGCTGGAATTATGAGAGAGAGAGAGAGTTCTATTGAAACTTGTGGTACCTAGATAGGCGCAAACAGCCACCATCGATTTCCACAGGTGAACAATGCATTTTATTTTGACCAACAGCACAGAAGCTGATTGGTTCTCTGACATTGACTCACCAATGGCAACCCCACGTGACTTATGTAGTCCTTTGCCTTTGGGATGGTTTAAGATGATAATCCTGGACTCTCGTGTCAGTCTGTCGATGCCAAGGCAGGACTCCAGGCCTGACACCAAAGCCTGACTCAAGCCTTACCCTGTCCAAGGCTCTCGGAAAGAATCCAGCCATTGCCTGGAGAGTGGACCAGGTTTCTGCAAACCAACCCCACCTCATGGCACCTTCACCATCTTTAACGCAGATCGGCAACTCGCCATTTCAGTGAAGTGAAGTTGTCTCGACTTCAACTCCTACATTAAGGACAGCACTTGCTGAACTCTGTTACTCATGCAAATTAATATCCACGTTTTTGTTTTTGTTTTTGTTTTTACTAGTTGTATATCACTTTTCTTTCTAAACTCCTTGTGTGCTTGTGTGAGTGTGTAGTTGGGACGACCATTGCACGGGTTTGAATGTATGAATAAACTATATGTCTAATTTAACCCTGAAGAGAGTTTGGTGCCGGCCAATTTAAAATGGGCTTCAAGAACAAATGGGTTGGGGAAAATGGCTCCCATTTCAGAAATTGAAACAGCTCCACTGACAAACAAAGAGTGACAAAATGAAGGAGGTTGGTTCCCTGTCCATAAAAAGCTGCATCACTTCACAATTCTCTGTGTGTTAAACGGCATCTGGCACACATCTGCCAGGTAAATCTGTCTGTCCGTGTCGTGCCGAAGACTGTTACTGTCCCACTCATGGGTAACCACCCGACCAACGTTAATATCAGCGGCAAGTTTTGAAGTTCTTCATTTGCTTCCTCCTCAAACACAGCAGCGATTGCGAGTGAGGGAATTCCCGGAAAAGCAACACGGGAGCGAAAGGTGAAGGTGCTCACCAAGGTTCCGATCCGGGTCTGGGACAGTCTCTTTGATCTTCTGCACGACATCTGGGGGGCTGGGACCAACATTGTGACGACCTGTGGAGATATCGATTCGATCATTGGGAGGGAGTCACTAAACTGCAGAGTTCACAGGCAAAAACTGACCAATCCTGATGGAGAATGGGCACCTATCAGAGAGCCGGAGACATTTATACCACCAAAGACATATTTATCATCAGTGGCTCCGAGAAATGTGGAAAACAGCAGTAGGAGCTGACCATTCGGCCCATCGAGCCTGCTCCGCCATTCAATATCATGGCTGATCCTCAATCTCAACAGAGAATACTCCCTCAGTACTGACTCTCCAACAGCGCGGCACTCCCTCAGTACTGACCCTCCGACAGTGCGGCGCTCCCTCAGTACTGACCCTCCGACAGTGCGGCGCTCCCTCAGTACTGACCCTCCGATAGTGCGGCGCTCCCTCAAGACTGACCCTCTGACAGTGCGGCGCTCCCTCAGTACTGACTCTCCGACAGTGCGGCACTCCCTCAGTACTGACCCTCCGATAGTGCGGCACTCCCTCAGTACTGACTCTCCGACAGTGCGGCGCTCCCTCAGTACTGACCCTCCGACAGTGCGGCGCTCCCTGAGTACTGACTCTCCGACAGTGCGGCGCTCCCTCAGTACTGACTCTCCGACAGTGCGGCGCTCCCTCAGTACTGACTCTCTGACAGTGCGGCACTCCCTCAGTACTGACCCTCCGACAGTGCGGCGCTCCCTCAGTACTGACTCTCCGACAGTGCGGCGCTCCCTCAGTACTGACTCTCCGACAGTGCGGCACTCCCTCAGTACTGACTCTCCGACAGTGCGGCGCTCCCTCAGTACTGACCCTCCGACAGTGCGGCGCTCCCTCAGTACTGACCCTCCGACAGTGCGGCATTCCCTCAGTACTGACCCTCTGACAGTGCGGCACTCCCTCAATACTGACCCTCCGACAGTGCTGCACTCCCTCAGTACTGAACCTCCAATAGTGCGGCGCTCCCTCAGCACTGACCATCCGATAGCGCGGCGCTCCCTCAATACTGACCCCCTAACAGTGTGGCGCTTCCTCAGCACTGACTGTCCAACAGTGCGGCACTCCCTCAACACTGACCCTCCGACAGTGCGGCACTCCCTCAGTACTGACCCTGTGACAGTGCGGCGCTCACTCAATACTGACCCTCTAACAGTGCGGCACTCCCTCAGTACTGACCCTCCGACAGTGTGGCGCTCCCTCAGTACTGACCCTCTGACAGTGCGGCACTCCCTCAGTACTGACCCTCTGACAGTGCGGCACACCCTCAGTACTGACCGTCTGATAGTGCGGCACTCCCTCAACACTGACCCTCCAACAGTGCGGCGCTCCCTCAACACTGGCCCTCCGACTGTGCGGCGCTCCCTCAGTACCGACCCTCCGACAGTGCGGTGCTCCCTCAGCACTGACCCTCCGACTGTGCGGTGCTCCCTCAGCATTGACGCTCCAACAGTGCGGCGCTCCCTCAGTACTGACCCTCTGACAGTGCGGCGCTCCCTCAGTACTGACCCTCCGACTGTGCGGCGCTCCCTCAACACTGACCCTCCGACTGTGCGGCGCTCCCTCAACACTGACCCTCCAACAGTGCGGTGCTCCCTCAGTACCGACCCTCCGACAGTGCGGCGCTCCCTCAGTACTGACCCTCCGACAGTGCGATTCTCCCTCAGCACTGACACTCCGACAGTGTGGCCCTCCCTCAGTACTGACCCTCTGACAGTGCGGCGCTCCTTCAGTACTGACCCTCAGACAGTGTGGCCCTCCCTCAGTACTGACCCTCTGACAGTGCGGTGCTCCCTCAGTACTGACCCTCTGACAGTGCGGCACTCCCTCAGTACTGACCCTCTGACAGTGCGGCACTCCCTCAGTATTGACCCTCCGACAGTGCAACACTCCCTCAGTACTGACCCTCTGACAGTGCGGCACTCCCTCGGTATTGATCCTCCGACAGTGCAACACTCCCTCAGTACTGACCCTCTGAAAGTGCGGCGCTCCCTCAGTACTGTCCCTCCGACAGTGCAACACTC